>NW_027182434.1:1951920-2277240 GCF_040938575.1 Ambystoma mexicanum
TGCTTTGTGAAGGCTTGCTGCAAGAGCCTTCGAAACCCAGGAGCTCTTGCGTTGAGCTGTGACGCGTCCTGGGAAGACCTCCCGTTGCAGCGGAATGAGCCCCACTTCCAGGGCGTGCTGGTAGCAAATTTCCCACAGCCCACAGGGAGCAAACGATCCCAGGTGTGATGTATCACCAGGAGAGGCTGAGATGAGAGTAGGGGTTCACGCGTGTGCCCGGACCGAGGTTAATGATGGGATTAGAGCTAGGGTTAGATGCAGGGAAAGAGTGAGAGTTATAATTAGGGATAAAGCTAACAGGTGATCATTACTCGTCATGTAACATGATACAAAGGGTCAGAAGAGGAACTGATTCAGGGTTACAATTTGGACTTCGCAGACAACAGGAGCACTAAATGGTGCTGAGGGGGACTCAATAAAGTGGACCGGCCGCCTAATGTAAGCAATTGTGCACAAATATTGTACGATGACTAGCGTTGCCGGTGCTTTTTTCTTAAAGAGTCAGTTCTTGGCACCCATTCCCTACTTGACTCAGCCTAATCTTCAAGAATATTTGTCAAGAACTAAAAAAAATCCAGAAACGGTTTAACCTCCCCGTCGGTGAATTGAACCCCGGTCTCCCGCGTGACAGGCGGGGATACTGACCACTATACTAACGAGGAGACGTGAGGGCATGAAATGAACAGCTGCTGATGTCTGCACAGCATCCAGCGACCACCTAGCTGGCCTAGGGGGGTCTCATTTTCCCCCGTCAAACGGCTTGCCCGATCTAAGGCTAATTTCTTTCTTTTTATCGGCACCAGGCTTAAAACTCAGTTTAAGGCGATAGTTCCGGGCTATGTTTGACTCCAGAGTTGAATCTGTCATCCCGCATTTCCTCAGCAAATCAAGCTACCCATCTCAAGTCTCATGAGCTGAGGACGGCAAAGTCCCTGTGGGCTTAGGACAGTCAAAGAAACCCCTGGGCTGCATGCTAAGCCCCTTTTCGGCTTCACTTTCCGAATCCTGCCCTAGCTTGCGATTAGTTTTTTTCTCACTTCTTGCCCCCATCTCCCACCTTGCCTCATGGTCTCCCCTCCTCTGCGCACCTGACAGTTTGCCTGCCCTTCCACTGCCTGTCTCCAGACTTTCCAAGGAGAAAAGGCAAAGCACTAAAGCGGGCCGGGCAACGGGTCAAGTTCCGCTTTCGGCGACTAGCAGGGAGGTAGCGTGGCCGAGCGGTCTAAGGCGCTGGATTAAGGCTCCAGTCTCTTCGGAGGCGTGGGTTCAAATCCCACCGCTGCCACTTTTCCTGGCCTTGCATTTTAAAGAAGAACGTAACGTTGACCTCTTCCTTCATTAGTGCCACCTCTGTCGCAATGAGCAAGCGGATGGTATGCCACACCCTGCAGGAAAAAGGTTTCGCTTCTGACGTCTTGCTTTTCTGGACATCCAGTCTCAAGTTTCCCATCTGGAACGGCGCTCCCTGCTGCTTTGTGAAGGCTTGCTGCAAGAGCCTTCGAAACCCAGGAGCTCTTGCGTTGAGCTGTGACGCGTCCTGGGAAGACCTCCCGTTGCAGCGGAATGAGCCCCACTTCCAGGGCGTGCTGGTAGCAAATTTCCCACAGCCCACAGGGAGCAAACGATCCCAGGTGTGATGTATCACCAGGAGAGGCTGAGATGAGAGTAGGGGTTCACGCGTGTGCCCGGACCGAGGTTAATGATGGGATTAGAGCTAGGGTTAGATGCAGGGAAAGAGTGAGAGTTATAATTAGGGATAAAGCTAACAGGTGATCATTACTCGTCATGTAACATGATACAAAGGGTCAGAAGAGGAACTGATTCAGGGTTACAATTTGGACTTCGCAGACAACAGGAGCACTAAATGGTGCTGAGGGGGACTCAATAAAGTGGACCGGCCGCCTAATGTAAGCAATTGTGCACAAATATTGTACGATGACTAGCGTTGCCGGTGCTTTTTTCTTAAAGAGTCAGTTCTTGGCACCCATTCCCTACTTGACTCAGCCTAATCTTCAAGAATATTTGTCAAGAACTAAAAAAAATCCAGAAAAGGTTTAACCTCCCCGTCGGGGAATTGAACCCCGGTCTCCCGCGTGACAGGCGGGGATACTGACCACTATACTAACGAGGAGACGTGAGGGCATGAAATGAACAGCTGCTGATGTCTGCACAGCATCCAGCGACCACCTAGCTGGCCTAGGGGGTCTCATTTTCCCCCGTCAAACGGCTTGCCCGATCTAAGGCTAATTTCTTTCTTTTTATCGGCACCAGGCTTAAAACTCAGTTTAAGGCGATAGTTCCGGGCTATGTTTGACTCCAGAGTTGAATCTGTCATCCCGCATTTCCTCAGCAAATCAAGCTACCCATCTCAAGTCTCATGAGCTGAGGACGGCAAAGTCCCTGTGGGCTTAGGACAGTCAAAGAAACCCCTGGGCTGCATGCTAAGCCCCTTTTCGGCTTCACTTTCCGAATCCTGCCCTAGCTTGCGATTAGTTTTTTTCTCACTTCTTGCCCCCATCTCCCACCTTGCCTCATGGTCTCCCCTCCTCTGCGCACCTGACAGTTTGCCTGCCCTTCCACTGCCTGTCTCCAGACTTTCCAAGGAGAAAAGGCAAAGCACTAAAGCGGGCCGGGCAACGGGTCAAGTTCCGCTTTCGGCGACTAGCAGGGAGGTAGCGTGGCCGAGCGGTCTAAGGCGCTGGATTAAGGCTCCAGTCTCTTCGGAGGCGTGGGTTCAAATCCCACCGCTGCCACTTTTCCTGGCCTTGCATTTTAAAGAAGAACGTAACGTTGACCTCTTCCTTCATTAGTGCCACCTCTGTCGCAATGAGCAAGCGGATGGTATGCCACACCCTGCAGGAAAAAGGTTTCGCTTCTGACGTCTTGCTTTTCTGGACATCCAGTCTCAAGTTTCCCATCTGGAACGGCGCTCCCTGCTGCTTTGTGAAGGCTTGCTGCAAGAGCCTTCGAAACCCAGGAGCTCTTGCGTTGAGCTGTGACGCGTCCTGGGAAGACCTCCCGTTGCAGCGGAATGAGCCCCACTTCCAGGGCGTGCTGGTAGCAAATTTCCCACAGCCCACAGGGAGCAAACGATCCCAGGTGTGATGTATCACCAGGAGAGGCTGAGATGAGAGTAAGGGTTCACGCGTGTGCCCGGACCGAGGTTAATGATGGGATTAGAGCTAGGGTTAGATGCAGGGAAAGAGTGAGAGTTATAATTAGGGATAAAGCTAACAGGTGATCATTACTCGTCATGTAACATGATACAAAGGGTCAGAAGAGGAACTGATTCAGGGTTACAATTTGGACTTCGCAGACAACAGGAGCACTAAATGGTGCTGAGGGGGACTCAATAAAGTGGACCGGCCGCCTAATGTAAGCAATTGTGCACAAATATTGTACGATGACTAGCGTTGCCGGTGCTTTTTTCTTAAAGAGTCAGTTCTTGGCACCCATTCCCTACTTGACTCAGCCTAATCTTCAAGAATATTTGTCAAGAACTAAAAAAAATCCAGAAAAGGTTTAACCTCCCCGTCGGGGAATTGAACCCCGGTCTGCCGCGTGACAGGCGGGGATACTGACCACTATACTAACGAGGAGACGTGAGGGCATGAAATGAACAGCTGCTGATGTCTGCACAGCATCCAGCGACCACCTAGATGGCCTAGGGGGTCTCATTTTCCCCCGTCAAACGGCTTGCCCGATCTAAGGCTAATTTCTTTCTTTTTATCGGCACCAGGCTTAAAACTCAGTTTAAGGCGATAGTTCCGGGCTATGTTTGACTCCAGAGTTGAATCTGTCATCCCGCATTTCCTCAGCAAATCAAGCTACCCATCTCAAGTCTCATGAGCTGAGGACGGCAAAGTCCCTGTGGGCTTAGGACAGTCAAAGAAACCCCTGGGCTGCATGCTAAGCCCCTTTTCGGCTTCACTTTCCGAATCCTGCCCTAGCTTGCGATTAGTTTTTTTCTCACTTCTTGCCCCCATCTCCCACCTTGCCTCATGGTCTCCCCTCCTCTGCGCACCTGACAGTTTGCCTGCCCTTCCACTGCCTGTCTCCAGACTTTCCAAGGAGAAAAGGCAAAGCACTAAAGCGGGCCGGGCAACGGGTCAAGTTCCGCTTTCGGCGACTAGCAGGGAGGTAGCGTGGCCGAGCGGTCTAAGGCGCTGGATTAAGGCTCCAGTCTCTTCGGAGGCGTGGGTTCAAATCCCACCGCTGCCACTTTTCCTGGCCTTGCATTTTAAAGAAGAACGTAACGTTGACCTCTTCCTTCATTAGTGCCACCTCTGTCGCAATGAGCAAGCGGATGGTATGCCACACCCTGCAGGAAAAAGGTTTCGCTTCTGACGTCTTGCTTTTCTGGACATCCAGTCTCAAGTTTCCCATCTGGAACGGCGCTCCCTGCTGCTTTGTGAAGGCTTGCTGCAAGAGCCTTCGAAACCCAGGAGCTCTTGCGTTGAGCTGTGACGCGTCCTGGGAAGACCTCCCGTTGCAGCGGAATGAGCCCCACTTCCAGGGCGTGCTGGTAGCAAATTTCCCACAGCCCACAGGGAGCAAACGATCCCAGGTGTGATGTATCACCAGGAGAGGCTGAGATGAGAGTAAGGGTTCACGCGTGTGCCCGGACCGAGGTTAATGATGGGATTAGAGCTAGGGTTAGATGCAGGGAAAGAGTGAGAGTTATAATTAGGGATAAAGCTAACAGGTGATCATTACTCGTCATGTAACATGATACAAAGGGTCAGAAGAGGAACTGATTCAGGGTTACAATTTGGACTTCGCAGACAACAGGAGCACTAAATGGTGCTGAGGGGGACTCAATAAAGTGGACCGGCCGCCTAATGTAAGCAATTGTGCACAAATATTGTACGATGACTAGCGTTGCCGGTGCTTTTTTCTTAAAGAGTCAGTTCTTGGCACCCATTCCCTACTTGACTCAGCCTAATCTTCAAGAATATTTGTCAAGAACTAAAAAAAATCCAGAAAAGGTTTAACCTCCCCGTCGGGGAACCCGGTCTCCCGCGTGACAGGCGGGGATACTGACCACTATACTAACGAGGAGACGTGAGGGCATGAAATGAACAGCTGCTGATGTCTGCACAGCATCCAGCGACCACCTAGCTGGCCTAGGGGGTCTCATTTTCCCCCGTCAAACGGCTTGCCCGATCTAAGGCTAATTTCTTTCTTTTTATCGGCACCAGGCTTAAAACTCAGTTTAAGGCGATAGTTCCGGGCTATGTTTGACTCCAGAGTTGAATCTGTCATCCCGCATTTCCTCAGCAAATCAAGCTACCCATCTCAAGTCTCATGAGCTGAGGACGGCAAAGTCCCTGTGGGCTTAGGACAGTCAAAGAAACCCCTGGGCTGCATGCTAAGCCCCTTTTCGGCTTCACTTTCCGAATCCTGCCCTAGCTTGCGATTAGTTTTTTTCTCACTTCTTGCCCCCATCTCCCACCTTGCCTCATGGTCTCCCCTCCTCTGCGCACCTGACAGTTTGCCTGCCCTTCCACTGCCTGTCTCCAGACTTTCCAAGGAGAAAAGGCAAAGCACTAAAGCGGGCCGGGCAACGGGTCAAGTTCCGCTTTCGGCGACTAGCAGGGAGGTAGCGTGGCCGAGCGGTCTAAGGCGCTGGATTAAGGCTCCAGTCTCTTCGGAGGCGTGGGTTCAAATCCCACCGCTGCCACTTTTCCTGGCCTTGCATTTTAAAGAAGAACGTAACGTTGACCTCTTCCTTCATTAGTGCCACCTCTGTCGCAATGAGCAAGCGGATGGTATGCCACACCCTGCAGGAAAAAGGTTTCGCTTCTGACGTCTTGCTTTTCTGGACATCCAGTCTCAAGTTTCCCATCTGGAACGGCGCTCCCTGCTGCTTTGTGAAGGCTTGCTGCAAGAGCCTTCGAAACCCAGGAGCTCTTGCGTTGAGCTGTGACGCGTCCTGGGAAGACCTCCCGTTGCAGCGGAATGAGCCCCACTTCCAGGGCGTGCTGGTAGCAAATTTCCCACAGCCCACAGGGAGCAAACGATCCCAGGTGTGACGTATCACCAGGAGAGGCTGAGATGAGAGTAAGGGTTCACGCGTGTGCCCGGACCGAGGTTAATGATGGGATTAGAGCTAGGGTTAGATGCAGGGAAAGAGTGAGAGTTATAATTAGGGATAAAGCTAACAGGTGATCATTACTCGTCATGTAACATGATACAAAGGGTCAGAAGAGGAACTGATTCAGGGTTACAATTTGGACTTCGCAGACAACAGGAGCACTAAATGGTGCTGAGGGGGACTCAATAAAGTGGACCGGCCGCCTAATGTAAGCAATTGTGCACAAATATTGTACGATGACTAGCGTTGCCGGTGCTTTTTTCTTAAAGAGTCAGTTCTTGGCACCCATTCCCTACTTGACTCAGCCTAATCTTCAAGAATATTTGTCAAGAACTAAAAAAAATCCAGAAAAGGTTTAACCTCCCCGTCGGGGAATTGAACCCCGGTCTCCCGCGTGACAGGGATACTGACCACTA
Organism: Ambystoma mexicanum; assembly: GCF_040938575.1. Taxonomy (NCBI): domain Eukaryota; kingdom Metazoa; phylum Chordata; class Amphibia; order Caudata; family Ambystomatidae; genus Ambystoma; species Ambystoma mexicanum. The sequence goes on from NW_027182434.1 coordinate 1,958,434, forward strand.
TAATAACGAGGAGACGTGAGGGCATGAAATGAACAGCTGCTGATGTCTGCACAGCATCCAGCGACCACCTAGCTGGCCTAGGGGGTCTCATTTTCCCCCGTCAAACGGCTTGCCCGATCTAAGGCTAATTTCTTTCTTTTTATCGGCACCAGGCTTAAAACTCAGTTTAAGGCGATAGTTCCGGGCTATGTTTGACTCCAGAGTTGAATCTGTCATCCCGCATTTCCTCAGCAAATCAAGCTACCCATCTCAAGTCTCATGAGCTGAGGACGGCAAAGTCCCTGTGGGCTTAGGACAGTCAAAGAAACCCCTGGGCTGCATGCTAAGCCCCTTTTCGGCTTCACTTTCCGAATCCTGCCCTAGCTTGCGATTAGTTTTTTTCTCACTTCTTGCCCCCATCTCCCACCTTGCCTCATGGTCTCCCCTCCTCTGCGCACCTGACAGTTTGCCTGCCCTTCCACTGCCTGTCTCCAGACTTTCCAAGGAGAAAAGGCAAAGCACTAAAGCGGGCCGGGCAACGGGTCAAGTTCCGCTTTCGGCGACTAGCAGGGAGGTAGCGTGGCCGAGCGGTCTAAGGCGCTGGATTAAGGCTCCAGTCTCTTCGGAGGCGTGGGTTCAAATCCCACCGCTGCCACTTTTCCTGGCCTTGCATTTTAAAGAAGAACGTAACGTTGACCTCTTCCTTCATTAGTGCCACCTCTGTCGCAATGAGCAAGCGGATGGTATGCCACACCCTGCAGGAAAAAGGTTTCGCTTCTGACGTCTTGCTTTTCTGGACATCCAGTCTCAAGTTTCCCATCTGGAACGGCGCTCCCTGCTGCTTTGTGAAGGCTTGCTGCAAGAGCCTTCGAAACCCAGGAGCTCTTGCGTTGAGCTGTGACGCGTCCTGGGAAGACCTCCCGTTGCAGCGGAATGAGCCCCACTTCCAGGGCGTGCTGGTAGCAAATTTCCCACAGCCCACAGGGAGCAAACGATCCCAGGTGTGATGTATCACCAGGAGAGGCTGAGATGAGAGTAAGGGTTCACGCGTGTGCCCGGACCGAGGTTAATGATGGGATTAGAGCTAGGGTTAGATGCAGGGAAAGAGTGAGAGTTATAATTAGGGATAAAGCTAACAGGTGATCATTACTCGTCATGTAACATGATACAAAGGGTCAGAAGAGGAACTGATTCAGGGTTACAATTTGGACTTCGCAGACAACAGGAGCACTAAATGGTGCTGAGGGGGACTCAATAAAGTGGACCGGCCGCCTAATGTAAGCAATTGTGCACAAATATTGTACGATGACTAGCGTTGCCGGTGCTTTTTTCTTAAAGAGTCAGTTCTTGGCACCCATTCCCTACTTGACTCAGCCTAATCTTCAAGAATATTTGTCAAGAACTAAAAAAAATCCAGAAACGGTTTAACCTCCCCGTCGGGGACGGTCTCCCGCGTGACAGGCGGGGATACTGACCACTATACTAACGAGGAGACGTGAGGGCATGAAATGAACAGCTGCTGATGTCTGCACAGCATCCAGCGACCACCTAGCTGGCCTAGGGGGGTCTCATTTTCCCCCGTCAAACGGCTTGCCCGATCTAAGGCTAATTTCTTTCTTTTTATCGGCACCAGGCTTAAAACTCAGTTTAAGGCGATAGTTCCGGGCTATGTTTGACTCCAGAGTTGAATCTGTCATCCCGCATTTCCTCAGCAAATCAAGCTACCCATCTCAAGTCTCATGAGCTGAGGACGGCAAAGTCCCTGTGGGCTTAGGACAGTCAAAGAAACCCCTGGGCTGCATGCTAAGCCCCTTTTCGGCTTCACTTTCCGAATCCTGCCCTAGCTTGCGATTAGTTTTTTTCTCACTTCTTGCCCCCATCTCCCACCTTGCCTCATGGTCTCCCCTCCTCTGCGCACCTGACAGTTTGCCTGCCCTTCCACTGCCTGTCTCCAGACTTTCCAAGGAGAAAAGGCAAAGCACTAAAGCGGGCCGGGCAACGGGTCAAGTTCCGCTTTCGGCGACTAGCAGGGAGGTAGCGTGGCCGAGCGGTCTAAGGCGCTGGATTAAGGCTCCAGTCTCATCGGAGGCGTGGGTTCAAATCCCACCGCTGCCACCTTTCCTGGCCTTGCATTTTAAAGAAGAACGTAACGTTGACCTCTTCCTTCATTAGTGCCACCTCTGTCGCAATGAGCAAGCGGATGGTATGCCACACCCTGCAGGAAAAAGGTTTCGCTTCTGACGTCTTGCTTTTCTGGACATCCAGTCTCAAGTTTCCCATCTGGAACGGCGCTCCCTGCTGCTTTGTGAAGGCTTGCTGCAAGAGCCTTCGAAACCCAGGAGCTCTTGCGTTGAGCTGTGACGCGTCCTGGGAAGACCTCCCGTTGCAGCGGAATGAGCCCCACTTCCAGGGCGTGCTGGTAGCAAATTTCCCACAGCCCACAGGGAGCAAACGATCCCAGGTGTGATGTATCACCAGGAGAGGCTGAGATGAGAGTAGGGGTTCACGCGTGTGCCCGGACCGAGGTTAATGATGGGATTAGAGCTAGGGTTAGATGCAGGGAAAGAGTGAGAGTTATAATTAGGGATAAAGCTAACAGGTGATCATTACTCGTCATGTAACATGATACAAAGGGTCAGAAGAGGAACTGATTCAGGGTTACAATTTGGACTTCGCAGACAACAGGAGCACTAAATGGTGCTGAGGGGGACTCAATAAAGTGGACCGGCCGCCTAATGTAAGCAATTGTGCACAAATATTGTACGATGACTAGCGTTGCCGGTGCTTTTTTCTTAAAGAGTCAGTTCTTGGCACCCATTCCCTACTTGACTCAGCCTAATCTTCAAGAATATTTGTCAAGAACTAAAAAAAATCCAGAAAAGGTTTAACCTCCCCGTCGGGGAATTGAACCCCGGTCTCCCGCGTGACAGGCGGGGATACTGACCACTATACTAACGAGGAGACGTGAGGGCATGAAATGAACAGCTGCTGATGTCTGCACAGCATCCAGCGACCACCTAGCTGGCCTAGGGGGTCTCATTTTCCCCCGTCAAACGGCTTGCCCGATCTAAGGCTAATTTCTTTCTTTTTATCGGCACCAGGCTTAAAACTCAGTTTAAGGCGATAGTTCCGGGCTATGTTTGACTCCAGAGTTGAATCTGTCATCCCGCATTTCCTCAGCAAATCAAGCTACCCATCTCAAGTCTCATGAGCTGAGGACGGCAAAGTCCCTGTGGGCTTAGGACAGTCAAAGAAACCCCTGGGCTGCATGCTAAGCCCCTTTTCGGCTTCACTTTCCGAATCCTGCCCTAGCTTGCGATTAGTTTTTTTCTCACTTCTTGCCCCCATCTCCCACCTTGCCTCATGGTCTCCCCTCCTCTGCGCACCTGACAGTTTGCCTGCCCTTCCACTGCCTGTCTCCAGACTTTCCAAGGAGAAAAGGCAAAGCACTAAAGCGGGCCGGGCAACGGGTCAAGTTCCGCTTTCGGCGACTAGCAGGGAGGTAGCGTGGCCGAGCGGTCTAAGGCGCTGGATTAAGGCTCCAGTCTCTTCAGAGGCGTGGGTTCAAATCCCACCGCTGCCACTTTTCCTGGCCTTGCATTTTAAAGAAGAACGTAACGTTGACCTCTTCCTTCATTAGTGCCACCTCTGTCGCAATGAGCAAGCGGATGGTATGCCACACCCTGCAGGAAAAAGGTTTCGCTTCTGACGTCTTGCTTTTCTGGACATCCAGTCTCAAGTTTCCCATCTGGAACGGCGCTCCCTGCTGCTTTGTGAAGGCTTGCTGCAAGAGCCTTCGAAACCCAGGAGCTCTTGCGTTGAGCTGTGACGCGTCCTGGGAAGACCTCCCGTTGCAGCGGAATGAGCCCCACTTCCAGGGCGTGCTGGTAGCAAATTTCCCACAGCCCACAGGGAGCAAACGATCCCAGGTGTGATGTATCACCAGGAGAGGCTGAGATGAGAGTAAGGGTTCACGCGTGTGCCCGGACCGAGGTTAATGATGGGATTAGAGCTAGGGTTAGATGCAGGGAAAGAGTGAGAGTTATAATTAGGGATAAAGCTAACAGGTGATCATTACTCGTCATGTAACATGATACAAAGGGTCAGAAGAGGAACTGATTCAGGGTTACAATTTGGACTTCGCAGACAACAGGAGCACTAAATGGTGCTGAGGGGGACTCAATAAAGTGGACCGGCCGCCTAATGTAAGCAATTGTGCACAAATATTGTACGATGACTAGCGTTGCCGGTGCTTTTTTCTTAAAGAGTCAGTTCTTGGCACCCATTCCCTACTTGACTCAGCCTAATCTTCAAGAATATTTGTCAAGAACTAAAAAAAATCCAGAAAAGGTTTAACCTCCCCGTCGGGGAATTGAACCCCGGTCTCCCGCGTGACAGGCGGGGATACTGACCACTATACTAACGAGGAGACGTGAGGGCATGAAATGAACAGCTGCTGATGTCTGCACAGCATCCAGCGACCACCTAGCTGGCCTAGGGGGTCTCATTTTCCCCCGTCAAACGGCTTGCCCGATCTAAGGCTAATTTCTTTCTTTTTATCGGCACCAGGCTTAAAACTCAGTTTAAGGCGATAGTTCCGGGCTATGTTTGACTCCAGAGTTGAATCTGTCATCCCGCATTTCCTCAGCAAATCAAGCTACCCATCTCAAGTCTCATGAGCTGAGGACGGCAAAGTCCCTGTGGGCTTAGGACAGTCAAAGAAACCCCTGGGCTGCATGCTAAGCCCCTTTTCGGCTTCACTTTCCGAATCCTGCCCTAGCTTGCGATTAGTTTTTTTCTCACTTCTTGCCCCCATCTCCCACCTTGCCTCATGGTCTCCCCTCCTCTGCGCACCTGACAGTTTGCCTGCCCTTCCACTGCCTGTCTCCAGACTTTCCAAGGAGAAAAGGCAAAGCACTAAAGCGGGCCGGGCAACGGGTCAAGTTCCGCTTTCGGCGACTAGCAGGGAGGTAGCGTGGCCGAGCGGTCTAAGGCGCTGGATTAAGGCTCCAGTCTCTTCGGAGGCGTGGGTTCAAATCCCACCGCTGCCACTTTTCCTGGCCTTGCATTTTAAAGAAGAACGTAACGTTGACCTCTTCCTTCATTAGTGCCACCTCTGTCGCAATGAGCAAGAGGATGGTATGCCACACCCTGCAGGAAAAAGGTTTCGCTTCTGACGTCTTGCTTTTCTGGACATCCAGTCTCAAGTTTCCCATCTGGAACGGCGCTCCCTGCTGCTTTGTGAAGGCTTGCTGCAAGAGCCTTCGAAACCCAGGAGCTCTTGCGTTGAGCTGTGACGCGTCCTGGGAAGACCTCCCGTTGCAGCGGAATGAGCCCCACTTCCAGGGCGTGCTGGTAGCAAATTTCCCACAGCCCACAGGGAGCAAACGATCCCAGGTGTGATGTATCACCAGGAGAGGCTGAGATGAGAGTAAGGGTTCACGCGTGTGCCCGGACCGAGGTTAATGATGGGATTAGAGCTAGGGTTAGATGCAGGGAAAGAGTGAGAGTTATAATTAGGGATAAAGCTAACAGGTGATCATTACTCGTCATGTAACATGATACAAAGGGTCAGAAGAGGAACTGATTCAGGGTTACAATTTGGACTTCGCAGACAACAGGAGCACTAAATGGTGCTGAGGGGGACTCAATAAAGTGGACCGGCCGCCTAATGTAAGCAATTGTGCACAAATATTGTACGATGACTAGCGTTGCCGGTGCTTTTTTCTTAAAGAGTCAGTTCTTGGCACCCATTCCCTACTTGACTCAGCCTAATCTTCAAGAATATTTGTCAAGAACTAAAAAAAATCCAGAAAAGGTTTAACCTCCCCGTCGGGGAATTGAACCCCGGTCTCCCGCGTGACAGGCGGGGATACTGACCACTATACTAACGAGGAGACGTGAGGGCATGAAATGAACAGCTGCTGATGTCTGCACAGCATCCAGCGACCACCTAGCTGGCCTAGGGGGTCTCATTTTCCCCCGTCAAACGGCTTGCCCGATCTAAGGCTAATTTCTTTCTTTTTATCGGCACCAGGCTTAAAACTCAGTTTAAGGCGATAGTTCCGGGCTATGTTTGACTCCAGAGTTGAATCTGTCATCCCGCATTTCCTCAGCAAATCAAGCTACCCATCTCAAGTCTCATGAGCTGAGGACGGCAAAGTCCCTGTGGGCTTAGGACAGTCAAAGAAACCCCTGGGCTGCATGCTAAGCCCCTTTTCGGCTTCACTTTCCGAATCCTGCCCTAGCTTGCGATTAGTTTTTTTCTCACTTCTTGCCCCCATCTCCCACCTTGCCTCATGGTCTCCCCTCCTCTGCGCACCTGACAGTTTGCCTGCCCTTCCACTGCCTGTCTCCAGACTTTCCAAGGAGAAAAGGCAAAGCACTAAAGCGGGCCGGGCAACGGGTCAAGTTCCGCTTTCGGCGACTAGCAGGGAGGTAGCGTGGCCGAGCGGTCTAAGGCGCTGGATTAAGGCTCCAGTCTCTTCGGAGGCGTGGGTTCAAATCCCACCGCTGCCACTTTTCCTGGCCTTGCATTTTAAAGAAGAACGTAACGTTGACCTCTTCCTTCATTAGTGCCACCTCTGTCGCAATGAGCAAGAGGATGGTATGCCACACCCTGCAGGAAAAAGGTTTCGCTTCTGACGTCTTGCTTTTCTGGACATCCAGTCTCAAGTTTCCCATCTGGAACGGCGCTCCCTGCTGCTTTGTGAAGGCTTGCTGCAAGAGCCTTCGAAACCCAGGAGCTCTTGCGTTGAGCTGTGACGCGTCCTGGGAAGACCTCCCGTTGCAGCGGAATGAGCCCCACTTCCAGGGCGTGCTGGTAGCAAATTTCCCACAGCCCACAGGGAGCAAACGATCCCAGGTGTGATGTATCACCAGGAGAGGCTGAGATGAGAGTAAGGGTTCACGCGTGTGCCCGGACCGAGGTTAATGATGGGATTAGAGCTAGGGTTAGATGCAGGGAAAGAGTGAGAGTTATAATTAGGGATAAAGCTAACAGGTGATCATTACTCGTCATGTAACATGATACAAAGGGTCAGAAGAGGAACTGATTCAGGGTTACAATTTGGACTTCGCAGACAACAGGAGCACTAAATGGTGCTGAGGGGGACTCAATAAAGTGGACCGGCCGCCTAATGTAAGCAATTGTGCACAAATATTGTACGATGACTAGCGTTGCCGGTGCTTTTTTCTTAAAGAGTCAGTTCTTGGCACCCATTCCCTACTTGACTCAGCCTAATCTTCAAGAATATTTGTCAAGAACTAAAAAAAATCCAGAAAAGGTTTAACCTCCCCGTCGGGGAATTGAACCCCGGTCTCCCGCGTGACAGGGATACTGACCACTATACTAACGAGGAGACGTGAGGGCATGAAATGAACAGCTGCTGATGTCTGCACAGCATCCAGCGACCACCTAGCTGGCCTAGGGGGTCTCATTTTCCCCCGTCAAACGGCTTGCCCGATCTAAGGCTAATTTCTTTCTTTTTATCGGCACCAGGCTTAAAACTCAGTTTAAGGCGATAGTTCCGGGCTATGTTTGACTCCAGAGTTGAATCTGTCATCCCGCATTTCCTCAGCAAATCAAGCTACCCATCTCAAGTCTCATGAGCTGAGGACGGCAAAGTCCCTGTGGGCTTAGGACAGTCAAAGAAACCCCTGGGCTGCATGCTAAGCCCCTTTTCGGCTTCACTTTCCGAATCCTGCCCTAGCTTGCGATTAGTTTTTTTCTCACTTCTTGCCCCCATCTCCCACCTTGCCTCATGGTCTCCCCTCCTCTGCGCACCTGACAGTTTGCCTGCCCTTCCACTGCCTGTCTCCAGACTTTCCAAGGAGAAAAGGCAAAGCACTAAAGCGGGCCGGGCAACGGGTCAAGTTCCGCTTTCGGCGACTAGCAGGGAGGTAGCGTGGCCGAGCGGTCTAAGGCGCTGGATTAAGGCTCCAGTCTCTTCGGAGGCGTGGGTTCAAATCCCACCGCTGCCACTTTTCCTGGCCTTGCATTTTAAAGAAGAACGTAACGTTGACCTCTTCCTTCATTAGTGCCACCTCTGTCGCAATGAGCAAGCGGATGGTATGCCACACCCTGCAGGAAAAAGGTTTCGCTTCTGACGTCTTGCTTTTCTGGACATCCAGTCTCAAGTTTCCCATCTGGAACGGCGCTCCCTGCTGCTTTGTGAAGGCTTGCTGCAAGAGCCTTCGAAACCCAGGAGCTCTTGCGTTGAGCTGTGACGCGTCCTGGGAAGACCTCCCGTTGCAGCGGAATGAGCCCCACTTCCAGGGCGTGCTGGTAGCAAATTTCCCACAGCCCACAGGGAGCAAACGATCCCAGGTGTGATGTATCACCAGGAGAGGCTGAGATGAGAGTAAGGGTTCACGCGTGTGCCCGGACCGAGGTTAATGATGGGATTAGAGCTAGGGTTAGATGCAGGGAAAGAGTGAGAGTTATAATTAGGGATAAAGCTAACAGGTGATCATTACTCGTCATGTAACATGATACAAAGGGTCAGAAGAGGAACTGATTCAGGGTTACAATTTGGACTTCGCAGACAACAGGAGCACTAAATGGTGCTGAGGGGGACTCAATAAAGTGGACCGGCCGCCTAATGTAAGCAATTGTGCACAAATATTGTACGATGACTAGCGTTGCCGGTGCTTTTTTCTTAAAGAGTCAGTTCTTGGCACCCATTCCCTACTTGACTCAGCCTAATCTTCAAGAATATTTGTCAAGAACTAAAAAAAATCCAGAAACGGTTTAACCTCCCCGTCGGGGACGGTCTCCCGCGTGACAGGCGGGGATACTGACCACTATACTAACGAGGAGACGTGAGGGCATGAAATGAACAGCTGCTGATGTCTGCACAGCATCCAGCGACCACCTAGCTGGCCTAGGGGGGTCTCATTTTCCCCCGTCAAACGGCTTGCCCGATCTAAGGCTAATTTCTTTCTTTTTATCGGCACCAGGCTTAAAACTCAGTTTAAGGCGATAGTTCCGGGCTATGTTTGACTCCAGAGTTGAATCTGTCATCCCGCATTTCCTCAGCAAATCAAGCTACCCATCTCAAGTCTCATGAGCTGAGGACGGCAAAGTCCCTGTGGGCTTAGGACAGTCAAAGAAACCCCTGGGCTGCATGCTAAGCCCCTTTTCGGCTTCACTTTCCGAATCCTGCCCTAGCTTGCGATTAGTTTTTTTCTCACTTCTTGCCCCCATCTCCCACCTTGCCTCATGGTCTCCCCTCCTCTGCGCACCTGACAGTTTGCCTGCCCTTCCACTGCCTGTCTCCAGACTTTCCAAGGAGAAAAGGCAAAGCACTAAAGCGGGCCGGGCAACGGGTCAAGTTCCGCTTTCGGCGACTAGCAGGGAGGTAGCGTGGCCGAGCGGTCTAAGGCGCTGGATTAAGGCTCCAGTCTCTTCGGAGGCGTGGGTTCAAATCCCACCGCTGCCACCTTTCCTGGCCTTGCATTTTAAAGAAGAACGTAACGTTGACCTCTTCCTTCATTAGTGCCACCTCTGTCGCAATGAGCAAGCGGATGGTATGCCACACCCTGCAGGAAAAAGGTTTCGCTTCTGACGTCTTGCTTTTCTGGACATCCAGTCTCAAGTTTCCCATCTGGAACGGCGCTCCCTGCTGCTTTGTGAAGGCTTGCTGCAAGAGCCTTCGAAACCCAGGAGCTCTTGCGTTGAGCTTTGACGCGTCCTGGGAAGACCTCCCGTTGCAGCGGAATGAGCCCCACTTCCAGGGCGTGCTGGTAGCAAATTTCCCACAGCCCACAGGGAGCAAACGATCCCAGGTGTGATGTATCACCAGGAGAGGCTGAGATGAGAGTAAGGGTTCACGCGTGTGCCCGGACCGAGGTTAATGATGGGATTAGAGCTAGGGTTAGATGCAGGGAAAGAGTGAGAGTTATAATTAGGGATAAAGCTAACAGGTGATCATTACTCGTCATGTAACATGATACAAAGGGTCAGAAGAGGAACTGATTCAGGGTTACAATTTGGACTTCGCAGACAACAGGAGCACTAAATGGTGCTGAGGGGGACTCAATAAAGTGGACCGGCCGCCTAATGTAAGCAATTGTGCACAAATATTGTACGATGACTAGCGTTGCCGGTGCTTTTTTCTTAAAGAGTCAGTTCTTGGCACCCATTCCCTACTTGACTCAGCCTAATCTTCAAGAATATTTGTCAAGAACTAAAAAAAATCCAGAAACGGTTTAACCTCCCCGTCGGGGAATTGAACCCCGGTCTCCCGCGTGACAGGCGGGGATACTGACCACTATACTAACGAGGAGACGTGAGGGCATGAAATGAACAGCTGCTGATGTCTGCACAGCATCCAGCGACCACCTAGCTGGCCTAGGGGGTCTCATTTTCCCCCGTCAAACGGCTTGCCCGATCTAAGGCTAATTTCTTTCTTTTTATCGGCACCAGGCTTAAAACTCAGTTTAAGGCGATAGTTCCGGGCTATGTTTGACTCCAGAGTTGAATCTGTCATCCCGCATTTCCTCAGCAAATCAAGCTACCCATCTCAAGTCTCATGAGCTGAGGACGGCAAAGTCCCTGTGGGCTTAGGACAGTCAAAGAAACCCCTGGGCTGCATGCTAAGCCCCTTTTCGGCTTCACTTTCCGAATCCTGCCCTAGCTTGCGATTAGTTTTTTTCTCACTTCTTGCCCCCATCTCCCACCTTGCCTCATGGTCTCCCCTCCTCTGCGCACCTGACAGTTTGCCTGCCCTTCCACTGCCTGTCTCCAGACTTTCCAAGGAGAAAAGGCAAAGCACTAAAGCGGGCCGGGCAACGGGTCAAGTTCCGCTTTCGGCGACTAGCAGGGAGGTAGCGTGGCCGAGCGGTCTAAGGCGCTGGATTAAGGCTCCAGTCTCTTCGGAGGCGTGGGTTCAAATCCCACCGCTGCCACTTTTCCTGGCCTTGCATTTTAAAGAAGAACGTAACGTTGACCTCTTCCTTCATTAGTGCCACCTCTGTCGCAATGAGCAAGCGGATGGTATGCCACACCCTGCAGGAAAAAGGTTTCGCTTCTGACGTCTTGCTTTTCTGGACATCCAGTCTCAAGTTTCCCATCTGGAACGGCGCTCCCTGCTGCTTTGTGAAGGCTTGCTGCAAGAGCCTTCGAAACCCAGGAGCTCTTGCGTTGAGCTGTGACGCGTCCTGGGAAGACCTCCCGTTGCAGCGGAATGAGCCCCACTTCCAGGGCGTGCTGGTAGCAAATTTCCCACAGCCCACAGGGAGCAAACGATCCCAGGTGTGATGTATCACCAGGAGAGGCTGAGATGAGAGTAAGGGTTCACGCGTGTGCCCGGACCGAGGTTAATGATGGGATTAGAGCTAGGGTTAGATGCAGGGAAAGAGTGAGAGTTATAATTAGGGATAAAGCTAACAGGTGATCATTACTCGTCATGTAACATGATACAAAGGGTCAGAAGAGGAACTGATTCAGGGTTACAATTTGGACTTCGCAGACAACAGGAGCACTAAATGGTGCTGAGGGGGACTCAATAAAGTGGACCGGCCGCCTAATGTAAGCAATTGTGCACAAATATTGTACGATGACTAGCGTTGCCGGTGCTTTTTTCTTAAAGAGTCAGTTCTTGGCACCCATTCCCTACTTGACTCAGCCTAATCTTCAAGAATATTTGTCAAGAACTAAAAAAAATCCAGAAAAGGTTTAACCTCCCCGTCGGGGAATTGAACCCCGGTCTCCCGCGTGACAGGCGGGGATACTGACCACTATACTAACGAGGAGACGTGAGGGCATGAAATGAACAGCTGCTGATGTCTGCACAGCATCCAGCGACCACCTAGCTGGCCTAGGGGGTCTCATTTTCCCCCGTCAAACGGCTTGCCCGATCTAAGGCTAATTTCTTTCTTTTTATCGGCACCAGGCTTAAAACTCAGTTTAAGGCGATAGTTCCGGGCTATGTTTGACTCCAGAGTTGAATCTGTCATCCCGCATTTCCTCAGCAAATCAAGCTACCCATCTCAAGTCTCATGAGCTGAGGACGGCAAAGTCCCTGTGGGCTTAGGACAGTCAAAGAAACCCCTGGGCTGCATGCTAAGCCCCTTTTCGGCTTCACTTTCCGAATCCTGCCCTAGCTTGCGATTAGTTTTTTTCTCACTTCTTGCCCCCATCTCCCACCTTGCCTCATGGTCTCCCCTCCTCTGCGCACCTGACAGTTTGCCTGCCCTTCCACTGCCTGTCTCCAGACTTTCCAAGGAGAAAAGGCAAAGCACTAAAGCGGGCCGGGCAACGGGTCAAGTTCCGCTTTCGGCGACTAGCAGGGAGGTAGCGTGGCCGAGCGGTCTAAGGCGCTGGATTAAGGCTCCAGTCTCTTCAGAGGCGTGGGTTCAAATCCCACCGCTGCCACTTTTCCTGGCCTTGCATTTTAAAGAAGAACGTAACGTTGACCTCTTCCTTCATTAGTGCCACCTCTGTCGCAATGAGCAAGCGGATGGTATGCCACACCCTGCAGGAAAAAGGTTTCGCTTCTGACGTCTTGCTTTTCTGGACATCCAGTCTCAAGTTTCCCATCTGGAACGGCGCTCCCTGCTGCTTTGTGAAGGCTTGCTGCAAGAGCCTTCGAAACCCAGGAGCTCTTGCGTTGAGCTGTGACGCGTCCTGGGAAGACCTCCCGTTGCAGCGGAATGAGCCCCACTTCCAGGGCGTGCTGGTAGCAAATTTCCCACAGCCCACAGGGAGCAAACGATCCCAGGTGTGATGTATCACCAGGAGAGGCTGAGATGAGAGTAAGGGTTCACGCGTGTGCCCGGACCGAGGTTAATGATGGGATTAGAGCTAGGGTTAGATGCAGGGAAAGAGTGAGAGTTATAATTAGGGATAAAGCTAACAGGTGATCATTACTCGTCATGTAACATGATACAAAGGGTCAGAAGAGGAACTGATTCAGGGTTACAATTTGGACTTCGCAGACAACAGGAGCACTAAATGGTGCTGAGGGGGACTCAATAAAGTGGACCGGCCGCCTAATGTAAGCAATTGTGCACAAATATTGTACGATGACTAGCGTTGCCGGTGCTTTTTTCTTAAAGAGTCAGTTCTTGGCACCCATTCCCTACTTGACTCAGCCTAATCTTCAAGAATATTTGTCAAGAACTAAAAAAAATCCAGAAAAGGTTTAACCTCCCCGTCGGGGAATTGAACCCCGGTCTCCCGCGTGACAGGCGGGGATACTGACCACTATACTAACGAGGAGACGTGAGGGCATGAAATGAACAGCTGCTGATGTCTGCACAGCATCCAGCGACCACCTAGCTGGCCTAGGGGGTCTCATTTTCCCCCGTCAAACGGCTTGCCCGATCTAAGGCTAATTTCTTTCTTTTTATCGGCACCAGGCTTAAAACTCAGTTTAAGGCGATAGTTCCGGGCTATGTTTGACTCCAGAGTTGAATCTGTCATCCCGCATTTCCTCAGCAAATCAAGCTACCCATCTCAAGTCTCATGAGCTGAGGACGGCAAAGTCCCTGTGGGCTTAGGACAGTCAAAGAAACCCCTGGGCTGCATGCTAAGCCCCTTTTCGGCTTCACTTTCCGAATCCTGCCCTAGCTTGCGATTAGTTTTTTTCTCACTTCTTGCCCCCATCTCCCACCTTGCCTCATGGTCTCCCCTCCTCTGCGCACCTGACAGTTTGCCTGCCCTTCCACTGCCTGTCTCCAGACTTTCCAAGGAGAAAAGGCAAAGCACTAAAGCGGGCCGGGCAACGGGTCAAGTTCCGCTTTCGGCGACTAGCAGGGAGGTAGCGTGGCCGAGCGGTCTAAGGCGCTGGATTAAGGCTCCAGTCTCTTCGGAGGCGTGGGTTCAAATCCCACCGCTGCCACTTTTCCTGGCCTTGCATTTTAAAGAAGAACGTAACGTTGACCTCTTCCTTCATTAGTGCCACCTCTGTCGCAATGAGCAAGAGGATGGTATGCCACACCCTGCAGGAAAAAGGTTTCGCTTCTGACGTCTTGCTTTTCTGGACATCCAGTCTCAAGTTTCCCATCTGGAACGGCGCTCCCTGCTGCTTTGTGAAGGCTTGCTGCAAGAGCCTTCGAAACCCAGGAGCTCTTGCGTTGAGCTGTGACGCGTCCTGGGAAGACCTCCCGTTGCAGCGGAATGAGCCCCACTTCCAGGGCGTGCTGGTAGCAAATTTCCCACAGCCCACAGGGAGCAAACGATCCCAGGTGTGATGTATCACCAGGAGAGGCTGAGATGAGAGTAAGGGTTCACGCGTGTGCCCGGACCGAGGTTAATGATGGGATTAGAGCTAGGGTTAGATGCAGGGAAAGAGTGAGAGTTATAATTAGGGATAAAGCTAACAGGTGATCATTACTCGTCATGTAACATGATACAAAGGGTCAGAAGAGGAACTGATTCAGGGTTACAATTTGGACTTCGCAGACAACAGGAGCACTAAATGGTGCTGAGGGGGACTCAATAAAGTGGACCGGCCGCCTAATGTAAGCAATTGTGCACAAATATTGTACGATGACTAGCGTTGCCGGTGCTTTTTTCTTAAAGAGTCAGTTCTTGGCACCCATTCCCTACTTGACTCAGCCTAATCTTCAAGAATATTTGTCAAGAACTAAAAAAAATCCAGAAAAGGTTTAACCTCCCCGTCGGGGAATTGAACCCCGGTCTCCCGCGTGACAGGCGGGGATACTGACCACTATACTAACGAGGAGACGTGAGGGCATGAAATGAACAGCTGCTGATGTCTGCACAGCATCCAGCGACCACCTAGCTGGCCTAGGGGGTCTCATTTTCCCCCGTCAAACGGCTTGCCCGATCTAAGGCTAATTTCTTTCTTTTTATCGGCACCAGGCTTAAAACTCAGTTTAAGGCGATAGTTCCGGGCTATGTTTGACTCCAGAGTTGAATCTGTCATCCCGCATTTCCTCAGCAAATCAAGCTACCCATCTCAAGTCTCATGAGCTGAGGACGGCAAAGTCCCTGTGGGCTTAGGACAGTCAAAGAAACCCCTGGGCTGCATGCTAAGCCCCTTTTCGGCTTCACTTTCCGAATCCTGCCCTAGCTTGCGATTAGTTTTTTTCTCACTTCTTGCCCCCATCTCCCACCTTGCCTCATGGTCTCCCCTCCTCTGCGCACCTGACAGTTTGCCTGCCCTTCCACTGCCTGTCTCCAGACTTTCCAAGGAGAAAAGGCAAAGCACTAAAGCGGGCCGGGCAACGGGTCAAGTTCCGCTTTCGGCGACTAGCAGGGAGGTAGCGTGGCCGAGCGGTCTAAGGCGCTGGATTAAGGCTCCAGTCTCTTCGGAGGCGTGGGTTCAAATCCCACCGCTGCCACTTTTCCTGGCCTTGCATTTTAAAGAAGAACGTAACGTTGACCTCTTCCTTCATTAGTGCCACCTCTGTCGCAATGAGCAAGCGGATGGTATGCCACACCCTGCAGGAAAAAGGTTTCGCTTCTGACGTCTTGCTTTTCTGGACATCCAGTCTCAAGTTTCCCATCTGGAACGGCGCTCCCTGCTGCTTTGTGAAGGCTTGCTGCAAGAGCCTTCGAAACCCAGGAGCTCTTGCGTTGAGCTGTGACGCGTCCTGGGAAGACCTCCCGTTGCAGCGGAATGAGCCCCACTTCCAGGGCGTGCTGGTAGCAAATTTCCCACAGCCCACAGGGAGCAAACGATCCCAGGTGTGATGTATCACCAGGAGAGGCTGAGATGAGAGTAAGGGTTCACGCGTGTGCCCGGACCGAGGTTAATGATGGGATTAGAGCTAGGGTTAGATGCAGGGAAAGAGTGAGAGTTATAATTAGGGATAAAGCTAACAGGTGATCATTACTCGTCATGTAACATGATACAAAGGGTCAGAAGAGGAACTGATTCAGGGTTACAATTTGGACTTCGCAGACAACAGGAGCACTAAATGGTGCTGAGGGGGACTCAATAAAGTGGACCGGCCGCCTAATGTAAGCAATTGTGCACAAATATTGTACGATGACTAGCGTTGCTGGTGCTTTTTTCTTAAAGAGTCAGTTCTTGGCACCCATTCCCTACTTGACTCAGCCTAATCTTCAAGAATATTTGTCAAGAACTAAAAAAAATCCAGAAAAGGTTTAACCTCCCCGTCGGGGAATTGAACCCGAATTGAACCCCGGTCTCCCGCGTGACAGGCGGGGATACTGACCACTATACTAACGAGGAGACGTGAGGGCATGAAATGAACAGCTGCTGATGTCTGCACAGCATCCAGCGACCACCTAGCTGGCCTAGGGGGTCTCATTTTCCCCCGTCAAACGGCTTGCCCGATCTAAGGCTAATTTCTTTCTTTTTATCGGCACCAGGCTTAAAACTCAGTTTAAGGCGATAGTTCCGGGCTATGTTTGACTCCAGAGTTGAATCTGTCATCCCGCATTTCCTCAGCAAATCAAGCTACCCATCTCAAGTCTCATGAGCTGAGGACGGCAAAGTCCCTGTGGGCTTAGGACAGTCAAAGAAACCCCTGGGCTGCATGCTAAGCCCCTTTTCGGCTTCACTTTCCGAATCCTGCCCTAGCTTGCGATTAGTTTTTTTCTCACTTCTTGCCCCCATCTCCCACCTTGCCTCATGGTCTCCCCTCCTCTGCGCACCTGACAGTTTGCCTGCCCTTCCACTGCCTGTCTCCAGACTTTCCAAGGAGAAAAGGCAAAGCACTAAAGCGGGCCGGGCAACGGGTCAAGTTCCGCTTTCGGGGACTAGCAGGGAGGTAGCGTGGCCGAGCGGTCTAAGGCGCTGGATTAAGGCTCCAGTCTCTTCGGAGGCGTGGGTTCAAATCCCACCGCTGCCACTTTTCCTGGCCTTGCATTTTAAAGAAGAACGTAACGTTGACCTCTTCCTTCATTAGTGCCACCTCTGTCGCAATGAGCAAGCGGATGGTATGCCACACCCTGCAGGAAAAAGGTTTCGCTTCTGACGTCTTGCTTTTCTGGACATCCAGTCTCAAGTTTCCCATCTGGAACGGCGCTCCCTGCTGCTTTGTGAAGGCTTGCTGCAAGAGCCTTCGAAACCCAGGAGCTCTTGCGTTGAGCTGTGACGCGTCCTGGGAAGACCTCCCGTTGCAGCGGAATGAGCCCCACTTCCAGGGCGTGCTGGTAGCAAATTTCCCACAGCCCACAGGGAGCAAACGATCCCAGGTGTGATGTATCACCAGGAGAGGCTGAGATGAGAGTAAGGGTTCACGCGTGTGCCCGGACCGAGGTTAATGATGGGATTAGAGCTAGGGTTAGATGCAGGGAAAGAGTGAGAGTTATAATTAGGGATAAAGCTAACAGGTGATCATTACTCGTCATGTAACATGATACAAAGGGTCAGAAGAGGAACTGATTCAGGGTTACAATTTGGACTTCGCAGACAACAGGAGCACTAAATGGTGCTGAGGGGGACTCAATAAAGTGGACCGGCCGCCTAATGTAAGCAATTGTGCACAAATATTGTACGATGACTAGCGTTGCCGGTGCTTTTTTCTTAAAGAGTCAGTTCTTGGCACCCATTCCCTACTTGACTCAGCCTAATCTTCAAGAATATTTGTCAAGAACTAAAAAAAATCCAGAAAAGGTTTAACCTCCCCGTCGGGGAATTGAACCCCGGTCTCCCGCGTGACAGGCGGGGATACTGACCACTATACTAACAAGGAGACGTGAGGGCATGAAATGAACAGCTGCTGATGTCTGCACAGCATCCAGCGACCACCTAGCTGGCCTAGGGGGTCTCATTTTCCCCCGTCAAACGGCTTGCCCGATCTAAGGCTAATTTCTTTCTTTTTATCGGCACCAGGCTTAAAACTCAGTTTAAGGCGATAGTTCCGGGCTATGTTTGACTCCAGAGTTGAATCTGTCATCCCGCATTTCCTCAGCAAATCAAGCTACCCATCTCAAGTCTCATGAGCTGAGGACGGCAAAGTCCCTGTGGGCTTAGGACAGTCAAAGAAACCCCTGGGCTGCATGCTAAGCCCCTTTTCGGCTTCACTTTCCGAATCCTGCCCTAGCTTGCGATTAGTTTTTTTCTCACTTCTTGCCCCCATCTCCCACCTTGCCTCATGGTCTCCCCTCCTCTGCGCACCTGACAGTTTGCCTGCCCTTCCACTGCCTGTCTCCAGACTTTCCAAGGAGAAAAGGCAAAGCACTAAAGCGGGCCGGGCAACGGGTCAAGTTCCGCTTTCGGCGACTAGCAGGGAGGTAGCGTGGCCGAGCGGTCTAAGGCGCTGGATTAAGGCTCCAGTCTCTTCAGAGGCGTGGGTTCAAATCCCACCGCTGCCACTTTTCCTGGCCTTGCATTTTAAAGAAGAACGTAACGTTGACCTCTTCCTTCATTAGTGCCACCTCTGTCGCAATGAGCAAGCGGATGGTATGCCACACCCTGCAGGAAAAAGGTTTCGCTTCTGACGTCTTGCTTTTCTGGACATCCAGTCTCAAGTTTCCCATCTGGAACGGCGCTCCCTGCTGCTTTGTGAAGGCTTGCTGCAAGAGCCTTCGAAACCCAGGAGCTCTTGCGTTGAGCTGTGACGCGTCCTGGGAAGACCTCCCGTTGCAGCGGAATGAGCCCCACTTCCAGGGCGTGCTGGTAGCAAATTTCCCACAGCCCACAGGGAGCAAACGATCCCAGGTGTGATGTATCACCAGGAGAGGCTGAGATGAGAGTAAGGGTTCACGCGTGTGCCCGGACCGAGGTTAATGATGGGATTAGAGCTAGGGTTAGATGCAGGGAAAGAGTGAGAGTTATAATTAGGGATAAAGCTAACAGGTGATCATTACTCGTCATGTAACATGATACAAAGGGTCAGAAGAGGAACTGATTCAGGGTTACAATTTGGACTTCGCAGACAACAGGAGCACTAAATGGTGCTGAGGGGGACTCAATAAAGTGGACCGGCCGCCTAATGTAAGCAATTGTGCACAAATATTGTACGATGACTAGCGTTGCCGGTGCTTTTTTCTTAAAGAGTCAGTTCTTGGCACCCATTCCCTACTTGACTCAGCCTAATCTTCAAGAATATTTGTCAAGAACTAAAAAAAATCCAGAAAAGGTTTAACCTCCCCGTCGGGGAATTGAACCCCGGTCTCCCGCGTGACAGGCGGGGATACTGACCACTATACTAACGAGGAGACGTGAGGGCATGAAATGAACAGCTGCTGATGTCTGCACAGCATCCAGCGACCACCTAGCTGGCCTAGGGGGTCTCATTTTCCCCCGTCAAACGGCTTGCCCGATCTAAGGCTAATTTCTTTCTTTTTATCGGCACCAGGCTTAAAACTCAGTTTAAGGCGATAGTTCCGGGCTATGTTTGACTCCAGAGTTGAATCTGTCATCCCGCATTTCCTCAGCAAATCAAGCTACCCATCTCAAGTCTCATGAGCTGAGGACGGCAAAGTCCCTGTGGGCTTAGGACAGTCAAAGAAACCCCTGGGCTGCATGCTAAGCCCCTTTTCGGCTTCACTTTCCGAATCCTGCCCTAGCTTGCGATTAGTTTTTTTCTCACTTCTTGCCCCCATCTCCCACCTTGCCTCATGGTCTCCCCTCCTCTGCGCACCTGACAGTTTGCCTGCCCTTCCACTGCCTGTCTCCAGACTTTCCAAGGAGAAAAGGCAAAGCACTAAAGCGGGCCGGGCAACGGGTCAAGTTCCGCTTTCGGCGACTAGCAGGGAGGTAGCGTGGCCGAGCGGTCTAAGGCGCTGGATTAAGGCTCCAGTCTCTTCGGAGGCGTGGGTTCAAATCCCACCGCTGCCACTTTTCCTGGCCTTGCATTTTAAAGAAGAACGTAACGTTGACCTCTTCCTTCATTAGTGCCACCTCTGTCGCAATGAGCAAGCGGATGGTATGCCACACCCTGCAGGAAAAAGGTTTCGCTTCTGACGTCTTGCTTTTCTGGACATCCAGTCTCAAGTTTCCCATCTGGAACGGCGCTCCCTGCTGCTTTGTGAAGGCTTGCTGCAAGAGCCTTCGAAACCCAGGAGCTCTTGCGTTGAGCTGTGACGCGTCCTGGGAAGACCTCCCGTTGCAGCGGAATGAGCCCCACTTCCAGGGCGTGCTGGTAGCAAATTTCCCACAGCCCACAGGGAGCAAACGATCCCAGGTGTGATGTATCACCAGGAGAGGCTGAGATGAGAGTAAGGGTTCACGCGTGTGCCCGGACCGAGGTTAATGATGGGATTAGAGCTAGGGTTAGATGCAGGGAAAGAGTGAGAGTTATAATTAGGGATAAAGCTAACAGGTGATCATTACTCGTCATGTAACATGATACAAAGGGTCAGAAGAGGAACTGATTCAGGGTTACAATTTGGACTTCGCAGACAACAGGAGCACTAAATGGTGCTGAGGGGGACTCAATAAAGTGGACCGGCCGCCTAATGTAAGCAATTGTGCACAAATATTGTACGATGACTAGCGTTGCCGGTGCTTTTTTCTTAAAGAGTCAGTTCTTGGCACCCATTCCCTACTTGACTCAGCCTAATCTTCAAGAATATTTGTCAAGAACTAAAAAAAATCCAGAAAAGGTTTAACCTCCCCGTCGGGGAATTGAACCCCGGTCTCCCGCGTGACAGGCGGGGATACTGACCACTATACTAACGAGGAGACGTGAGGGCATGAAATGAACAGCTGCTGATGTCTGCACAGCATCCAGCGACCACCTAGCTGGCCTAGGGGGTCTCATTTTCCCCCGTCAAACGGCTTGCCCGATCTAAGGCTAATTTCTTTCTTTTTATCGGCACCAGGCTTAAAACTCAGTTTAAGGCGATAGTTCCGGGCTATGTTTGACTCCAGAGTTGAATCTGTCATCCCGCATTTCCTCAGCAAATCAAGCTACCCATCTCAAGTCTCATGAGCTGAGGACGGCAAAGTCCCTGTGGGCTTAGGACAGTCAAAGAAACCCCTGGGCTGCATGCTAAGCCCCTTTTCGGCTTCACTTTCCGAATCCTGCCCTAGCTTGCGATTAGTTTTTTTCTCACTTCTTGCCCCCATCTCCCACCTTGCCTCATGGTCTCCCCTCCTCTGCGCACCTGACAGTTTGCCTGCCCTTCCACTGCCTGTCTCCAGACTTTCCAAGGAGAAAAGGCAAAGCACTAAAGCGGGCCGGGCAACGGGTCAAGTTCCGCTTTCGGCGACTAGCAGGGAGGTAGCGTGGCCGAGCGGTCTAAGGCGCTGGATTAAGGCTCCAGTCTCTTCAGAGGCGTGGGTTCAAATCCCACCGCTGCCACTTTTCCTGGCCTTGCATTTTAAAGAAGAACGTAACGTTGACCTCTTCCTTCATTAGTGCCACCTCTGTCGCAATGAGCAAGCGGATGGTATGCCACACCCTGCAGGAAAAAGGTTTCGCTTCTGACGTCTTGCTTTTCTGGACATCCAGTCTCAAGTTTCCCATCTGGAACGGCGCTCCCTGCTGCTTTGTGAAGGCTTGCTGCAAGAGCCTTCGAAACCCAGGAGCTCTTGCGTTGAGCTGTGACGCGTCCTGGGAAGACCTCCCGTTGCAGCGGAATGAGCCCCACTTCCAGGGCGTGCTGGTAGCAAATTTCCCACAGCCCACAGGGAGCAAACGATCCCAGGTGTGATGTATCACCAGGAGAGGCTGAGATGAGAGTAAGGGTTCACGCGTGTGCCCGGACCGAGGTTAATGATGGGATTAGAGCTAGGGTTAGATGCAGGGAAAGAGTGAGAGTTATAATTAGGGATAAAGCTAACAGGTGATCATTACTCGTCATGTAACATGATACAAAGGGTCAGAAGAGGAACTGATTCAGGGTTACAATTTGGACTTCGCAGACAACAGGAGCACTAAATGGTGCTGAGGGGGACTCAATAAAGTGGACCGGCCGCCTAATGTAAGCAATTGTGCACAAATATTGTACGATGACTAGCGTTGCCGGTGCTTTTTTCTTAAAGAGTCAGTTCTTGGCACCCATTCCCTACTTGACTCAGCCTAATCTTCAAGAATATTTGTCAAGAACTAAAAAAAATCCAGAAAAGGTTTAACCTCCCCGTCGGGGAATTGAACCCCGGTCTCCCGCGTGACAGGCGGGGATACTGACCACTATACTAACGAGGAGACGTGAGGGCATGAAATGAACAGCTGCTGATGTCTGCACAGCATCCAGCGACCACCTAGCTGGCCTAGGGGGTCTCATTTTCCCCCGTCAAACGGCTTGCCCGATCTAAGGCTAATTTCTTTCTTTTTATCGGCACCAGGCTTAAAACTCAGTTTAAGGCGATAGTTCCGGGCTATGTTTGACTCCAGAGTTGAATCTGTCATCCCGCATTTCCTCAGCAAATCAAGCTACCCATCTCAAGTCTCATGAGCTGAGGACGGCAAAGTCCCTGTGGGCTTAGGACAGTCAAAGAAACCCCTGGGCTGCATGCTAAGCCCCTTTTCGGCTTCACTTTCCGAATCCTGCCCTAGCTTGCGATTAGTTTTTTTCTCACTTCTTGCCCCCATCTCCCACCTTGCCTCATGGTCTCCCCTCCTCTGCGCACCTGACAGTTTGCCTGCCCTTCCACTGCCTGTCTCCAGACTTTCCAAGGAGAAAAGGCAAAGCACTAAAGCGGGCCGGGCAACGGGTCAAGTTCCGCTTTCGGCGACTAGCAGGGAGGTAGCGTGGCCGAGCGGTCTAAGGCGCTGGATTAAGGCTCCAGTCTCTTCGGAGGCGTGGGTTCAAATCCCACCGCTGCCACTTTTCCTGGCCTTGCATTTTAAAGAAGAACGTAACGTTGACCTCTTCCTTCATTAGTGCCACCTCTGTCGCAATGAGCAAGAGGATGGTATGCCACACCCTGCAGGAAAAAGGTTTCGCTTCTGACGTCTTGCTTTTCTGGACATCCAGTCTCAAGTTTCCCATCTGGAACGGCGCTCCCTGCTGCTTTGTGAAGGCTTGCTGCAAGAGCCTTCGAAACCCAGGAGCTCTTGCGTTGAGCTGTGACGCGTCCTGGGAAGACCTCCCGTTGCAGCGGAATGAGCCCCACTTCCAGGGCGTGCTGGTAGCAAATTTCCCACAGCCCACAGGGAGCAAACGATCCCAGGTGTGATGTATCACCAGGAGAGGCTGAGATGAGAGTAAGGGTTCACGCGTGTGCCCGGACCGAGGTTAATGATGGGATTAGAGCTAGGGTTAGATGCAGGGAAAGAGTGAGAGTTATAATTAGGGATAAAGCTAACAGGTGATCATTACTCGTCATGTAACATGATACAAAGGGTCAGAAGAGGAACTGATTCAGGGTTACAATTTGGACTTCGCAGACAACAGGAGCACTAAATGGTGCTGAGGGGGACTCAATAAAGTGGACCGGCCGCCTAATGTAAGCAATTGTGCACAAATATTGTACGATGACTAGCGTTGCCGGTGCTTTTTTCTTAAAGAGTCAGTTCTTGGCACCCATTCCCTACTTGACTCAGCCTAATCTTCAAGAATATTTGTCAAGAACTAAAAAAAATCCAGAAAAGGTTTAACCTCCCCGTCGGGGAATTGAACCCCGGTCTCCCGCGTGACAGGCGGGGATACTGACCACTATACTAACAAGGAGACGGGAGGGCATGAAATGAACAGCTGCTGATGTCTGCACAGCATCCAGCGACCACCTAGCTGGCCTAGGGGGTCTCATTTTCCCCCGTCAAACGGCTTGCCCGATCTAAGGCTAATTTCTTTCTTTTTATCGGCACCAGGCTTAAAACTCAGTTTAAGGCGATAGTTCCGGGCTATGTTTGACTCCAGAGTTGAATCTGTCATCCCGCATTTCCTCAGCAAATCAAGCTACCCATCTCAAGTCTCATGAGCTGAGGACGGCAAAGTCCCTGTGGGCTTAGGACAGTCAAAGAAACCCCTGGGCTGCATGCTAAGCCCCTTTTCGGCTTCACTTT
This sequence comes from Ambystoma mexicanum, assembly GCF_040938575.1. Classification (NCBI taxonomy): domain Eukaryota; kingdom Metazoa; phylum Chordata; class Amphibia; order Caudata; family Ambystomatidae; genus Ambystoma; species Ambystoma mexicanum. Next base: position 1,982,260 of record NW_027182434.1, read on the forward strand.
CCGAATCCTGCCCTAGCTTGCGATTAGTTTTTTTCTCACTTCTTGCCCCCATCTCCCACCTTGCCTCATGGTCTCCCCTCCTCTGCGCACCTGACAGTTTGCCTGCCCTTCCACTGCCTGTCTCCAGACTTTCCAAGGAGAAAAGGCAAAGCACTAAAGCGGGCCGGGCAACGGGTCAAGTTCCGCTTTCGGCGACTAGCAGGGAGGTAGCGTGGCCGAGCGGTCTAAGGCGCTGGATTAAGGCTCCAGTCTCTTCAGAGGCGTGGGTTCAAATCCCACCGCTGCCACTTTTCCTGGCCTTGCATTTTAAAGAAGAACGTAACGTTGACCTCTTCCTTCATTAGTGCCACCTCTGTCGCAATGAGCAAGCGGATGGTATGCCACACCCTGCAGGAAAAAGGTTTCGCTTCTGACGTCTTGCTTTTCTGGACATCCAGTCTCAAGTTTCCCATCTGGAACGGCGCTCCCTGCTGCTTTGTGAAGGCTTGCTGCAAGAGCCTTCGAAACCCAGGAGCTCTTGCGTTGAGCTGTGACGCGTCCTGGGAAGACCTCCCGTTGCAGCGGAATGAGCCCCACTTCCAGGGCGTGCTGGTAGCAAATTTCCCACAGCCCACAGGGAGCAAACGATCCCAGGTGTGATGTATCACCAGGAGAGGCTGAGATGAGAGTAAGGGTTCACGCGTGTGCCCGGACCGAGGTTAATGATGGGATTAGAGCTAGGGTTAGATGCAGGGAAAGAGTGAGAGTTATAATTAGGGATAAAGCTAACAGGTGATCATTACTCGTCATGTAACATGATACAAAGGGTCAGAAGAGGAACTGATTCAGGGTTACAATTTGGACTTCGCAGACAACAGGAGCACTAAATGGTGCTGAGGGGGACTCAATAAAGTGGACCGGCCGCCTAATGTAAGCAATTGTGCACAAATATTGTACGATGACTAGCGTTGCCGGTGCTTTTTTCTTAAAGAGTCAGTTCTTGGCACCCATTCCCTACTTGACTCAGCCTAATCTTCAAGAATATTTGTCAAGAACTAAAAAAAATCCAGAAAAGGTTTAACCTCCCCGTCGGGGAATTGAACCCCGGTCTCCCGCGTGACAGGCGGGGATACTGACCACTATACTAACGAGGAGACGTGAGGGCATGAAATGAACAGCTGCTGATGTCTGCACAGCATCCAGCGACCACCTAGCTGGCCTAGGGGGTCTCATTTTCCCCCGTCAAACGGCTTGCCCGATCTAAGGCTAATTTCTTTCTTTTTATCGGCACCAGGCTTAAAACTCAGTTTAAGGCGATAGTTCCGGGCTATGTTTGACTCCAGAGTTGAATCTGTCATCCCGCATTTCCTCAGCAAATCAAGCTACCCATCTCAAGTCTCATGAGCTGAGGACGGCAAAGTCCCTGTGGGCTTAGGACAGTCAAAGAAACCCCTGGGCTGCATGCTAAGCCCCTTTTCGGCTTCACTTTCCGAATCCTGCCCTAGCTTGCGATTAGTTTTTTTCTCACTTCTTGCCCCCATCTCCCACCTTGCCTCATGGTCTCCCCTCCTCTGCGCACCTGACAGTTTGCCTGCCCTTCCACTGCCTGTCTCCAGACTTTCCAAGGAGAAAAGGCAAAGCACTAAAGCGGGCCGGGCAACGGGTCAAGTTCCGCTTTCGGCGACTAGCAGGGAGGTAGCGTGGCCGAGCGGTCTAAGGCGCTGGATTAAGGCTCCAGTCTCTTCGGAGGCGTGGGTTCAAATCCCACCGCTGCCACTTTTCCTGGCCTTGCATTTTAAAGAAGAACGTAACGTTGACCTCTTCCTTCATTAGTGCCACCTCTGTCGCAATGAGCAAGCGGATGGTATGCCACACCCTGCAGGAAAAAGGTTTCGCTTCTGACGTCTTGCTTTTCTGGACATCCAGTCTCAAGTTTCCCATCTGGAACGGCGCTCCCTGCTGCTTTGTGAAGGCTTGCTGCAAGAGCCTTCGAAACCCAGGAGCTCTTGCGTTGAGCTGTGACGCGTCCTGGGAAGACCTCCCGTTGCAGCGGAATGAGCCCCACTTCCAGGGCGTGCTGGTAGCAAATTTCCCACAGCCCACAGGGAGCAAACGATCCCAGGTGTGATGTATCACCAGGAGAGGCTGAGATGAGAGTAAGGGTTCACGCGTGTGCCCGGACCGAGGTTAATGATGGGATTAGAGCTAGGGTTAGATGCAGGGAAAGAGTGAGAGTTATAATTAGGGATAAAGCTAACAGGTGATCATTACTCGTCATGTAACATGATACAAAGGGTCAGAAGAGGAACTGATTCAGGGTTACAATTTGGACTTCGCAGACAACAGGAGCACTAAATGGTGCTGAGGGGGACTCAATAAAGTGGACCGGCCGCCTAATGTAAGCAATTGTGCACAAATATTGTACGATGACTAGCGTTGCCGGTGCTTTTTTCTTAAAGAGTCAGTTCTTGGCACCCATTCCCTACTTGACTCAGCCTAATCTTCAAGAATATTTGTCAAGAACTAAAAAAAATCCAGAAAAGGTTTAACCTCCCCGTCGGGGAATTGAACCCCGGTCTCCCGCGTGACAGGCGGGGATACTGACCACTATACTAACGAGGAGACGTGAGGGCATGAAATGAACAGCTGCTGATGTCTGCACAGCATCCAGCGACCACCTAGCTGGCCTAGGGGGTCTCATTTTCCCCCGTCAAACGGCTTGCCCGATCTAAGGCTAATTTCTTTCTTTTTATCGGCACCAGGCTTAAAACTCAGTTTAAGGCGATAGTTCCGGGCTATGTTTGACTCCAGAGTTGAATCTGTCATCCCGCATTTCCTCAGCAAATCAAGCTACCCATCTCAAGTCTCATGAGCTGAGGACGGCAAAGTCCCTGTGGGCTTAGGACAGTCAAAGAAACCCCTGGGCTGCATGCTAAGCCCCTTTTCGGCTTCACTTTCCGAATCCTGCCCTAGCTTGCGATTAGTTTTTTTCTCACTTCTTGCCCCCATCTCCCACCTTGCCTCATGGTCTCCCCTCCTCTGCGCACCTGACAGTTTGCCTGCCCTTCCACTGCCTGTCTCCAGACTTTCCAAGGAGAAAAGGCAAAGCACTAAAGCGGGCCGGGCAACGGGTCAAGTTCCGCTTTCGGCGACTAGCAGGGAGGTAGCGTGGCCGAGCGGTCTAAGGCGCTGGATTAAGGCTCCAGTCTCTTCAGAGGCGTGGGTTCAAATCCCACCGCTGCCACTTTTCCTGGCCTTGCATTTTAAAGAAGAACGTAACGTTGACCTCTTCCTTCATTAGTGCCACCTCTGTCGCAATGAGCAAGCGGATGGTATGCCACACCCTGCAGGAAAAAGGTTTCGCTTCTGACGTCTTGCTTTTCTGGACATCCAGTCTCAAGTTTCCCATCTGGAACGGCGCTCCCTGCTGCTTTGTGAAGGCTTGCTGCAAGAGCCTTCGAAACCCAGGAGCTCTTGCGTTGAGCTGTGACGCGTCCTGGGAAGACCTCCCGTTGCAGCGGAATGAGCCCCACTTCCAGGGCGTGCTGGTAGCAAATTTCCCACAGCCCACAGGGAGCAAACGATCCCAGGTGTGATGTATCACCAGGAGAGGCTGAGATGAGAGTAAGGGTTCACGCGTGTGCCCGGACCGAGGTTAATGATGGGATTAGAGCTAGGGTTAGATGCAGGGAAAGAGTGAGAGTTATAATTAGGGATAAAGCTAACAGGTGATCATTACTCGTCATGTAACATGATACAAAGGGTCAGAAGAGGAACTGATTCAGGGTTACAATTTGGACTTCGCAGACAACAGGAGCACTAAATGGTGCTGAGGGGGACTCAATAAAGTGGACCGGCCGCCTAATGTAAGCAATTGTGCACAAATATTGTACGATGACTAGCGTTGCCGGTGCTTTTTTCTTAAAGAGTCAGTTCTTGGCACCCATTCCCTACTTGACTCAGCCTAATCTTCAAGAATATTTGTCAAGAACTAAAAAAAATCCAGAAAAGGTTTAACCTCCCCGTCGGGGAATTGAACCCCGGTCTCCCGCGTGACAGGCGGGGATACTGACCACTATACTAACGAGGAGACGTGAGGGCATGAAATGAACAGCTGCTGATGTCTGCACAGCATCCAGCGACCACCTAGCTGGCCTAGGGGGTCTCATTTTCCCCCGTCAAACGGCTTGCCCGATCTAAGGCTAATTTCTTTCTTTTTATCGGCACCAGGCTTAAAACTCAGTTTAAGGCGATAGTTCCGGGCTATGTTTGACTCCAGAGTTGAATCTGTCATCCCGCATTTCCTCAGCAAATCAAGCTACCCATCTCAAGTCTCATGAGCTGAGGACGGCAAAGTCCCTGTGGGCTTAGGACAGTCAAAGAAACCCCTGGGCTGCATGCTAAGCCCCTTTTCGGCTTCACTTTCCGAATCCTGCCCTAGCTTGCGATTAGTTTTTTTCTCACTTCTTGCCCCCATCTCCCACCTTGCCTCATGGTCTCCCCTCCTCTGCGCACCTGACAGTTTGCCTGCCCTTCCACTGCCTGTCTCCAGACTTTCCAAGGAGAAAAGGCAAAGCACTAAAGCGGGCCGGGCAACGGGTCAAGTTCCGCTTTCGGCGACTAGCAGGGAGGTAGCGTGGCCGAGCGGTCTAAGGCGCTGGATTAAGGCTCCAGTCTCTTCGGAGGCGTGGGTTCAAATCCCACCGCTGCCACTTTTCCTGGCCTTGCATTTTAAAGAAGAACGTAACGTTGACCTCTTCCTTCATTAGTGCCACCTCTGTCGCAATGAGCAAGCGGATGGTATGCCACACCCTGCAGGAAAAAGGTTTCGCTTCTGACGTCTTGCTTTTCTGGACATCCAGTCTCAAGTTTCCCATCTGGAACGGCGCTCCCTGCTGCTTTGTGAAGGCTTGCTGCAAGAGCCTTCGAAACCCAGGAGCTCTTGCGTTGAGCTGTGACGCGTCCTGGGAAGACCTCCCGTTGCAGCGGAATGAGCCCCACTTCCAGGGCGTGCTGGTAGCAAATTTCCCACAGCCCACAGGGAGCAAACGATCCCAGGTGTGATGTATCACCAGGAGAGGCTGAGATGAGAGTAAGGGTTCACGCGTGTGCCCGGACCGAGGTTAATGATGGGATTAGAGCTAGGGTTAGATGCAGGGAAAGAGTGAGAGTTATAATTAGGGATAAAGCTAACAGGTGATCATTACTCGTCATGTAACATGATACAAAGGGTCAGAAGAGGAACTGATTCAGGGTTACAATTTGGACTTCGCAGACAACAGGAGCACTAAATGGTGCTGAGGGGGACTCAATAAAGTGGACCGGCCGCCTAATGTAAGCAATTGTGCACAAATATTGTACGATGACTAGCGTTGCCGGTGCTTTTTTCTTAAAGAGTCAGTTCTTGGCACCCATTCCCTACTTGACTCAGCCTAATCTTCAAGAATATTTGTCAAGAACTAAAAAAAATCCAGAAAAGGTTTAACCTCCCCGTCGGGGAATTGAACTCCGGTCTCCCGCGTGACAGGCGGGGATACTGACCACTATACTAACGAGGAGACGTGAGGGCATGAAATGAACAGCTGCTGATGTCTGCACAGCATCCAGCGACCACCTAGCTGGCCTAGGGGGTCTCATTTTCCCCCGTCAAACGGCTTGCCCGATCTAAGGCTAATTTCTTTCTTTTTATCGGCACCAGGCTTAAAACTCAGTTTAAGGCGATAGTTCCGGGCTATGTTTGACTCCAGAGTTGAATCTGTCATCCCGCATTTCCTCAGCAAATCAAGCTACCCATCTCAAGTCTCATGAGCTGAGGACGGCAAAGTCCCTGTGGGCTTAGGACAGTCAAAGAAACCCCTGGGCTGCATGCTAAGCCCCTTTTCGGCTTCACTTTCCGAATCCTGCCCTAGCTTGCGATTAGTTTTTTTCTCACTTCTTGCCCCCATCTCCCACCTTGCCTCATGGTCTCCCCTCCTCTGCGCACCTGACAGTTTGCCTGCCCTTCCACTGCCTGTCTCCAGACTTTCCAAGGAGAAAAGGCAAAGCACTAAAGCGGGCCGGGCAACGGGTCAAGTTCCGCTTTCGGCGACTAGCAGGGAGGTAGCGTGGCCGAGCGGTCTAAGGCGCTGGATTAAGGCTCCAGTCTCTTCGGAGGCGTGGGTTCAAATCCCACCGCTGCCACTTTTCCTGGCCTTGCATTTTAAAGAAGAACGTAACGTTGACCTCTTCCTTCATTAGTGCCACCTCTGTCGCAATGAGCAAGCGGATGGTATGCCACACCCTGCAGGAAAAAGGTTTCGCTTCTGACGTCTTGCTTTTCTGGACATCCAGTCTCAAGTTTCCCATCTGGAACGGCGCTCCCTGCTGCTTTGTGAAGGCTTGCTGCAAGAGCCTTCGAAACCCAGGAGCTCTTGCGTTGAGCTGTGACGCGTCCTGGGAAGACCTCCCGTTGCAGCGGAATGAGCCCCACTTCCAGGGCGTGCTGGTAGCAAATTTCCCACAGCCCACAGGGAGCAAACGATCCCAGGTGTGATGTATCACCAGGAGAGGCTGAGATGAGAGTAAGGGTTCACGCGTGTGCCCGGACCGAGGTTAATGATGGGATTAGAGCTAGGGTTAGATGCAGGGAAAGAGTGAGAGTTATAATTAGGGATAAAGCTAACAGGTGATCATTACTCGTCATGTAACATGATACAAAGGGTCAGAAGAGGAACTGATTCAGGGTTACAATTTGGACTTCGCAGACAACAGGAGCACTAAATGGTGCTGAGGGGGACTCAATAAAGTGGACCGGCCGCCTAATGTAAGCAATTGTGCACAAATATTGTACGATGACTAGCGTTGCCGGTGCTTTTTTCTTAAAGAGTCAGTTCTTGGCACCCATTCCCTACTTGACTCAGCCTAATCTTCAAGAATATTTGTCAAGAACTAAAAAAAATCCAGAAAAGGTTTAACCTCCCCGTCGGGGAATTGAACCCCGGTCTCCCGCGTGACAGGCGGGGATACTGACCACTATACTAACGAGGAGACGTGAGGGCATGAAATGAACAGCTGCTGATGTCTGCACAGCATCCAGCGACCACCTAGCTGGCCTAGGGGGTCTCATTTTCCCCCGTCAAACGGCTTGCCCGATCTAAGGCTAATTTCTTTCTTTTTATCGGCACCAGGCTTAAAACTCAGTTTAAGGCGATAGTTCCGGGCTATGTTTGACTCCAGAGTTGAATCTGTCATCCCGCATTTCCTCAGCAAATCAAGCTACCCATCTCAAGTCTCATGAGCTGAGGACGGCAAAGTCCCTGTGGGCTTAGGACAGTCAAAGAAACCCCTGGGCTGCATGCTAAGCCCCTTTTCGGCTTCACTTTCCGAATCCTGCCCTAGCTTGCGATTAGTTTTTTTCTCACTTCTTGCCCCCATCTCCCACCTTGCCTCATGGTCTCCCCTCCTCTGCGCACCTGACAGTTTGCCTGCCCTTCCACTGCCTGTCTCCAGACTTTCCAAGGAGAAAAGGCAAAGCACTAAAGCGGGCCGGGCAACGGGTCAAGTTCCGCTTTCGGCGACTAGCAGGGAGGTAGCGTGGCCGAGCGGTCTAAGGCGCTGGATTAAGGCTCCAGTCTCTTCAGAGGCGTGGGTTCAAATCCCACCGCTGCCACTTTTCCTGGCCTTGCATTTTAAAGAAGAACGTAACGTTGACCTCTTCCTTCATTAGTGCCACCTCTGTCGCAATGAGCAAGCGGATGGTATGCCACACCCTGCAGGAAAAAGGTTTCGCTTCTGACGTCTTGCTTTTCTGGACATCCAGTCTCAAGTTTCCCATCTGGAACGGCGCTCCCTGCTGCTTTGTGAAGGCTTGCTGCAAGAGCCTTCGAAACCCAGGAGCTCTTGCGTTGAGCTGTGACGCGTCCTGGGAAGACCTCCCGTTGCAGCGGAATGAGCCCCACTTCCAGGGCGTGCTGGTAGCAAATTTCCCACAGCCCACAGGGAGCAAACGATCCCAGGTGTGATGTATCACCAGGAGAGGCTGAGATGAGAGTAAGGGTTCACGCGTGTGCCCGGACCGAGGTTAATGATGGGATTAGAGCTAGGGTTAGATGCAGGGAAAGAGTGAGAGTTATAATTAGGGATAAAGCTAACAGGTGATCATTACTCGTCATGTAACATGATACAAAGGGTCAGAAGAGGAACTGATTCAGGGTTACAATTTGGACTTCGCAGACAACAGGAGCACTAAATGGTGCTGAGGGGGACTCAATAAAGTGGACCGGCCGCCTAATGTAAGCAATTGTGCACAAATATTGTACGATGACTAGCGTTGCCGGTGCTTTTTTCTTAAAGAGTCAGTTCTTGGCACCCATTCCCTACTTGACTCAGCCTAATCTTCAAGAATATTTGTCAAGAACTAAAAAAAATCCAGAAAAGGTTTAACCTCCCCGTCGGGGAATTGAACCCCGGTCTCCCGCGTGACAGGCGGGGATACTGACCACTATACTAACGAGGAGACGTGAGGGCATGAAATGAACAGCTGCTGATGTCTGCACAGCATCCAGCGACCACCTAGCTGGCCTAGGGGGTCTCATTTTCCCCCGTCAAACGGCTTGCCCGATCTAAGGCTAATTTCTTTCTTTTTATCGGCACCAGGCTTAAAACTCAGTTTAAGGCGATAGTTCCGGGCTATGTTTGACTCCAGAGTTGAATCTGTCATCCCGCATTTCCTCAGCAAATCAAGCTACCCATCTCAAGTCTCATGAGCTGAGGACGGCAAAGTCCCTGTGGGCTTAGGACAGTCAAAGAAACCCCTGGGCTGCATGCTAAGCCCCTTTTCGGCTTCACTTTCCGAATCCTGCCCTAGCTTGCGATTAGTTTTTTTCTCACTTCTTGCCCCCATCTCCCACCTTGCCTCATGGTCTCCCCTCCTCTGCGCACCTGACAGTTTGCCTGCCCTTCCACTGCCTGTCTCCAGACTTTCCAAGGAGAAAAGGCAAAGCACTAAAGCGGGCCGGGCAACGGGTCAAGTTCCGCTTTCGGCGACTAGCAGGGAGGTAGCGTGGCCGAGCGGTCTAAGGCGCTGGATTAAGGCTCCAGTCTCTTCGGAGGCGTGGGTTCAAATCCCACCGCTGCCACTTTTCCTGGCCTTGCATTTTAAAGAAGAACGTAACGTTGACCTCTTCCTTCATTAGTGCCACCTCTGTCGCAATGAGCAAGCGGATGGTATGCCACACCCTGCAGGAAAAAGGTTTCGCTTCTGACGTCTTGCTTTTCTGGACATCCAGTCTCAAGTTTCCCATCTGGAACGGCGCTCCCTGCTGCTTTGTGAAGGCTTGCTGCAAGAGCCTTCGAAACCCAGGAGCTCTTGCGTTGAGCTGTGACGCGTCCTGGGAAGACCTCCCGTTGCAGCGGAATGAGCCCCACTTCCAGGGCGTGCTGGTAGCAAATTTCCCACAGCCCACAGGGAGCAAACGATCCCAGGTGTGATGTATCACCAGGAGAGGCTGAGATGAGAGTAAGGGTTCACGCGTGTGCCCGGACCGAGGTTAATGATGGGATTAGAGCTAGGGTTAGATGCAGGGAAAGAGTGAGAGTTATAATTAGGGATAAAGCTAACAGGTGATCATTACTCGTCATGTAACATGATACAAAGGGTCAGAAGAGGAACTGATTCAGGGTTACAATTTGGACTTCGCAGACAACAGGAGCACTAAATGGTGCTGAGGGGGACTCAATAAAGTGGACCGGCCGCCTAATGTAAGCAATTGTGCACAAATATTGTACGATGACTAGCGTTGCCGGTGCTTTTTTCTTAAAGAGTCAGTTCTTGGCACCCATTCCCTACTTGACTCAGCCTAATCTTCAAGAATATTTGTCAAGAACTAAAAAAAATCCAGAAAAGGTTTAACCTCCCCGTCGGGGAATTGAACCCCGGTCTCCCGCGTGACAGGCGGGGATACTGACCACTATACTAACGAGGAGACGTGAGGGCATGAAATGAACAGCTGCTGATGTCTGCACAGCATCCAGCGACCACCTAGCTGGCCTAGGGGGTCTCATTTTCCCCCGTCAAACGGCTTGCCCGATCTAAGGCTAATTTCTTTCTTTTTATCGGCACCAGGCTTAAAACTCAGTTTAAGGCGATAGTTCCGGGCTATGTTTGACTCCAGAGTTGAATCTGTCATCCCGCATTTCCTCAGCAAATCAAGCTACCCATCTCAAGTCTCATGAGCTGAGGACGGCAAAGTCCCTGTGGGCTTAGGACAGTCAAAGAAACCCCTGGGCTGCATGCTAAGCCCCTTTTCGGCTTCACTTTCCGAATCCTGCCCTAGCTTGCGATTAGTTTTTTTCTCACTTCTTGCCCCCATCTCCCACCTTGCCTCATGGTCTCCCCTCCTCTGCGCACCTGACAGTTTGCCTGCCCTTCCACTGCCTGTCTCCAGACTTTCCAAGGAGAAAAGGCAAAGCACTAAAGCGGGCCGGGCAACGGGTCAAGTTCCGCTTTCGGCGACTAGCAGGGAGGTAGCGTGGCCGAGCGGTCTAAGGCGCTGGATTAAGGCTCCAGTCTCTTCGGAGGCGTGGGTTCAAATCCCACCGCTGCCACTTTTCCTGGCCTTGCATTTTAAAGAAGAACGTAACGTTGACCTCTTCCTTCATTAGTGCCACCTCTGTCGCAATGAGCAAGAGGATGGTATGCCACACCCTGCAGGAAAAAGGTTTCGCTTCTGACGTCTTGCTTTTCTGGACATCCAGTCTCAAGTTTCCCATCTGGAACGGCGCTCCCTGCTGCTTTGTGAAGGCTTGCTGCAAGAGCCTTCGAAACCCAGGAGCTCTTGCGTTGAGCTGTGACGCGTCCTGGGAAGACCTCCCGTTGCAGCGGAATGAGCCCCACTTCCAGGGCGTGCTGGTAGCAAATTTCCCACAGCCCACAGGGAGCAAACGATCCCAGGTGTGATGTATCACCAGGAGAGGCTGAGATGAGAGTAAGGGTTCACGCGTGTGCCCGGACCGAGGTTAATGATGGGATTAGAGCTAGGGTTAGATGCAGGGAAAGAGTGAGAGTTATAATTAGGGATAAAGCTAACAGGTGATCATTACTCGTCATGTAACATGATACAAAGGGTCAGAAGAGGAACTGATTCAGGGTTACAATTTGGACTTCGCAGACAACAGGAGCACTAAATGGTGCTGAGGGGGACTCAATAAAGTGGACCGGCCGCCTAATGTAAGCAATTGTGCACAAATATTGTACGATGACTAGCGTTGCCGGTGCTTTTTTCTTAAAGAGTCAGTTCTTGGCACCCATTCCCTACTTGACTCAGCCTAATCTTCAAGAATATTTGTCAAGAACTAAAAAAAATCCAGAAAAGGTTTAACCTCCCCGTCGGGGAATTGAACCCCGGTCTCCCGCGTGACAGGCGGGGATACTGACCACTATACTAACAAGGAGACGGGAGGGCATGAAATGAACAGCTGCTGATGTCTGCACAGCATCCAGCGACCACCTAGCTGGCCTAGGGGGTCTCATTTTCCCCCGTCAAACGGCTTGCCCGATCTAAGGCTAATTTCTTTCTTTTTATCGGCACCAGGCTTAAAACTCAGTTTAAGGCGATAGTTCCGGGCTATGTTTGACTCCAGAGTTGAATCTGTCATCCCGCATTTCCTCAGCAAATCAAGCTACCCATCTCAAGTCTCATGAGCTGAGGACGGCAAAGTCCCTGTGGGCTTAGGACAGTCAAAGAAACCCCTGGGCTGCATGCTAAGCCCCTTTTCGGCTTCACTTTCCGAATCCTGCCCTAGCTTGCGATTAGTTTTTTTCTCACTTCTTGCCCCCATCTCCCACCTTGCCTCATGGTCTCCCCTCCTCTGCGCACCTGACAGTTTGCCTGCCCTTCCACTGCCTGTCTCCAGACTTTCCAAGGAGAAAAGGCAAAGCACTAAAGCGGGCCGGGCAACGGGTCAAGTTCCGCTTTCGGCGACTAGCAGGGAGGTAGCGTGGCCGAGCGGTCTAAGGCGCTGGATTAAGGCTCCAGTCTCTTCAGAGGCGTGGGTTCAAATCCCACCGCTGCCACTTTTCCTGGCCTTGCATTTTAAAGAAGAACGTAACGTTGACCTCTTCCTTCATTAGTGCCACCTCTGTCGCAATGAGCAAGCGGATGGTATGCCACACCCTGCAGGAAAAAGGTTTCGCTTCTGACGTCTTGCTTTTCTGGACATCCAGTCTCAAGTTTCCCATCTGGAACGGCGCTCCCTGCTGCTTTGTGAAGGCTTGCTGCAAGAGCCTTCGAAACCCAGGAGCTCTTGCGTTGAGCTGTGACGCGTCCTGGGAAGACCTCCCGTTGCAGCGGAATGAGCCCCACTTCCAGGGCGTGCTGGTAGCAAATTTCCCACAGCCCACAGGGAGCAAACGATCCCAGGTGTGATGTATCACCAGGAGAGGCTGAGATGAGAGTAAGGGTTCACGCGTGTGCCCGGACCGAGGTTAATGATGGGATTAGAGCTAGGGTTAGATGCAGGGAAAGAGTGAGAGTTATAATTAGGGATAAAGCTAACAGGTGATCATTACTCGTCATGTAACATGATACAAAGGGTCAGAAGAGGAACTGATTCAGGGTTACAATTTGGACTTCGCAGACAACAGGAGCACTAAATGGTGCTGAGGGGGACTCAATAAAGTGGACCGGCCGCCTAATGTAAGCAATTGTGCACAAATATTGTACGATGACTAGCGTTGCCGGTGCTTTTTTCTTAAAGAGTCAGTTCTTGGCACCCATTCCCTACTTGACTCAGCCTAATCTTCAAGAATATTTGTCAAGAACTAAAAAAAATCCAGAAAAGGTTTAACCTCCCCGTCGGGGAATTGAACCCCGGTCTCCCGCGTGACAGGCGGGGATACTGACCACTATACTAACGAGGAGACGTGAGGGCATGAAATGAACAGCTGCTGATGTCTGCACAGCATCCAGCGACCACCTAGCTGGCCTAGGGGGTCTCATTTTCCCCCGTCAAACGGCTTGCCCGATCTAAGGCTAATTTCTTTCTTTTTATCGGCACCAGGCTTAAAACTCAGTTTAAGGCGATAGTTCCGGGCTATGTTTGACTCCAGAGTTGAATCTGTCATCCCGCATTTCCTCAGCAAATCAAGCTACCCATCTCAAGTCTCATGAGCTGAGGACGGCAAAGTCCCTGTGGGCTTAGGACAGTCAAAGAAACCCCTGGGCTGCATGCTAAGCCCCTTTTCGGCTTCACTTTCCGAATCCTGCCCTAGCTTGCGATTAGTTTTTTTCTCACTTCTTGCCCCCATCTCCCACCTTGCCTCATGGTCTCCCCTCCTCTGCGCACCTGACAGTTTGCCTGCCCTTCCACTGCCTGTCTCCAGACTTTCCAAGGAGAAAAGGCAAAGCACTAAAGCGGGCCGGGCAACGGGTCAAGTTCCGCTTTCGGCGACTAGCAGGGAGGTAGCGTGGCCGAGCGGTCTAAGGCGCTGGATTAAGGCTCCAGTCTCTTCAGAGGCGTGGGTTCAAATCCCACCGCTGCCACTTTTCCTGGCCTTGCATTTTAAAGAAGAACGTAACGTTGACCTCTTCCTTCATTAGTGCCACCTCTGTCGCAATGAGCAAGCGGATGGTATGCCACACCCTGCAGGAAAAAGGTTTCGCTTCTGACGTCTTGCTTTTCTGGACATCCAGTCTCAAGTTTCCCATCTGGAACGGCGCTCCCTGCTGCTTTGTGAAGGCTTGCTGCAAGAGCCTTCGAAACCCAGGAGCTCTTGCGTTGAGCTGTGACGCGTCCTGGGAAGACCTCCCGTTGCAGCGGAATGAGCCCCACTTCCAGGGCGTGCTGGTAGCAAATTTCCCACAGCCCACAGGGAGCAAACGATCCCAGGTGTGATGTATCACCAGGAGAGGCTGAGATGAGAGTAAGGGTTCACGCGTGTGCCCGGACCGAGGTTAATGATGGGATTAGAGCTAGGGTTAGATGCAGGGAAAGAGTGAGAGTTATAATTAGGGATAAAGCTAACAGGTGATCATTACTCGTCATGTAACATGATACAAAGGGTCAGAAGAGGAACTGATTCAGGGTTACAATTTGGACTTCGCAGACAACAGGAGCACTAAATGGTGCTGAGGGGGACTCAATAAAGTGGACCGGCCGCCTAATGTAAGCAATTGTGCACAAATATTGTACGATGACTAGCGTTGCCGGTGCTTTTTTCTTAAAGAGTCAGTTCTTGGCACCCATTCCCTACTTGACTCAGCCTAATCTTCAAGAATATTTGTCAAGAACTAAAAAAAATCCAGAAAAGGTTTAACCTCCCCGTCGGGGAATTGAACCCCGGTCTCCCGCGTGACAGGCGGGGATACTGACCACTATACTAACGAGGAGACGTGAGGGCATGAAATGAACAGCTGCTGATGTCTGCACAGCATCCAGCGACCACCTAGCTGGCCTAGGGGGTCTCATTTTCCCCCGTCAAACGGCTTGCCCGATCTAAGGCTAATTTCTTTCTTTTTATCGGCACCAGGCTTAAAACTCAGTTTAAGGCGATAGTTCCGGGCTATGTTTGACTCCAGAGTTGAATCTGTCATCCCGCATTTCCTCAGCAAATCAAGCTACCCATCTCAAGTCTCATGAGCTGAGGACGGCAAAGTCCCTGTGGGCTTAGGACAGTCAAAGAAACCCCTGGGCTGCATGCTAAGCCCCTTTTCGGCTTCACTTTCCGAATCCTGCCCTAGCTTGCGATTAGTTTTTTTCTCACTTCTTGCCCCCATCTCCCACCTTGCCTCATGGTCTCCCCTCCTCTGCGCACCTGACAGTTTGCCTGCCCTTCCACTGCCTGTCTCCAGACTTTCCAAGGAGAAAAGGCAAAGCACTAAAGCGGGCCGGGCAACGGGTCAAGTTCCGCTTTCGGCGACTAGCAGGGAGGTAGCGTGGCCGAGCGGTCTAAGGCGCTGGATTAAGGCTCCAGTCTCTTCAGAGGCGTGGGTTCAAATCCCACCGCTGCCACTTTTCCTGGCCTTGCATTTTAAAGAAGAACGTAACGTTGACCTCTTCCTTCATTAGTGCCACCTCTGTCGCAATGAGCAAGCGGATGGTATGCCACACCCTGCAGGAAAAAGGTTTCGCTTCTGACGTCTTGCTTTTCTGGACATCCAGTCTCAAGTTTCCCATCTGGAACGGCGCTCCCTGCTGCTTTGTGAAGGCTTGCTGCAAGAGCCTTCGAAACCCAGGAGCTCTTGCGTTGAGCTGTGACGCGTCCTGGGAAGACCTCCCGTTGCAGCGGAATGAGCCCCACTTCCAGGGCGTGCTGGTAGCAAATTTCCCACAGCCCACAGGGAGCAAACGATCCCAGGTGTGATGTATCACCAGGAGAGGCTGAGATGAGAGTAAGGGTTCACGCGTGTGCCCGGACCGAGGTTAATGATGGGATTAGAGCTAGGGTTAGATGCAGGGAAAGAGTGAGAGTTATAATTAGGGATAAAGCTAACAGGTGATCATTACTCGTCATGTAACATGATACAAAGGGTCAGAAGAGGAACTGATTCAGGGTTACAATTTGGACTTCGCAGACAACAGGAGCACTAAATGGTGCTGAGGGGGACTCAATAAAGTGGACCGGCCGCCTAATGTAAGCAATTGTGCACAAATATTGTACGATGACTAGCGTTGCCGGTGCTTTTTTCTTAAAGAGTCAGTTCTTGGCACCCATTCCCTACTTGACTCAGCCTAATCTTCAAGAATATTTGTCAAGAACTAAAAAAAATCCAGAAAAGGTTTAACCTCCCCGTCGGGGAATTGAACCCCGGTCTCCCGCGTGACAGGCGGGGATACTGACCACTATACTAACGAGGAGACGTGAGGGCATGAAATGAACAGCTGCTGATGTCTGCACAGCATCCAGCGACCACCTAGCTGGCCTAGGGGGTCTCATTTTCCCCCGTCAAACGGCTTGCCCGATCTAAGGCTAATTTCTTTCTTTTTATCGGCACCAGGCTTAAAACTCAGTTTAAGGCGATAGTTCCGGGCTATGTTTGACTCCAGAGTTGAATCTGTCATCCCGCATTTCCTCAGCAAATCAAGCTACCCATCTCAAGTCTCATGAGCTGAGGACGGCAAAGTCCCTGTGGGCTTAGGACAGTCAAAGAAACCCCTGGGCTGCATGCTAAGCCCCTTTTCGGCTTCACTTTCCGAATCCTGCCCTAGCTTGCGATTAGTTTTTTTCTCACTTCTTGCCCCCATCTCCCACCTTGCCTCATGGTCTCCCCTCCTCTGCGCACCTGACAGTTTGCCTGCCCTTCCACTGCCTGTCTCCAGACTTTCCAAGGAGAAAAGGCAAAGCACTAAAGCGGGCCGGGCAACGGGTCAAGTTCCGCTTTCGGCGACTAGCAGGGAGGTAGCGTGGCCGAGCGGTCTAAGGCGCTGGATTAAGGCTCCAGTCTCTTCGGAGGCGTGGGTTCAAATCCCACCGCTGCCACTTTTCCTGGCCTTGCATTTTAAAGAAGAACGTAACGTTGACCTCTTCCTTCATTAGTGCCACCTCTGTCGCAATGAGCAAGCGGATGGTATGCCACACCCTGCAGGAAAAAGGTTTCGCTTCTGACGTCTTGCTTTTCTGGACATCCAGTCTCAAGTTTCCCATCTGGAACGGCGCTCCCTGCTGCTTTGTGAAGGCTTGCTGCAAGAGCCTTCGAAACCCAGGAGCTCTTGCGTTGAGCTGTGACGCGTCCTGGGAAGACCTCCCGTTGCAGCGGAATGAGCCCCACTTCCAGGGCGTGCTGGTAGCAAATTTCCCACAGCCCACAGGGAGCAAACGATCCCAGGTGTGATGTATCACCAGGAGAGGCTGAGATGAGAGTAAGGGTTCACGCGTGTGCCCGGACCGAGGTTAATGATGGGATTAGAGCTAGGGTTAGATGCAGGGAAAGAGTGAGAGTTATAATTAGGGATAAAGCTAACAGGTGATCATTACTCGTCATGTAACATGATACAAAGGGTCAGAAGAGGAACTGATTCAGGGTTACAATTTGGACTTCGCAGACAACAGGAGCACTAAATGGTGCTGAGGGGGACTCAATAAAGTGGACCGGCCGCCTAATGTAAGCAATTGTGCACAAATATTGTACGATGACTAGCGTTGCCGGTGCTTTTTTCTTAAAGAGTCAGTTCTTGGCACCCATTCCCTACTTGACTCAGCCTAATCTTCAAGAATATTTGTCAAGAACTAAAAAAAATCCAGAAAAGGTTTAACCTCCCCGTCGGGGAATTGAACCCCGGTCTCCCGCGTGACAGGCGGGGATACTGACCACTATACTAACGAGGAGACGTGAGGGCATGAAATGAACAGCTGCTGATGTCTGCACAGCATCCAGCGACCACCTAGCTGGCCTAGGGGGTCTCATTTTCCCCCGTCAAACGGCTTGCCCGATCTAAGGCTAATTTCTTTCTTTTTATCGGCACCAGGCTTAAAACTCAGTTTAAGGCGATAGTTCCGGGCTATGTTTGACTCCAGAGTTGAATCTGTCATCCCGCATTTCCTCAGCAAATCAAGCTACCCATCTCAAGTCTCATGAGCTGAGGACGGCAAAGTCCCTGTGGGCTTAGGACAGTCAAAGAAACCCCTGGGCTGCATGCTAAGCCCCTTTTCGGCTTCACTTTCCGAATCCTGCCCTAGCTTGCGATTAGTTTTTTTCTCACTTCTTGCCCCCATCTCCCACCTTGCCTCATGGTCTCCCCTCCTCTGCGCACCTGACAGTTTGCCTGCCCTTCCACTGCCTGTCTCCAGACTTTCCAAGGAGAAAAGGCAAAGCACTAAAGCGGGCCGGGCAACGGGTCAAGTTCCGCTTTCGGCGACTAGCAGGGAGGTAGCGTGGCCGAGCGGTCTAAGGCGCTGGATTAAGGCTCCAGTCTCTTCGGAGGCGTGGGTTCAAATCCCACCGCTGCCACTTTTCCTGGCCTTGCATTTTAAAGAAGAACGTAACGTTGACCTCTTCCTTCATTAGTGCCACCTCTGTCGCAATGAGCAAGCGGATGGTATGCCACACCCTGCAGGAAAAAGGTTTCGCTTCTGACGTCTTGCTTTTCTGGACATCCAGTCTCAAGTTTCCCATCTGGAACGGCGCTCCCTGCTGCTTTGTGAAGGCTTGCTGCAAGAGCCTTCGAAACCCAGGAGCTCTTGCGTTGAGCTGTGACGCGTCCTGGGAAGACCTCCCGTTGCAGCGGAATGAGCCCCACTTCCAGGGCGTGCTGGTAGCAAATTTCCCACAGCCCACAGGGAGCAAACGATCCCAGGTGTGATGTATCACCAGGAGAGGCTGAGATGAGAGTAAGGGTTCACGCGTGTGCCCGGACCGAGGTTAATGATGGGATTAGAGCTAGGGTTAGATGCAGGGAAAGAGTGAGAGTTATAATTAGGGATAAAGCTAACAGGTGATCATTACTCGTCATGTAACATGATACAAAGGGTCAGAAGAGGAACTGATTCAGGGTTACAATTTGGACTTCGCAGACAACAGGAGCACTAAATGGTGCTGAGGGGGACTCAATAAAGTGGACCGGCCGCCTAATGTAAGCAATTGTGCACAAATATTGTACGATGACTAGCGTTGCCGGTGCTTTTTTCTTAAAGAGTCAGTTCTTGGCACCCATTCCCTACTTGACTCAGCCTAATCTTCAAGAATATTTGTCAAGAACTAAAAAAAATCCAGAAAAGGTTTAACCTCCCCGTCGGGGAATTGAACCCCGGTCTCCCGCGTGACAGGCGGGGATACTGACCACTATACTAACGAGGAGACGTGAGGGCATGAAATGAACAGCTGCTGATGTCTGCACAGCATCCAGCGACCACCTAGCTGGCCTAGGGGGTCTCATTTTCCCCCGTCAAACGGCTTGCCCGATCTAAGGCTAATTTCTTTCTTTTTATCGGCACCAGGCTTAAAACTCAGTTTAAGGCGATAGTTCCGGGCTATGTTTGACTCCAGAGTTGAATCTGTCATCCCGCATTTCCTCAGCAAATCAAGCTACCCATCTCAAGTCTCATGAGCTGAGGACGGCAAAGTCCCTGTGGGCTTAGGACAGTCAAAGAAACCCCTGGGCTGCATGCTAAGCCCCTTTTCGGCTTCACTTTCCGAATCCTGCCCTAGCTTGCGATTAGTTTTTTTCTCACTTCTTGCCCCCATCTCCCACCTTGCCTCATGGTCTCCCCTCCTCTGCGCACCTGACAGTTTGCCTGCCCTTCCACTGCCTGTCTCCAGACTTTCCAAGGAGAAAAGGCAAAGCACTAAAGCGGGCCGGGCAACGGGTCAAGTTCCGCTTTCGGCGACTAGCAGGGAGGTAGCGTGGCCGAGCGGTCTAAGGCGCTGGATTAAGGCTCCAGTCTCTTCGGAGGCGTGGGTTCAAATCCCACCGCTGCCACTTTTCCTGGCCTTGCATTTTAAAGAAGAACGTAACGTTGACCTCTTCCTTCATTAGTGCCACCTCTGTCGCAATGAGCAAGCGGATGGTATGCCACACCCTGCAGGAAAAAGGTTTCGCTTCTGACGTCTTGCTTTTCTGGACATCCAGTCTCAAGTTTCCCATCTGGAACGGCGCTCCCTGCTGCTTTGTGAAGGCTTGCTGCAAGAGCCTTCGAAACCCAGGAGCTCTTGCGTTGAGCTGTGACGCGTCCTGGGAAGACCTCCCGTTGCAGCGGAATGAGCCCCACTTCCAGGGCGTGCTGGTAGCAAATTTCCCACAGCCCACAGGGAGCAAACGATCCCAGGTGTGATGTATCACCAGGAGAGGCTGAGATGAGAGTAAGGGTTCACGCGTGTGCCCGGACCGAGGTTAATGATGGGATTAGAGCTAGGGTTAGATG
The DNA here is from genome assembly GCF_040938575.1 of Ambystoma mexicanum. Lineage (NCBI taxonomy): Eukaryota > Metazoa > Chordata > Amphibia > Caudata > Ambystomatidae > Ambystoma > Ambystoma mexicanum. The sequence goes on from NW_027182434.1 coordinate 2,002,073, forward strand.
CAGGGAAAGAGTGAGAGTTATAATTAGGGATAAAGCTAACAGGTGATCATTACTCGTCATGTAACATGATACAAAGGGTCAGAAGAGGAACTGATTCAGGGTTACAATTTGGACTTCGCAGACAACAGGAGCACTAAATGGTGCTGAGGGGGACTCAATAAAGTGGACCGGCCGCCTAATGTAAGCAATTGTGCACAAATATTGTACGATGACTAGCGTTGCCGGTGCTTTTTTCTTAAAGAGTCAGTTCTTGGCACCCATTCCCTACTTGACTCAGCCTAATCTTCAAGAATATTTGTCAAGAACTAAAAAAAATCCAGAAAAGGTTTAACCTCCCCGTCGGGGAATTGAACCCCGGTCTCCCGCGTGACAGGCGGGGATACTGACCACTATACTAACGAGGAGACGTGAGGGCATGAAATGAACAGCTGCTGATGTCTGCACAGCATCCAGCGACCACCTAGCTGGCCTAGGGGGTCTCATTTTCCCCCGTCAAACGGCTTGCCCGATCTAAGGCTAATTTCTTTCTTTTTATCGGCACCAGGCTTAAAACTCAGTTTAAGGCGATAGTTCCGGGCTATGTTTGACTCCAGAGTTGAATCTGTCATCCCGCATTTCCTCAGCAAATCAAGCTACCCATCTCAAGTCTCATGAGCTGAGGACGGCAAAGTCCCTGTGGGCTTAGGACAGTCAAAGAAACCCCTGGGCTGCATGCTAAGCCCCTTTTCGGCTTCACTTTCCGAATCCTGCCCTAGCTTGCGATTAGTTTTTTTCTCACTTCTTGCCCCCATCTCCCACCTTGCCTCATGGTCTCCCCTCCTCTGCGCACCTGACAGTTTGCCTGCCCTTCCACTGCCTGTCTCCAGACTTTCCAAGGAGAAAAGGCAAAGCACTAAAGCGGGCCGGGCAACGGGTCAAGTTCCGCTTTCGGCGACTAGCAGGGAGGTAGCGTGGCCGAGCGGTCTAAGGCGCTGGATTAAGGCTCCAGTCTCTTCGGAGGCGTGGGTTCAAATCCCACCGCTGCCACTTTTCCTGGCCTTGCATTTTAAAGAAGAACGTAACGTTGACCTCTTCCTTCATTAGTGCCACCTCTGTCGCAATGAGCAAGAGGATGGTATGCCACACCCTGCAGGAAAAAGGTTTCGCTTCTGACGTCTTGCTTTTCTGGACATCCAGTCTCAAGTTTCCCATCTGGAACGGCGCTCCCTGCTGCTTTGTGAAGGCTTGCTGCAAGAGCCTTCGAAACCCAGGAGCTCTTGCGTTGAGCTGTGACGCGTCCTGGGAAGACCTCCCGTTGCAGCGGAATGAGCCCCACTTCCAGGGCGTGCTGGTAGCAAATTTCCCACAGCCCACAGGGAGCAAACGATCCCAGGTGTGATGTATCACCAGGAGAGGCTGAGATGAGAGTAAGGGTTCACGCGTGTGCCCGGACCGAGGTTAATGATGGGATTAGAGCTAGGGTTAGATGCAGGGAAAGAGTGAGAGTTATAATTAGGGATAAAGCTAACAGGTGATCATTACTCGTCATGTAACATGATACAAAGGGTCAGAAGAGGAACTGATTCAGGGTTACAATTTGGACTTCGCAGACAACAGGAGCACTAAATGGTGCTGAGGGGGACTCAATAAAGTGGACCGGCCGCCTAATGTAAGCAATTGTGCACAAATATTGTACGATGACTAGCGTTGCCGGTGCTTTTTTCTTAAAGAGTCAGTTCTTGGCACCCATTCCCTACTTGACTCAGCCTAATCTTCAAGAATATTTGTCAAGAACTAAAAAAAATCCAGAAAAGGTTTAACCTCCCCGTCGGGGAATTGAACCCCGGTCTCCCGCGTGACAGGCGGGGATACTGACCACTATACTAACAAGGAGACGGGAGGGCATGAAATGAACAGCTGCTGATGTCTGCACAGCATCCAGCGACCACCTAGCTGGCCTAGGGGGTCTCATTTTCCCCCGTCAAACGGCTTGCCCGATCTAAGGCTAATTTCTTTCTTTTTATCGGCACCAGGCTTAAAACTCAGTTTAAGGCGATAGTTCCGGGCTATGTTTGACTCCAGAGTTGAATCTGTCATCCCGCATTTCCTCAGCAAATCAAGCTACCCATCTCAAGTCTCATGAGCTGAGGACGGCAAAGTCCCTGTGGGCTTAGGACAGTCAAAGAAACCCCTGGGCTGCATGCTAAGCCCCTTTTCGGCTTCACTTTCCGAATCCTGCCCTAGCTTGCGATTAGTTTTTTTCTCACTTCTTGCCCCCATCTCCCACCTTGCCTCATGGTCTCCCCTCCTCTGCGCACCTGACAGTTTGCCTGCCCTTCCACTGCCTGTCTCCAGACTTTCCAAGGAGAAAAGGCAAAGCACTAAAGCGGGCCGGGCAACGGGTCAAGTTCCGCTTTCGGCGACTAGCAGGGAGGTAGCGTGGCCGAGCGGTCTAAGGCGCTGGATTAAGGCTCCAGTCTCTTCAGAGGCGTGGGTTCAAATCCCACCGCTGCCACTTTTCCTGGCCTTGCATTTTAAAGAAGAACGTAACGTTGACCTCTTCCTTCATTAGTGCCACCTCTGTCGCAATGAGCAAGCGGATGGTATGCCACACCCTGCAGGAAAAAGGTTTCGCTTCTGACGTCTTGCTTTTCTGGACATCCAGTCTCAAGTTTCCCATCTGGAACGGCGCTCCCTGCTGCTTTGTGAAGGCTTGCTGCAAGAGCCTTCGAAACCCAGGAGCTCTTGCGTTGAGCTGTGACGCGTCCTGGGAAGACCTCCCGTTGCAGCGGAATGAGCCCCACTTCCAGGGCGTGCTGGTAGCAAATTTCCCACAGCCCACAGGGAGCAAACGATCCCAGGTGTGATGTATCACCAGGAGAGGCTGAGATGAGAGTAAGGGTTCACGCGTGTGCCCGGACCGAGGTTAATGATGGGATTAGAGCTAGGGTTAGATGCAGGGAAAGAGTGAGAGTTATAATTAGGGATAAAGCTAACAGGTGATCATTACTCGTCATGTAACATGATACAAAGGGTCAGAAGAGGAACTGATTCAGGGTTACAATTTGGACTTCGCAGACAACAGGAGCACTAAATGGTGCTGAGGGGGACTCAATAAAGTGGACCGGCCGCCTAATGTAAGCAATTGTGCACAAATATTGTACGATGACTAGCGTTGCCGGTGCTTTTTTCTTAAAGAGTCAGTTCTTGGCACCCATTCCCTACTTGACTCAGCCTAATCTTCAAGAATATTTGTCAAGAACTAAAAAAAATCCAGAAAAGGTTTAACCTCCCCGTCGGGGAATTGAACCCCGGTCTCCCGCGTGACAGGCGGGGATACTGACCACTATACTAACGAGGAGACGTGAGGGCATGAAATGAACAGCTGCTGATGTCTGCACAGCATCCAGCGACCACCTAGCTGGCCTAGGGGGTCTCATTTTCCCCCGTCAAACGGCTTGCCCGATCTAAGGCTAATTTCTTTCTTTTTATCGGCACCAGGCTTAAAACTCAGTTTAAGGCGATAGTTCCGGGCTATGTTTGACTCCAGAGTTGAATCTGTCATCCCGCATTTCCTCAGCAAATCAAGCTACCCATCTCAAGTCTCATGAGCTGAGGACGGCAAAGTCCCTGTGGGCTTAGGACAGTCAAAGAAACCCCTGGGCTGCATGCTAAGCCCCTTTTCGGCTTCACTTTCCGAATCCTGCCCTAGCTTGCGATTAGTTTTTTTCTCACTTCTTGCCCCCATCTCCCACCTTGCCTCATGGTCTCCCCTCCTCTGCGCACCTGACAGTTTGCCTGCCCTTCCACTGCCTGTCTCCAGACTTTCCAAGGAGAAAAGGCAAAGCACTAAAGCGGGCCGGGCAACGGGTCAAGTTCCGCTTTCGGCGACTAGCAGGGAGGTAGCGTGGCCGAGCGGTCTAAGGCGCTGGATTAAGGCTCCAGTCTCTTCGGAGGCGTGGGTTCAAATCCCACCGCTGCCACTTTTCCTGGCCTTGCATTTTAAAGAAGAACGTAACGTTGACCTCTTCCTTCATTAGTGCCACCTCTGTCGCAATGAGCAAGCGGATGGTATGCCACACCCTGCAGGAAAAAGGTTTCGCTTCTGACGTCTTGCTTTTCTGGACATCCAGTCTCAAGTTTCCCATCTGGAACGGCGCTCCCTGCTGCTTTGTGAAGGCTTGCTGCAAGAGCCTTCGAAACCCAGGAGCTCTTGCGTTGAGCTGTGACGCGTCCTGGGAAGACCTCCCGTTGCAGCGGAATGAGCCCCACTTCCAGGGCGTGCTGGTAGCAAATTTCCCACAGCCCACAGGGAGCAAACGATCCCAGGTGTGATGTATCACCAGGAGAGGCTGAGATGAGAGTAAGGGTTCACGCGTGTGCCCGGACCGAGGTTAATGATGGGATTAGAGCTAGGGTTAGATGCAGGGAAAGAGTGAGAGTTATAATTAGGGATAAAGCTAACAGGTGATCATTACTCGTCATGTAACATGATACAAAGGGTCAGAAGAGGAACTGATTCAGGGTTACAATTTGGACTTCGCAGACAACAGGAGCACTAAATGGTGCTGAGGGGGACTCAATAAAGTGGACCGGCCGCCTAATGTAAGCAATTGTGCACAAATATTGTACGATGACTAGCGTTGCCGGTGCTTTTTTCTTAAAGAGTCAGTTCTTGGCACCCATTCCCTACTTGACTCAGCCTAATCTTCAAGAATATTTGTCAAGAACTAAAAAAAATCCAGAAAAGGTTTAACCTCCCCGTCGGGGAATTGAACCCCGGTCTCCCGCGTGACAGGCGGGGATACTGACCACTATACTAACGAGGAGACGTGAGGGCATGAAATGAACAGCTGCTGATGTCTGCACAGCATCCAGCGACCACCTAGCTGGCCTAGGGGGTCTCATTTTCCCCCGTCAAACGGCTTGCCCGATCTAAGGCTAATTTCTTTCTTTTTATCGGCACCAGGCTTAAAACTCAGTTTAAGGCGATAGTTCCGGGCTATGTTTGACTCCAGAGTTGAATCTGTCATCCCGCATTTCCTCAGCAAATCAAGCTACCCATCTCAAGTCTCATGAGCTGAGGACGGCAAAGTCCCTGTGGGCTTAGGACAGTCAAAGAAACCCCTGGGCTGCATGCTAAGCCCCTTTTCGGCTTCACTTTCCGAATCCTGCCCTAGCTTGCGATTAGTTTTTTTCTCACTTCTTGCCCCCATCTCCCACCTTGCCTCATGGTCTCCCCTCCTCTGCGCACCTGACAGTTTGCCTGCCCTTCCACTGCCTGTCTCCAGACTTTCCAAGGAGAAAAGGCAAAGCACTAAAGCGGGCCGGGCAACGGGTCAAGTTCCGCTTTCGGCGACTAGCAGGGAGGTAGCGTGGCCGAGCGGTCTAAGGCGCTGGATTAAGGCTCCAGTCTCTTCAGAGGCGTGGGTTCAAATCCCACCGCTGCCACTTTTCCTGGCCTTGCATTTTAAAGAAGAACGTAACGTTGACCTCTTCCTTCATTAGTGCCACCTCTGTCGCAATGAGCAAGCGGATGGTATGCCACACCCTGCAGGAAAAAGGTTTCGCTTCTGACGTCTTGCTTTTCTGGACATCCAGTCTCAAGTTTCCCATCTGGAACGGCGCTCCCTGCTGCTTTGTGAAGGCTTGCTGCAAGAGCCTTCGAAACCCAGGAGCTCTTGCGTTGAGCTGTGACGCGTCCTGGGAAGACCTCCCGTTGCAGCGGAATGAGCCCCACTTCCAGGGCGTGCTGGTAGCAAATTTCCCACAGCCCACAGGGAGCAAACGATCCCAGGTGTGATGTATCACCAGGAGAGGCTGAGATGAGAGTAAGGGTTCACGCGTGTGCCCGGACCGAGGTTAATGATGGGATTAGAGCTAGGGTTAGATGCAGGGAAAGAGTGAGAGTTATAATTAGGGATAAAGCTAACAGGTGATCATTACTCGTCATGTAACATGATACAAAGGGTCAGAAGAGGAACTGATTCAGGGTTACAATTTGGACTTCGCAGACAACAGGAGCACTAAATGGTGCTGAGGGGGACTCAATAAAGTGGACCGGCCGCCTAATGTAAGCAATTGTGCACAAATATTGTACGATGACTAGCGTTGCCGGTGCTTTTTTCTTAAAGAGTCAGTTCTTGGCACCCATTCCCTACTTGACTCAGCCTAATCTTCAAGAATATTTGTCAAGAACTAAAAAAAATCCAGAAAAGGTTTAACCTCCCCGTCGGGGAATTGAACCCCGGTCTCCCGCGTGACAGGCGGGGATACTGACCACTATACTAACGAGGAGACGTGAGGGCATGAAATGAACAGCTGCTGATGTCTGCACAGCATCCAGCGACCACCTAGCTGGCCTAGGGGGTCTCATTTTCCCCCGTCAAACGGCTTGCCCGATCTAAGGCTAATTTCTTTCTTTTTATCGGCACCAGGCTTAAAACTCAGTTTAAGGCGATAGTTCCGGGCTATGTTTGACTCCAGAGTTGAATCTGTCATCCCGCATTTCCTCAGCAAATCAAGCTACCCATCTCAAGTCTCATGAGCTGAGGACGGCAAAGTCCCTGTGGGCTTAGGACAGTCAAAGAAACCCCTGGGCTGCATGCTAAGCCCCTTTTCGGCTTCACTTTCCGAATCCTGCCCTAGCTTGCGATTAGTTTTTTTCTCACTTCTTGCCCCCATCTCCCACCTTGCCTCATGGTCTCCCCTCCTCTGCGCACCTGACAGTTTGCCTGCCCTTCCACTGCCTGTCTCCAGACTTTCCAAGGAGAAAAGGCAAAGCACTAAAGCGGGCCGGGCAACGGGTCAAGTTCCGCTTTCGGCGACTAGCAGGGAGGTAGCGTGGCCGAGCGGTCTAAGGCGCTGGATTAAGGCTCCAGTCTCTTCGGAGGCGTGGGTTCAAATCCCACCGCTGCCACTTTTCCTGGCCTTGCATTTTAAAGAAGAACGTAACGTTGACCTCTTCCTTCATTAGTGCCACCTCTGTCGCAATGAGCAAGCGGATGGTATGCCACACCCTGCAGGAAAAAGGTTTCGCTTCTGACGTCTTGCTTTTCTGGACATCCAGTCTCAAGTTTCCCATCTGGAACGGCGCTCCCTGCTGCTTTGTGAAGGCTTGCTGCAAGAGCCTTCGAAACCCAGGAGCTCTTGCGTTGAGCTGTGACGCGTCCTGGGAAGACCTCCCGTTGCAGCGGAATGAGCCCCACTTCCAGGGCGTGCTGGTAGCAAATTTCCCACAGCCCACAGGGAGCAAACGATCCCAGGTGTGATGTATCACCAGGAGAGGCTGAGATGAGAGTAAGGGTTCACGCGTGTGCCCGGACCGAGGTTAATGATGGGATTAGAGCTAGGGTTAGATGCAGGGAAAGAGTGAGAGTTATAATTAGGGATAAAGCTAACAGGTGATCATTACTCGTCATGTAACATGATACAAAGGGTCAGAAGAGGAACTGATTCAGGGTTACAATTTGGACTTCGCAGACAACAGGAGCACTAAATGGTGCTGAGGGGGACTCAATAAAGTGGACCGGCCGCCTAATGTAAGCAATTGTGCACAAATATTGTACGATGACTAGCGTTGCCGGTGCTTTTTTCTTAAAGAGTCAGTTCTTGGCACCCATTCCCTACTTGACTCAGCCTAATCTTCAAGAATATTTGTCAAGAACTAAAAAAAATCCAGAAAAGGTTTAACCTCCCCGTCGGGGAATTGAACCCCGGTCTCCCGCGTGACAGGCGGGGATACTGACCACTATACTAACGAGGAGACGTGAGGGCATGAAATGAACAGCTGCTGATGTCTGCACAGCATCCAGCGACCACCTAGCTGGCCTAGGGGGTCTCATTTTCCCCCGTCAAACGGCTTGCCCGATCTAAGGCTAATTTCTTTCTTTTTATCGGCACCAGGCTTAAAACTCAGTTTAAGGCGATAGTTCCGGGCTATGTTTGACTCCAGAGTTGAATCTGTCATCCCGCATTTCCTCAGCAAATCAAGCTACCCATCTCAAGTCTCATGAGCTGAGGACGGCAAAGTCCCTGTGGGCTTAGGACAGTCAAAGAAACCCCTGGGCTGCATGCTAAGCCCCTTTTCGGCTTCACTTTCCGAATCCTGCCCTAGCTTGCGATTAGTTTTTTTCTCACTTCTTGCCCCCATCTCCCACCTTGCCTCATGGTCTCCCCTCCTCTGCGCACCTGACAGTTTGCCTGCCCTTCCACTGCCTGTCTCCAGACTTTCCAAGGAGAAAAGGCAAAGCACTAAAGCGGGCCGGGCAACGGGTCAAGTTCCGCTTTCGGCGACTAGCAGGGAGGTAGCGTGGCCGAGCGGTCTAAGGCGCTGGATTAAGGCTCCAGTCTCTTCGGAGGCGTGGGTTCAAATCCCACCGCTGCCACTTTTCCTGGCCTTGCATTTTAAAGAAGAACGTAACGTTGACCTCTTCCTTCATTAGTGCCACCTCTGTCGCAATGAGCAAGCGGATGGTATGCCACACCCTGCAGGAAAAAGGTTTCGCTTCTGACGTCTTGCTTTTCTGGACATCCAGTCTCAAGTTTCCCATCTGGAACGGCGCTCCCTGCTGCTTTGTGAAGGCTTGCTGCAAGAGCCTTCGAAACCCAGGAGCTCTTGCGTTGAGCTGTGACGCGTCCTGGGAAGACCTCCCGTTGCAGCGGAATGAGCCCCACTTCCAGGGCGTGCTGGTAGCAAATTTCCCACAGCCCACAGGGAGCAAACGATCCCAGGTGTGATGTATCACCAGGAGAGGCTGAGATGAGAGTAAGGGTTCACGCGTGTGCCCGGACCGAGGTTAATGATGGGATTAGAGCTAGGGTTAGATGCAGGGAAAGAGTGAGAGTTATAATTAGGGATAAAGCTAACAGGTGATCATTACTCGTCATGTAACATGATACAAAGGGTCAGAAGAGGAACTGATTCAGGGTTACAATTTGGACTTCGCAGACAACAGGAGCACTAAATGGTGCTGAGGGGGACTCAATAAAGTGGACCGGCCGCCTAATGTAAGCAATTGTGCACAAATATTGTACGATGACTAGCGTTGCCGGTGCTTTTTTCTTAAAGAGTCAGTTCTTGGCACCCATTCCCTACTTGACTCAGCCTAATCTTCAAGAATATTTGTCAAGAACTAAAAAAAATCCAGAAAAGGTTTAACCTCCTCGTCGGGGAATTGAACCCCGGTCTCCCGCGTGACAGGCGGGGATACTGACCACTATACTAACGAGGAGACGTGAGGGCATGAAATGAACAGCTGCTGATGTCTGCACAGCATCCAGCGACCACCTAGCTGGCCTAGGGGGTCTCATTTTCCCCCGTCAAACGGCTTGCCCGATCTAAGGCTAATTTCTTTCTTTTTATCGGCACCAGGCTTAAAACTCAGTTTAAGGCGATAGTTCCGGGCTATGTTTGACTCCAGAGTTGAATCTGTCATCCCGCATTTCCTCAGCAAATCAAGCTACCCATCTCAAGTCTCATGAGCTGAGGACGGCAAAGTCCCTGTGGGCTTAGGACAGTCAAAGAAACCCCTGGGCTGCATGCTAAGCCCCTTTTCGGCTTCACTTTCCGAATCCTGCCCTAGCTTGCGATTAGTTTTTTTCTCACTTCTTGCCCCCATCTCCCACCTTGCCTCATGGTCTCCCCTCCTCTGCGCACCTGACAGTTTGCCTGCCCTTCCACTGCCTGTCTCCAGACTTTCCAAGGAGAAAAGGCAAAGCACTAAAGCGGGCCGGGCAACGGGTCAAGTTCCGCTTTCGGCGACTAGCAGGGAGGTAGCGTGGCCGAGCGGTCTAAGGCGCTGGATTAAGGCTCCAGTCTCTTCGGAGGCGTGGGTTCAAATCCCACCGCTGCCACTTTTCCTGGCCTTGCATTTTAAAGAAGAACGTAACGTTGACCTCTTCCTTCATTAGTGCCACCTCTGTCGCAATGAGCAAGCGGATGGTATGCCACACCCTGCAGGAAAAAGGTTTCGCTTCTGACGTCTTGCTTTTCTGGACATCCAGTCTCAAGTTTCCCATCTGGAACGGCGCTCCCTGCTGCTTTGTGAAGGCTTGCTGCAAGAGCCTTCGAAACCCAGGAGCTCTTGCGTTGAGCTGTGACGCGTCCTGGGAAGACCTCCCGTTGCAGCGGAATGAGCCCCACTTCCAGGGCGTGCTGGTAGCAAATTTCCCACAGCCCACAGGGAGCAAACGATCCCAGGTGTGATGTATCACCAGGAGAGGCTGAGATGAGAGTAAGGGTTCACGCGTGTGCCCGGACCGAGGTTAATGATGGGATTAGAGCTAGGGTTAGATGCAGGGAAAGAGTGAGAGTTATAATTAGGGATAAAGCTAACAGGTGATCATTACTCGTCATGTAACATGATACAAAGGGTCAGAAGAGGAACTGATTCAGGGTTACAATTTGGACTTCGCAGACAACAGGAGCACTAAATGGTGCTGAGGGGGACTCAATAAAGTGGACCGGCCGCCTAATGTAAGCAATTGTGCACAAATATTGTACGATGACTAGCGTTGCCGGTGCTTTTTTCTTAAAGAGTCAGTTCTTGGCACCCATTCCCTACTTGACTCAGCCTAATCTTCAAGAATATTTGTCAAGAACTAAAAAAAATCCAGAAAAGGTTTAACCTCCCCGTCGGGGAATTGAACCCCGGTCTCCCGCGTGACAGGCGGGGATACTGACCACTATACTAACGAGGAGACGTGAGGGCATGAAATGAACAGCTGCTGATGTCTGCACAGCATCCAGCGACCACCTAGCTGGCCTAGGGGGTCTCATTTTCCCCCGTCAAACGGCTTGCCCGATCTAAGGCTAATTTCTTTCTTTTTATCGGCACCAGGCTTAAAACTCAGTTTAAGGCGATAGTTCCGGGCTATGTTTGACTCCAGAGTTGAATCTGTCATCCCGCATTTCCTCAGCAAATCAAGCTACCCATCTCAAGTCTCATGAGCTGAGGACGGCAAAGTCCCTGTGGGCTTAGGACAGTCAAAGAAACCCCTGGGCTGCATGCTAAGCCCCTTTTCGGCTTCACTTTCCGAATCCTGCCCTAGCTTGCGATTAGTTTTTTTCTCACTTCTTGCCCCCATCTCCCACCTTGCCTCATGGTCTCCCCTCCTCTGCGCACCTGACAGTTTGCCTGCCCTTCCACTGCCTGTCTCCAGACTTTCCAAGGAGAAAAGGCAAAGCACTAAAGCGGGCCGGGCAACGGGTCAAGTTCCGCTTTCGGCGACTAGCAGGGAGGTAGCGTGGCCGAGCGGTCTAAGGCGCTGGATTAAGGCTCCAGTCTCTTCGGAGGCGTGGGTTCAAATCCCACCGCTGCCACTTTTCCTGGCCTTGCATTTTAAAGAAGAACGTAACGTTGACCTCTTCCTTCATTAGTGCCACCTCTGTCGCAATGAGCAAGAGGATGGTATGCCACACCCTGCAGGAAAAAGGTTTCGCTTCTGACGTCTTGCTTTTCTGGACATCCAGTCTCAAGTTTCCCATCTGGAACGGCGCTCCCTGCTGCTTTGTGAAGGCTTGCTGCAAGAGCCTTCGAAACCCAGGAGCTCTTGCGTTGAGCTGTGACGCGTCCTGGGAAGACCTCCCGTTGCAGCGGAATGAGCCCCACTTCCAGGGCGTGCTGGTAGCAAATTTCCCACAGCCCACAGGGAGCAAACGATCCCAGGTGTGATGTATCACCAGGAGAGGCTGAGATGAGAGTAAGGGTTCACGCGTGTGCCCGGACCGAGGTTAATGATGGGATTAGAGCTAGGGTTAGATGCAGGGAAAGAGTGAGAGTTATAATTAGGGATAAAGCTAACAGGTGATCATTACTCGTCATGTAACATGATACAAAGGGTCAGAAGAGGAACTGATTCAGGGTTACAATTTGGACTTCGCAGACAACAGGAGCACTAAATGGTGCTGAGGGGGACTCAATAAAGTGGACCGGCCGCCTAATGTAAGCAATTGTGCACAAATATTGTACGATGACTAGCGTTGCCGGTGCTTTTTTCTTAAAGAGTCAGTTCTTGGCACCCATTCCCTACTTGACTCAGCCTAATCTTCAAGAATATTTGTCAAGAACTAAAAAAAATCCAGAAAAGGTTTAACCTCCCCGTCGGGGAATTGAACCCCGGTCTCCCGCGTGACAGGCGGGGATACTGACCACTATACTAACAAGGAGACGGGAGGGCATGAAATGAACAGCTGCTGATGTCTGCACAGCATCCAGCGACCACCTAGCTGGCCTAGGGGGTCTCATTTTCCCCCGTCAAACGGCTTGCCCGATCTAAGGCTAATTTCTTTCTTTTTATCGGCACCAGGCTTAAAACTCAGTTTAAGGCGATAGTTCCGGGCTATGTTTGACTCCAGAGTTGAATCTGTCATCCCGCATTTCCTCAGCAAATCAAGCTACCCATCTCAAGTCTCATGAGCTGAGGACGGCAAAGTCCCTGTGGGCTTAGGACAGTCAAAGAAACCCCTGGGCTGCATGCTAAGCCCCTTTTCGGCTTCACTTTCCGAATCCTGCCCTAGCTTGCGATTAGTTTTTTTCTCACTTCTTGCCCCCATCTCCCACCTTGCCTCATGGTCTCCCCTCCTCTGCGCACCTGACAGTTTGCCTGCCCTTCCACTGCCTGTCTCCAGACTTTCCAAGGAGAAAAGGCAAAGCACTAAAGCGGGCCGGGCAACGGGTCAAGTTCCGCTTTCGGCGACTAGCAGGGAGGTAGCGTGGCCGAGCGGTCTAAGGCGCTGGATTAAGGCTCCAGTCTCTTCAGAGGCGTGGGTTCAAATCCCACCGCTGCCACTTTTCCTGGCCTTGCATTTTAAAGAAGAACGTAACGTTGACCTCTTCCTTCATTAGTGCCACCTCTGTCGCAATGAGCAAGCGGATGGTATGCCACACCCTGCAGGAAAAAGGTTTCGCTTCTGACGTCTTGCTTTTCTGGACATCCAGTCTCAAGTTTCCCATCTGGAACGGCGCTCCCTGCTGCTTTGTGAAGGCTTGCTGCAAGAGCCTTCGAAACCCAGGAGCTCTTGCGTTGAGCTGTGACGCGTCCTGGGAAGACCTCCCGTTGCAGCGGAATGAGCCCCACTTCCAGGGCGTGCTGGTAGCAAATTTCCCACAGCCCACAGGGAGCAAACGATCCCAGGTGTGATGTATCACCAGGAGAGGCTGAGATGAGAGTAAGGGTTCACGCGTGTGCCCGGACCGAGGTTAATGATGGGATTAGAGCTAGGGTTAGATGCAGGGAAAGAGTGAGAGTTATAATTAGGGATAAAGCTAACAGGTGATCATTACTCGTCATGTAACATGATACAAAGGGTCAGAAGAGGAACTGATTCAGGGTTACAATTTGGACTTCGCAGACAACAGGAGCACTAAATGGTGCTGAGGGGGACTCAATAAAGTGGACCGGCCGCCTAATGTAAGCAATTGTGCACAAATATTGTACGATGACTAGCGTTGCCGGTGCTTTTTTCTTAAAGAGTCAGTTCTTGGCACCCATTCCCTACTTGACTCAGCCTAATCTTCAAGAATATTTGTCAAGAACTAAAAAAAATCCAGAAAAGGTTTAACCTCCCCGTCGGGGAATTGAACCCCGGTCTCCCGCGTGACAGGCGGGGATACTGACCACTATACTAACGAGGAGACGTGAGGGCATGAAATGAACAGCTGCTGATGTCTGCACAGCATCCAGCGACCACCTAGCTGGCCTAGGGGGTCTCATTTTCCCCCGTCAAACGGCTTGCCCGATCTAAGGCTAATTTCTTTCTTTTTATCGGCACCAGGCTTAAAACTCAGTTTAAGGCGATAGTTCCGGGCTATGTTTGACTCCAGAGTTGAATCTGTCATCCCGCATTTCCTCAGCAAATCAAGCTACCCATCTCAAGTCTCATGAGCTGAGGACGGCAAAGTCCCTGTGGGCTTAGGACAGTCAAAGAAACCCCTGGGCTGCATGCTAAGCCCCTTTTCGGCTTCACTTTCCGAATCCTGCCCTAGCTTGCGATTAGTTTTTTTCTCACTTCTTGCCCCCATCTCCCACCTTGCCTCATGGTCTCCCCTCCTCTGCGCACCTGACAGTTTGCCTGCCCTTCCACTGCCTGTCTCCAGACTTTCCAAGGAGAAAAGGCAAAGCACTAAAGCGGGCCGGGCAACGGGTCAAGTTCCGCTTTCGGCGACTAGCAGGGAGGTAGCGTGGCCGAGCGGTCTAAGGCGCTGGATTAAGGCTCCAGTCTCTTCGGAGGCGTGGGTTCAAATCCCACCGCTGCCACTTTTCCTGGCCTTGCATTTTAAAGAAGAACGTAACGTTGACCTCTTCCTTCATTAGTGCCACCTCTGTCGCAATGAGCAAGCGGATGGTATGCCACACCCTGCAGGAAAAAGGTTTCGCTTCTGACGTCTTGCTTTTCTGGACATCCAGTCTCAAGTTTCCCATCTGGAACGGCGCTCCCTGCTGCTTTGTGAAGGCTTGCTGCAAGAGCCTTCGAAACCCAGGAGCTCTTGCGTTGAGCTGTGACGCGTCCTGGGAAGACCTCCCGTTGCAGCGGAATGAGCCCCACTTCCAGGGCGTGCTGGTAGCAAATTTCCCACAGCCCACAGGGAGCAAACGATCCCAGGTGTGATGTATCACCAGGAGAGGCTGAGATGAGAGTAAGGGTTCACGCGTGTGCCCGGACCGAGGTTAATGATGGGATTAGAGCTAGGGTTAGATGCAGGGAAAGAGTGAGAGTTATAATTAGGGATAAAGCTAACAGGTGATCATTACTCGTCATGTAACATGATACAAAGGGTCAGAAGAGGAACTGATTCAGGGTTACAATTTGGACTTCGCAGACAACAGGAGCACTAAATGGTGCTGAGGGGGACTCAATAAAGTGGACCGGCCGCCTAATGTAAGCAATTGTGCACAAATATTGTACGATGACTAGCGTTGCCGGTGCTTTTTTCTTAAAGAGTCAGTTCTTGGCACCCATTCCCTACTTGACTCAGCCTAATCTTCAAGAATATTTGTCAAGAACTAAAAAAAATCCAGAAAAGGTTTAACCTCCCCGTCGGGGAATTGAACCCCGGTCTCCCGCGTGACAGGCGGGGATACTGACCACTATACTAACGAGGAGACGTGAGGGCATGAAATGAACAGCTGCTGATGTCTGCACAGCATCCAGCGACCACCTAGCTGGCCTAGGGGGTCTCATTTTCCCCCGTCAAACGGCTTGCCCGATCTAAGGCTAATTTCTTTCTTTTTATCGGCACCAGGCTTAAAACTCAGTTTAAGGCGATAGTTCCGGGCTATGTTTGACTCCAGAGTTGAATCTGTCATCCCGCATTTCCTCAGCAAATCAAGCTACCCATCTCAAGTCTCATGAGCTGAGGACGGCAAAGTCCCTGTGGGCTTAGGACAGTCAAAGAAACCCCTGGGCTGCATGCTAAGCCCCTTTTCGGCTTCACTTTCCGAATCCTGCCCTAGCTTGCGATTAGTTTTTTTCTCACTTCTTGCCCCCATCTCCCACCTTGCCTCATGGTCTCCCCTCCTCTGCGCACCTGACAGTTTGCCTGCCCTTCCACTGCCTGTCTCCAGACTTTCCAAGGAGAAAAGGCAAAGCACTAAAGCGGGCCGGGCAACGGGTCAAGTTCCGCTTTCGGCGACTAGCAGGGAGGTAGCGTGGCCGAGCGGTCTAAGGCGCTGGATTAAGGCTCCAGTCTCTTCAGAGGCGTGGGTTCAAATCCCACCGCTGCCACTTTTCCTGGCCTTGCATTTTAAAGAAGAACGTAACGTTGACCTCTTCCTTCATTAGTGCCACCTCTGTCGCAATGAGCAAGCGGATGGTATGCCACACCCTGCAGGAAAAAGGTTTCGCTTCTGACGTCTTGCTTTTCTGGACATCCAGTCTCAAGTTTCCCATCTGGAACGGCGCTCCCTGCTGCTTTGTGAAGGCTTGCTGCAAGAGCCTTCGAAACCCAGGAGCTCTTGCGTTGAGCTGTGACGCGTCCTGGGAAGACCTCCCGTTGCAGCGGAATGAGCCCCACTTCCAGGGCGTGCTGGTAGCAAATTTCCCACAGCCCACAGGGAGCAAACGATCCCAGGTGTGATGTATCACCAGGAGAGGCTGAGATGAGAGTAAGGGTTCACGCGTGTGCCCGGACCGAGGTTAATGATGGGATTAGAGCTAGGGTTAGATGCAGGGAAAGAGTGAGAGTTATAATTAGGGATAAAGCTAACAGGTGATCATTACTCGTCATGTAACATGATACAAAGGGTCAGAAGAGGAACTGATTCAGGGTTACAATTTGGACTTCGCAGACAACAGGAGCACTAAATGGTGCTGAGGGGGACTCAATAAAGTGGACCGGCCGCCTAATGTAAGCAATTGTGCACAAATATTGTACGATGACTAGCGTTGCCGGTGCTTTTTTCTTAAAGAGTCAGTTCTTGGCACCCATTCCCTACTTGACTCAGCCTAATCTTCAAGAATATTTGTCAAGAACTAAAAAAAATCCAGAAAAGGTTTAACCTCCCCGTCGGGGAATTGAACCCCGGTCTCCCGCGTGACAGGCGGGGATACTGACCACTATACTAACGAGGAGACGTGAGGGCATGAAATGAACAGCTGCTGATGTCTGCACAGCATCCAGCGACCACCTAGCTGGCCTAGGGGGTCTCATTTTCCCCCGTCAAACGGCTTGCCCGATCTAAGGCTAATTTCTTTCTTTTTATCGGCACCAGGCTTAAAACTCAGTTTAAGGCGATAGTTCCGGGCTATGTTTGACTCCAGAGTTGAATCTGTCATCCCGCATTTCCTCAGCAAATCAAGCTACCCATCTCAAGTCTCATGAGCTGAGGACGGCAAAGTCCCTGTGGGCTTAGGACAGTCAAAGAAACCCCTGGGCTGCATGCTAAGCCCCTTTTCGGCTTCACTTTCCGAATCCTGCCCTAGCTTGCGATTAGTTTTTTTCTCACTTCTTGCCCCCATCTCCCACCTTGCCTCATGGTCTCCCCTCCTCTGCGCACCTGACAGTTTGCCTGCCCTTCCACTGCCTGTCTCCAGACTTTCCAAGGAGAAAAGGCAAAGCACTAAAGCGGGCCGGGCAACGGGTCAAGTTCCGCTTTCGGCGACTAGCAGGGAGGTAGCGTGGCCGAGCGGTCTAAGGCGCTGGATTAAGGCTCCAGTCTCTTCGGAGGCGTGGGTTCAAATCCCACCGCTGCCACTTTTCCTGGCCTTGCATTTTAAAGAAGAACGTAACGTTGACCTCTTCCTTCATTAGTGCCACCTCTGTCGCAATGAGCAAGCGGATGGTATGCCACACCCTGCAGGAAAAAGGTTTCGCTTCTGACGTCTTGCTTTTCTGGACATCCAGTCTCAAGTTTCCCATCTGGAACGGCGCTCCCTGCTGCTTTGTGAAGGCTTGCTGCAAGAGCCTTCGAAACCCAGGAGCTCTTGCGTTGAGCTGTGACGCGTCCTGGGAAGACCTCCCGTTGCAGCGGAATGAGCCCCACTTCCAGGGCGTGCTGGTAGCAAATTTCCCACAGCCCACAGGGAGCAAACGATCCCAGGTGTGATGTATCACCAGGAGAGGCTGAGATGAGAGTAAGGGTTCACGCGTGTGCCCGGACCGAGGTTAATGATGGGATTAGAGCTAGGGTTAGATGCAGGGAAAGAGTGAGAGTTATAATTAGGGATAAAGCTAACAGGTGATCATTACTCGTCATGTAACATGATACAAAGGGTCAGAAGAGGAACTGATTCAGGGTTACAATTTGGACTTCGCAGACAACAGGAGCACTAAATGGTGCTGAGGGGGACTCAATAAAGTGGACCGGCCGCCTAATGTAAGCAATTGTGCACAAATATTGTACGATGACTAGCGTTGCCGGTGCTTTTTTCTTAAAGAGTCAGTTCTTGGCACCCATTCCCTACTTGACTCAGCCTAATCTTCAAGAATATTTGTCAAGAACTAAAAAAAATCCAGAAAAGGTTTAACCTCCCCGTCGGGGAATTGAACCCCGGTCTCCCGCGTGACAGGCGGGGATACTGACCACTATACTAACGAGGAGACGTGAGGGCATGAAATGAACAGCTGCTGATGTCTGCACAGCATCCAGCGACCACCTAGCTGGCCTAGGGGGTCTCATTTTCCCCCGTCAAACGGCTTGCCCGATCTAAGGCTAATTTCTTTCTTTTTATCGGCACCAGGCTTAAAACTCAGTTTAAGGCGATAGTTCCGGGCTATGTTTGACTCCAGAGTTGAATCTGTCATCCCGCATTTCCTCAGCAAATCAAGCTACCCATCTCAAGTCTCATGAGCTGAGGACGGCAAAGTCCCTGTGGGCTTAGGACAGTCAAAGAAACCCCTGGGCTGCATGCTAAGCCCCTTTTCGGCTTCACTTTCCGAATCCTGCCCTAGCTTGCGATTAGTTTTTTTCTCACTTCTTGCCCCCATCTCCCACCTTGCCTCATGGTCTCCCCTCCTCTGCGCACCTGACAGTTTGCCTGCCCTTCCACTGCCTGTCTCCAGACTTTCCAAGGAGAAAAGGCAAAGCACTAAAGCGGGCCGGGCAACGGGTCAAGTTCCGCTTTCGGCGACTAGCAGGGAGGTAGCGTGGCCGAGCGGTCTAAGGCGCTGGATTAAGGCTCCAGTCTCTTCGGAGGCGTGGGTTCAAATCCCACCGCTGCCACTTTTCCTGGCCTTGCATTTTAAAGAAGAACGTAACGTTGACCTCTTCCTTCATTAGTGCCACCTCTGTCGCAATGAGCAAGCGGATGGTATGCCACACCCTGCAGGAAAAAGGTTTCGCTTCTGACGTCTTGCTTTTCTGGACATCCAGTCTCAAGTTTCCCATCTGGAACGGCGCTCCCTGCTGCTTTGTGAAGGCTTGCTGCAAGAGCCTTCGAAACCCAGGAGCTCTTGCGTTGAGCTGTGACGCGTCCTGGGAAGACCTCCCGTTGCAGCGGAATGAGCCCCACTTCCAGGGCGTGCTGGTAGCAAATTTCCCACAGCCCACAGGGAGCAAACGATCCCAGGTGTGATGTATCACCAGGAGAGGCTGAGATGAGAGTAAGGGTTCACGCGTGTGCCCGGACCGAGGTTAATGATGGGATTAGAGCTAGGGTTAGATGCAGGGAAAGAGTGAGAGTTATAATTAGGGATAAAGCTAACAGGTGATCATTACTCGTCATGTAACATGATACAAAGGGTCAGAAGAGGAACTGATTCAGGGTTACAATTTGGACTTCGCAGACAACAGGAGCACTAAATGGTGCTGAGGGGGACTCAATAAAGTGGACCGGCCGCCTAATGTAAGCAATTGTGCACAAATATTGTACGATGACTAGCGTTGCTGGTGCTTTTTTCTTAAAGAGTCAGTTCTTGGCACCCATTCCCTACTTGACTCAGCCTAATCTTCAAGAATATTTGTCAAGAACTAAAAAAAATCCAGAAAAGGTTTAACCTCCCCGTCGGGGAATTGAACCCGAATTGAACCCCGGTCTCCCGCGTGACAGGCGGGGATACTGACCACTATACTAACGAGGAGACGTGAGGGCATGAAATGAACAGCTGCTGATGTCTGCACAGCATCCAGCGACCACCTAGCTGGCCTAGGGGGTCTCATTTTCCCCCGTCAAACGGCTTGCCCGATCTAAGGCTAATTTCTTTCTTTTTATCGGCACCAGGCTTAAAACTCAGTTTAAGGCGATAGTTCCGGGCTATGTTTGACTCCAGAGTTGAATCTGTCATCCCGCATTTCCTCAGCAAATCAAGCTACCCATCTCAAGTCTCATGAGCTGAGGACGGCAAAGTCCCTGTGGGCTTAGGACAGTCAAAGAAACCCCTGGGCTGCATGCTAAGCCCCTTTTCGGCTTCACTTTCCGAATCCTGCCCTAGCTTGCGATTAGTTTTTTTCTCACTTCTTGCCCCCATCTCCCACCTTGCCTCATGGTCTCCCCTCCTCTGCGCACCTGACAGTTTGCCTGCCCTTCCACTGCCTGTCTCCAGACTTTCCAAGGAGAAAAGGCAAAGCACTAAAGCGGGCCGGGCAACGGGTCAAGTTCCGCTTTCGGGGACTAGCAGGGAGGTAGCGTGGCCGAGCGGTCTAAGGCGCTGGATTAAGGCTCCAGTCTCTTCGGAGGCGTGGGTTCAAATCCCACCGCTGCCACTTTTCCTGGCCTTGCATTTTAAAGAAGAACGTAACGTTGACCTCTTCCTTCATTAGTGCCACCTCTGTCGCAATGAGCAAGCGGATGGTATGCCACACCCTGCAGGAAAAAGGTTTCGCTTCTGACGTCTTGCTTTTCTGGACATCCAGTCTCAAGTTTCCCATCTGGAACGGCGCTCCCTGCTGCTTTGTGAAGGCTTGCTGCAAGAGCCTTCGAAACCCAGGAGCTCTTGCGTTGAGCTGTGACGCGTCCTGGGAAGACCTCCCGTTGCAGCGGAATGAGCCCCACTTCCAGGGCGTGCTGGTAGCAAATTTCCCACAGCCCACAGGGAGCAAACGATCCCAGGTGTGATGTATCACCAGGAGAGGCTGAGATGAGAGTAAGGGTTCACGCGTGTGCCCGGACCGAGGTTAATGATGGGATTAGAGCTAGGGTTAGATGCAGGGAAAGAGTGAGAGTTATAATTAGGGATAAAGCTAACAGGTGATCATTACTCGTCATGTAACATGATACAAAGGGTCAGAAGAGGAACTGATTCAGGGTTACAATTTGGACTTCGCAGACAACAGGAGCACTAAATGGTGCTGAGGGGGACTCAATAAAGTGGACCGGCCGCCTAATGTAAGCAATTGTGCACAAATATTGTACGATGACTAGCGTTGCCGGTGCTTTTTTCTTAAAGAGTCAGTTCTTGGCACCCATTCCCTACTTGACTCAGCCTAATCTTCAAGAATATTTGTCAAGAACTAAAAAAAATCCAGAAAAGGTTTAACCTCCCCGTCGGGGAATTGAACCCCGGTCTCCCGCGTGACAGGCGGGGATACTGACCACTATACTAACAAGGAGACGTGAGGGCATGAAATGAACAGCTGCTGATGTCTGCACAGCATCCAGCGACCACCTAGCTGGCCTAGGGGGTCTCATTTTCCCCCGTCAAACGGCTTGCCCGATCTAAGGCTAATTTCTTTCTTTTTATCGGCACCAGGCTTAAAACTCAGTTTAAGGCGATAGTTCCGGGCTATGTTTGACTCCAGAGTTGAATCTGTCATCCCGCATTTCCTCAGCAAATCAAGCTACCCATCTCAAGTCTCATGAGCTGAGGACGGCAAAGTCCCTGTGGGCTTAGGACAGTCAAAGAAACCCCTGGGCTGCATGCTAAGCCCCTTTTCGGCTTCACTTTCCGAATCCTGCCCTAGCTTGCGATTAGTTTTTTTCTCACTTCTTGCCCCCATCTCCCACCTTGCCTCATGGTCTCCCCTCCTCTGCGCACCTGACAGTTTGCCTGCCCTTCCACTGCCTGTCTCCAGACTTTCCAAGGAGAAAAGGCAAAGCACTAAAGCGGGCCGGGCAACGGGTCAAGTTCCGCTTTCGGCGACTAGCAGGGAGGTAGCGTGGCCGAGCGGTCTAAGGCGCTGGATTAAGGCTCCAGTCTCTTCAGAGGCGTGGGTTCAAATCCCACCGCTGCCACTTTTCCTGGCCTTGCATTTTAAAGAAGAACGTAACGTTGACCTCTTCCTTCATTAGTGCCACCTCTGTCGCAATGAGCAAGCGGATGGTATGCCACACCCTGCAGGAAAAAGGTTTCGCTTCTGACGTCTTGCTTTTCTGGACATCCAGTCTCAAGTTTCCCATCTGGAACGGCGCTCCCTGCTGCTTTGTGAAGGCTTGCTGCAAGAGCCTTCGAAACCCAGGAGCTCTTGCGTTGAGCTGTGACGCGTCCTGGGAAGACCTCCCGTTGCAGCGGAATGAGCCCCACTTCCAGGGCGTGCTGGTAGCAAATTTCCCACAGCCCACAGGGAGCAAACGATCCCAGGTGTGATGTATCACCAGGAGAGGCTGAGATGAGAGTAAGGGTTCACGCGTGTGCCCGGACCGAGGTTAATGATGGGATTAGAGCTAGGGTTAGATGCAGGGAAAGAGTGAGAGTTATAATTAGGGATAAAGCTAACAGGTGATCATTACTCGTCATGTAACATGATACAAAGGGTCAGAAGAGGAACTGATTCAGGGTTACAATTTGGACTTCGCAGACAACAGGAGCACTAAATGGTGCTGAGGGGGACTCAATAAAGTGGACCGGCCGCCTAATGTAAGCAATTGTGCACAAATATTGTACGATGACTAGCGTTGCCGGTGCTTTTTTCTTAAAGAGTCAGTTCTTGGCACCCATTCCCTACTTGACTCAGCCTAATCTTCAAGAATATTTGTCAAGAACTAAAAAAAATCCAGAAAAGGTTTAACCTCCCCGTCGGGGAATTGAACCCCGGTCTCCCGCGTGACAGGCGGGGATACTGACCACTATACTAACGAGGAGACGTGAGGGCATGAAATGAACAGCTGCTGATGTCTGCACAGCATCCAGCGACCACCTAGCTGGCCTAGGGGGTCTCATTTTCCCCCGTCAAACGGCTTGCCCGATCTAAGGCTAATTTCTTTCTTTTTATCGGCACCAGGCTTAAAACTCAGTTTAAGGCGATAGTTCCGGGCTATGTTTGACTCCAGAGTTGAATCTGTCATCCCGCATTTCCTCAGCAAATCAAGCTACCCATCTCAAGTCTCATGAGCTGAGGACGGCAAAGTCCCTGTGGGCTTAGGACAGTCAAAGAAACCCCTGGGCTGCATGCTAAGCCCCTTTTCGGCTTCACTTTCCGAATCCTGCCCTAGCTTGCGATTAGTTTTTTTCTCACTTCTTGCCCCCATCTCCCACCTTGCCTCATGGTCTCCCCTCCTCTGCGCACCTGACAGTTTGCCTGCCCTTCCACTGCCTGTCTCCAGACTTTCCAAGGAGAAAAGGCAAAGCACTAAAGCGGGCCGGGCAACGGGTCAAGTTCCGCTTTCGGCGACTAGCAGGGAGGTAGCGTGGCCGAGCGGTCTAAGGCGCTGGATTAAGGCTCCAGTCTCTTCAGAGGCGTGGGTTCAAATCCCACCGCTGCCACTTTTCCTGGCCTTGCATTTTAAAGAAGAACGTAACGTTGACCTCTTCCTTCATTAGTGCCACCTCTGTCGCAATGAGCAAGCGGATGGTATGCCACACCCTGCAGGAAAAAGGTTTCGCTTCTGACGTCTTGCTTTTCTGGACATCCAGTCTCAAGTTTCCCATCTGGAACGGCGCTCCCTGCTGCTTTGTGAAGGCTTGCTGCAAGAGCCTTCGAAACCCAGGAGCTCTTGCGTTGAGCTGTGACGCGTCCTGGGAAGACCTCCCGTTGCAGCGGAATGAGCCCCACTTCCAGGGCGTGCTGGTAGCAAATTTCCCACAGCCCACAGGGAGCAAACGATCCCAGGTGTGATGTATCACCAGGAGAGGCTGAGATGAGAGTAAGGGTTCACGCGTGTGCCCGGACCGAGGTTAATGATGGGATTAGAGCTAGGGTTAGATGCAGGGAAAGAGTGAGAGTTATAATTAGGGATAAAGCTAACAGGTGATCATTACTCGTCATGTAACATGATACAAAGGGTCAGAAGAGGAACTGATTCAGGGTTACAATTTGGACTTCGCAGACAACAGGAGCACTAAATGGTGCTGAGGGGGACTCAATAAAGTGGACCGGCCGCCTAATGTAAGCAATTGTGCACAAATATTGTACGATGACTAGCGTTGCCGGTGCTTTTTTCTTAAAGAGTCAGTTCTTGGCACCCATTCCCTACTTGACTCAGCCTAATCTTCAAGAATATTTGTCAAGAACTAAAAAAAATCCAGAAAAGGTTTAACCTCCCCGTCGGGGAATTGAACCCCGGTCTCCCGCGTGACAGGCGGGGATACTGACCACTATACTAACGAGGAGACGTGAGGGCATGAAATGAACAGCTGCTGATGTCTGCACAGCATCCAGCGACCACCTAGCTGGCCTAGGGGGTCTCATTTTCCCCCGTCAAACGGCTTGCCCGATCTAAGGCTAATTTCTTTCTTTTTATCGGCACCAGGCTTAAAACTCAGTTTAAGGCGATAGTTCCGGGCTATGTTTGACTCCAGAGTTGAATCTGTCATCCCGCATTTCCTCAGCAAATCAAGCTACCCATCTCAAGTCTCATGAGCTGAGGACGGCAAAGTCCCTGTGGGCTTAGGACAGTCAAAGAAACCCCTGGGCTGCATGCTAAGCCCCTTTTCGGCTTCACTTTCCGAATCCTGCCCTAGCTTGCGATTAGTTTTTTTCTCACTTCTTGCCCCCATCTCCCACCTTGCCTCATGGTCTCCCCTCCTCTGCGCACCTGACAGTTTGCCTGCCCTTCCACTGCCTGTCTCCAGACTTTCCAAGGAGAAAAGGCAAAGCACTAAAGCGGGCCGGGCAACGGGTCAAGTTCCGCTTTCGGCGACTAGCAGGGAGGTAGCGTGGCCGAGCGGTCTAAGGCGCTGGATTAAGGCTCCAGTCTCTTCGGAGGCGTGGGTTCAAATCCCACCGCTGCCACTTTTCCTGGCCTTGCATTTTAAAGAAGAACGTAACGTTGACCTCTTCCTTCATTAGTGCCACCTCTGTCGCAATGAGCAAGCGGATGGTATGCCACACCCTGCAGGAAAAAGGTTTCGCTTCTGACGTCTTGCTTTTCTGGACATCCAGTCTCAAGTTTCCCATCTGGAACGGCGCTCCCTGCTGCTTTGTGAAGGCTTGCTGCAAGAGCCTTCGAAACCCAGGAGCTCTTGCGTTGAGCTGTGACGCGTCCTGGGAAGACCTCCCGTTGCAGCGGAATGAGCCCCACTTCCAGGGCGTGCTGGTAGCAAATTTCCCACAGCCCACAGGGAGCAAACGATCCCAGGTGTGATGTATCACCAGGAGAGGCTGAGATGAGAGTAAGGGTTCACGCGTGTGCCCGGACCGAGGTTAATGATGGGATTAGAGCTAGGGTTAGATGCAGGGAAAGAGTGAGAGTTATAATTAGGGATAAAGCTAACAGGTGATCATTACTCGTCATGTAACATGATACAAAGGGTCAGAAGAGGAACTGATTCAGGGTTACAATTTGGACTTCGCAGACAACAGGAGCACTAAATGGTGCTGAGGGGGACTCAATAAAGTGGACCGGCCGCCTAATGTAAGCAATTGTGCACAAATATTGTACGATGACTAGCGTTGCCGGTGCTTTTTTCTTAAAGAGTCAGTTCTTGGCACCCATTCCCTACTTGACTCAGCCTAATCTTCAAGAATATTTGTCAAGAACTAAAAAAAATCCAGAAAAGGTTTAACCTCCCCGTCGGGGAATTGAACCCCGGTCTCCCGCGTGACAGGCGGGGATACTGACCACTATACTAACGAGGAGACGTGAGGGCATGAAATGAACAGCTGCTGATGTCTGCACAGCATCCAGCGACCACCTAGCTGGCCTAGGGGGTCTCATTTTCCCCCGTCAAACGGCTTGCCCGATCTAAGGCTAATTTCTTTCTTTTTATCGGCACCAGGCTTAAAACTCAGTTTAAGGCGATAGTTCCGGGCTATGTTTGACTCCAGAGTTGAATCTGTCATCCCGCATTTCCTCAGCAAATCAAGCTACCCATCTCAAGTCTCATGAGCTGAGGACGGCAAAGTCCCTGTGGGCTTAGGACAGTCAAAGAAACCCCTGGGCTGCATGCTAAGCCCCTTTTCGGCTTCACTTTCCGAATCCTGCCCTAGCTTGCGATTAGTTTTTTTCTCACTTCTTGCCCCCATCTCCCACCTTGCCTCATGGTCTCCCCTCCTCTGCGCACCTGACAGTTTGCCTGCCCTTCCACTGCCTGTCTCCAGACTTTCCAAGGAGAAAAGGCAAAGCACTAAAGCGGGCCGGGCAACGGGTCAAGTTCCGCTTTCGGCGACTAGCAGGGAGGTAGCGTGGCCGAGCGGTCTAAGGCGCTGGATTAAGGCTCCAGTCTCTTCGGAGGCGTGGGTTCAAATCCCACCGCTGCCACTTTTCCTGGCCTTGCATTTTAAAGAAGAACGTAACGTTGACCTCTTCCTTCATTAGTGCCACCTCTGTCGCAATGAGCAAGCGGATGGTATGCCACACCCTGCAGGAAAAAGGTTTCGCTTCTGACGTCTTGCTTTTCTGGACATCCAGTCTCAAGTTTCCCATCTGGAACGGCGCTCCCTGCTGCTTTGTGAAGGCTTGCTGCAAGAGCCTTCGAAACCCAGGAGCTCTTGCGTTGAGCTGTGACGCGTCCTGGGAAGACCTCCCGTTGCAGCGGAATGAGCCCCACTTCCAGGGCGTGCTGGTAGCAAATTTCCCACAGCCCACAGGGAGCAAACGATCCCAGGTGTGATGTATCACCAGGAGAGGCTGAGATGAGAGTAAGGGTTCACGCGTGTGCCCGGACCGAGGTTAATGATGGGATTAGAGCTAGGGTTAGATGCAGGGAAAGAGTGAGAGTTATAATTAGGGATAAAGCTAACAGGTGATCATTACTCGTCATGTAACATGATACAAAGGGTCAGAAGAGGAACTGATTCAGGGTTACAATTTGGACTTCGCAGACAACAGGAGCACTAAATGGTGCTGAGGGGGACTCAATAAAGTGGACCGGCCGCCTAATGTAAGCAATTGTGCACAAATATTGTACGATGACTAGCGTTGCTGGTGCTTTTTTCTTAAAGAGTCAGTTCTTGGCACCCATTCCCTACTTGACTCAGCCTAATCTTCAAGAATATTTGTCAAGAACTAAAAAAAATCCAGAAAAGGTTTAACCTCCCCGTCGGGGAATTGAACCCGAATTGAACCCCGGTCTCCCGCGTGACAGGCGGGGATACTGACCACTATACTAACGAGGAGACGTGAGGGCATGAAATGAACAGCTGCTGATGTCTGCACAGCATCCAGCGACCACCTAGCTGGCCTAGGGGGTCTCATTTTCCCCCGTCAAACGGCTTGCCCGATCTAAGGCTAATTTCTTTCTTTTTATCGGCACCAGGCTTAAAACTCAGTTTAAGGCGATAGTTCCGGGCTATGTTTGACTCCAGAGTTGAATCTGTCATCCCGCATTTCCTCAGCAAATCAAGCTACCCATCTCAAGTCTCATGAGCTGAGGACGGCAAAGTCCCTGTGGGCTTAGGACAGTCAAAGAAACCCCTGGGCTGCATGCTAAGCCCCTTTTCGGCTTCACTTTCCGAATCCTGCCCTAGCTTGCGATTAGTTTTTTTCTCACTTCTTGCCCCCATCTCCCACCTTGCCTCATGGTCTCCCCTCCTCTGCGCACCTGACAGTTTGCCTGCCCTTCCACTGCCTGTCTCCAGACTTTCCAAGGAGAAAAGGCAAAGCACTAAAGCGGGCCGGGCAACGGGTCAAGTTCCGCTTTCGGGGACTAGCAGGGAGGTAGCGTGGCCGAGCGGTCTAAGGCGCTGGATTAAGGCTCCAGTCTCTTCGGAGGCGTGGGTTCAAATCCCACCGCTGCCACTTTTCCTGGCCTTGCATTTTAAAGAAGAACGTAACGTTGACCTCTTCCTTCATTAGTGCCACCTCTGTCGCAATGAGCAAGCGGATGGTATGCCACACCCTGCAGGAAAAAGGTTTCGCTTCTGACGTCTTGCTTTTCTGGACATCCAGTCTCAAGTTTCCCATCTGGAACGGCGCTCCCTGCTGCTTTGTGAAGGCTTGCTGCAAGAGCCTTCGAAACCCAGGAGCTCTTGCGTTGAGCTGTGACGCGTCCTGGGAAGACCTCCCGTTGCAGCGGAATGAGCCCCACTTCCAGGGCGTGCTGGTAGCAAATTTCCCACAGCCCACAGGGAGCAAACGATCCCAGGTGTGATGTATCACCAGGAGAGGCTGAGATGAGAGTAAGGGTTCACGCGTGTGCCCGGACCGAGGTTAATGATGGGATTAGAGCTAGGGTTAGATGCAGGGAAAGAGTGAGAGTTATAATTAGGGATAAAGCTAACAGGTGATCATTACTCGTCATGTAACATGATACAAAGGGTCAGAAGAGGAACTGATTCAGGGTTACAATTTGGACTTCGCAGACAACAGGAGCACTAAATGGTGCTGAGGGGGACTCAATAAAGTGGACCGGCCGCCTAATGTAAGCAATTGTGCACAAATATTGTACGATGACTAGCGTTGCCGGTGCTTTTTTCTTAAAGAGTCAGTTCTTGGCACCCATTCCCTACTTGACTCAGCCTAATCTTCAAGAATATTTGTCAAGAACTAAAAAAAATCCAGAAAAGGTTTAACCTCCCCGTCGGGGAATTGAACCCCGGTCTCCCGCGTGACAGGCGGGGATACTGACCACTATACTAACAAGGAGACGTGAGGGCATGAAATGAACAGCTGCTGATGTCTGCACAGCATCCAGCGACCACCTAGCTGGCCTAGGGGGTCTCATTTTCCCCCGTCAAACGGCTTGCCCGATCTAAGGCTAATTTCTTTCTTTTTATCGGCACCAGGCTTAAAACTCAGTTTAAGGCGATAGTTCCGGGCTATGTTTGACTCCAGAGTTGAATCTGTCATCCCGCATTTCCTCAGCAAATCAAGCTACCCATCTCAAGTCTCATGAGCTGAGGACGGCAAAGTCCCTGTGGGCTTAGGACAGTCAAAGAAACCCCTGGGCTGCATGCTAAGCCCCTTTTCGGCTTCACTTTCCGAATCCTGCCCTAGCTTGCGATTAGTTTTTTTCTCACTTCTTGCCCCCATCTCCCACCTTGCCTCATGGTCTCCCCTCCTCTGCGCACCTGACAGTTTGCCTGCCCTTCCACTGCCTGTCTCCAGACTTTCCAAGGAGAAAAGGCAAAGCACTAAAGCGGGCCGGGCAACGGGTCAAGTTCCGCTTTCGGCGACTAGCAGGGAGGTAGCGTGGCCGAGCGGTCTAAGGCGCTGGATTAAGGCTCCAGTCTCTTCAGAGGCGTGGGTTCAAATCCCACCGCTGCCACTTTTCCTGGCCTTGCATTTTAAAGAAGAACGTAACGTTGACCTCTTCCTTCATTAGTGCCACCTCTGTCGCAATGAGCAAGCGGATGGTATGCCACACCCTGCAGGAAAAAGGTTTCGCTTCTGACGTCTTGCTTTTCTGGACATCCAGTCTCAAGTTTCCCATCTGGAACGGCGCTCCCTGCTGCTTTGTGAAGGCTTGCTGCAAGAGCCTTCGAAACCCAGGAGCTCTTGCGTTGAGCTGTGACGCGTCCTGGGAAGACCTCCCGTTGCAGCGGAATGAGCCCCACTTCCAGGGCGTGCTGGTAGCAAATTTCCCACAGCCCACAGGGAGCAAACGATCCCAGGTGTGATGTATCACCAGGAGAGGCTGAGATGAGAGTAAGGGTTCACGCGTGTGCCCGGACCGAGGTTAATGATGGGATTAGAGCTAGGGTTAGATGCAGGGAAAGAGTGAGAGTTATAATTAGGGATAAAGCTAACAGGTGATCATTACTCGTCATGTAACATGATACAAAGGGTCAGAAGAGGAACTGATTCAGGGTTACAATTTGGACTTCGCAGACAACAGGAGCACTAAATGGTGCTGAGGGGGACTCAATAAAGTGGACCGGCCGCCTAATGTAAGCAATTGTGCACAAATATTGTACGATGACTAGCGTTGCCGGTGCTTTTTTCTTAAAGAGTCAGTTCTTGGCACCCATTCCCTACTTGACTCAGCCTAATCTTCAAGAATATTTGTCAAGAACTAAAAAAAATCCAGAAAAGGTTTAACCTCCCCGTCGGGGAATTGAACCCCGGTCTCCCGCGTGACAGGCGGGGATACTGACCACTATACTAACGAGGAGACGTGAGGGCATGAAATGAACAGCTGCTGATGTCTGCACAGCATCCAGCGACCACCTAGCTGGCCTAGGGGGTCTCATTTTCCCCCGTCAAACGGCTTGCCCGATCTAAGGCTAATTTCTTTCTTTTTATCGGCACCAGGCTTAAAACTCAGTTTAAGGCGATAGTTCCGGGCTATGTTTGACTCCAGAGTTGAATCTGTCATCCCGCATTTCCTCAGCAAATCAAGCTACCCATCTCAAGTCTCATGAGCTGAGGACGGCAAAGTCCCTGTGGGCTTAGGACAGTCAAAGAAACCCCTGGGCTGCATGCTAAGCCCCTTTTCGGCTTCACTTTCCGAATCCTGCCCTAGCTTGCGATTAGTTTTTTTCTCACTTCTTGCCCCCATCTCCCACCTTGCCTCATGGTCTCCCCTCCTCTGCGCACCTGACAGTTTGCCTGCCCTTCCACTGCCTGTCTCCAGACTTTCCAAGGAGAAAAGGCAAAGCACTAAAGCGGGCCGGGCAACGGGTCAAGTTCCGCTTTCGGCGACTAGCAGGGAGGTAGCGTGGCCGAGCGGTCTAAGGCGCTGGATTAAGGCTCCAGTCTCTTCAGAGGCGTGGGTTCAAATCCCACCGCTGCCACTTTTCCTGGCCTTGCATTTTAAAGAAGAACGTAACGTTGACCTCTTCCTTCATTAGTGCCACCTCTGTCGCAATGAGCAAGCGGATGGTATGCCACACCCTGCAGGAAAAAGGTTTCGCTTCTGACGTCTTGCTTTTCTGGACATCCAGTCTCAAGTTTCCCATCTGGAACGGCGCTCCCTGCTGCTTTGTGAAGGCTTGCTGCAAGAGCCTTCGAAACCCAGGAGCTCTTGCGTTGAGCTGTGACGCGTCCTGGGAAGACCTCCCGTTGCAGCGGAATGAGCCCCACTTCCAGGGCGTGCTGGTAGCAAATTTCCCACAGCCCACAGGGAGCAAACGATCCCAGGTGTGATGTATCACCAGGAGAGGCTGAGATGAGAGTAAGGGTTCACGCGTGTGCCCGGACCGAGGTTAATGATGGGATTAGAGCTAGGGTTAGATGCAGGGAAAGAGTGAGAGTTATAATTAGGGATAAAGCTAACAGGTGATCATTACTCGTCATGTAACATGATACAAAGGGTCAGAAGAGGAACTGATTCAGGGTTACAATTTGGACTTCGCAGACAACAGGAGCACTAAATGGTGCTGAGGGGGACTCAATAAAGTGGACCGGCCGCCTAATGTAAGCAATTGTGCACAAATATTGTACGATGACTAGCGTTGCCGGTGCTTTTTTCTTAAAGAGTCAGTTCTTGGCACCCATTCCCTACTTGACTCAGCCTAATCTTCAAGAATATTTGTCAAGAACTAAAAAAAATCCAGAAAAGGTTTAACCTCCCCGTCGGGGAATTGAACCCCGGTCTCCCGCGTGACAGGCGGGGATACTGACCACTATACTAACGAGGAGACGTGAGGGCATGAAATGAACAGCTGCTGATGTCTGCACAGCATCCAGCGACCACCTAGCTGGCCTAGGGGGTCTCATTTTCCCCCGTCAAACGGCTTGCCCGATCTAAGGCTAATTTCTTTCTTTTTATCGGCACCAGGCTTAAAACTCAGTTTAAGGCGATAGTTCCGGGCTATGTTTGACTCCAGAGTTGAATCTGTCATCCCGCATTTCCTCAGCAAATCAAGCTACCCATCTCAAGTCTCATGAGCTGAGGACGGCAAAGTCCCTGTGGGCTTAGGACAGTCAAAGAAACCCCTGGGCTGCATGCTAAGCCCCTTTTCGGCTTCACTTTCCGAATCCTGCCCTAGCTTGCGATTAGTTTTTTTCTCACTTCTTGCCCCCATCTCCCACCTTGCCTCATGGTCTCCCCTCCTCTGCGCACCTGACAGTTTGCCTGCCCTTCCACTGCCTGTCTCCAGACTTTCCAAGGAGAAAAGGCAAAGCACTAAAGCGGGCCGGGCAACGGGTCAAGTTCCGCTTTCGGCGACTAGCAGGGAGGTAGCGTGGCCGAGCGGTCTAAGGCGCTGGATTAAGGCTCCAGTCTCTTCGGAGGCGTGGGTTCAAATCCCACCGCTGCCACTTTTCCTGGCCTTGCATTTTAAAGAAGAACGTAACGTTGACCTCTTCCTTCATTAGTGCCACCTCTGTCGCAATGAGCAAGCGGATGGTATGCCACACCCTGCAGGAAAAAGGTTTCGCTTCTGACGTCTTGCTTTTCTGGACATCCAGTCTCAAGTTTCCCATCTGGAACGGCGCTCCCTGCTGCTTTGTGAAGGCTTGCTGCAAGAGCCTTCGAAACCCAGGAGCTCTTGCGTTGAGCTGTGACGCGTCCTGGGAAGACCTCCCGTTGCAGCGGAATGAGCCCCACTTCCAGGGCGTGCTGGTAGCAAATTTCCCACAGCCCACAGGGAGCAAACGATCCCAGGTGTGATGTATCACCAGGAGAGGCTGAGATGAGAGTAAGGGTTCACGCGTGTGCCCGGACCGAGGTTAATGATGGGATTAGAGCTAGGGTTAGATGCAGGGAAAGAGTGAGAGTTATAATTAGGGATAAAGCTAACAGGTGATCATTACTCGTCATGTAACATGATACAAAGGGTCAGAAGAGGAACTGATTCAGGGTTACAATTTGGACTTCGCAGACAACAGGAGCACTAAATGGTGCTGAGGGGGACTCAATAAAGTGGACCGGCCGCCTAATGTAAGCAATTGTGCACAAATATTGTACGATGACTAGCGTTGCCGGTGCT
This sequence comes from Ambystoma mexicanum, assembly GCF_040938575.1. NCBI lineage: Eukaryota > Metazoa > Chordata > Amphibia > Caudata > Ambystomatidae > Ambystoma > Ambystoma mexicanum. Next base: position 2,034,620 of record NW_027182434.1, read on the forward strand.
TTTTTCTTAAAGAGTCAGTTCTTGGCACCCATTCCCTACTTGACTCAGCCTAATCTTCAAGAATATTTGTCAAGAACTAAAAAAAATCCAGAAAAGGTTTAACCTCCCCGTCGGGGAATTGAACCCCGGTCTCCCGCGTGACAGGCGGGGATACTGACCACTATACTAACGAGGAGACGTGAGGGCATGAAATGAACAGCTGCTGATGTCTGCACAGCATCCAGCGACCACCTAGCTGGCCTAGGGGGTCTCATTTTCCCCCGTCAAACGGCTTGCCCGATCTAAGGCTAATTTCTTTCTTTTTATCGGCACCAGGCTTAAAACTCAGTTTAAGGCGATAGTTCCGGGCTATGTTTGACTCCAGAGTTGAATCTGTCATCCCGCATTTCCTCAGCAAATCAAGCTACCCATCTCAAGTCTCATGAGCTGAGGACGGCAAAGTCCCTGTGGGCTTAGGACAGTCAAAGAAACCCCTGGGCTGCATGCTAAGCCCCTTTTCGGCTTCACTTTCCGAATCCTGCCCTAGCTTGCGATTAGTTTTTTTCTCACTTCTTGCCCCCATCTCCCACCTTGCCTCATGGTCTCCCCTCCTCTGCGCACCTGACAGTTTGCCTGCCCTTCCACTGCCTGTCTCCAGACTTTCCAAGGAGAAAAGGCAAAGCACTAAAGCGGGCCGGGCAACGGGTCAAGTTCCGCTTTCGGCGACTAGCAGGGAGGTAGCGTGGCCGAGCGGTCTAAGGCGCTGGATTAAGGCTCCAGTCTCTTCGGAGGCGTGGGTTCAAATCCCACCGCTGCCACTTTTCCTGGCCTTGCATTTTAAAGAAGAACGTAACGTTGACCTCTTCCTTCATTAGTGCCACCTCTGTCGCAATGAGCAAGCGGATGGTATGCCACACCCTGCAGGAAAAAGGTTTCGCTTCTGACGTCTTGCTTTTCTGGACATCCAGTCTCAAGTTTCCCATCTGGAACGGCGCTCCCTGCTGCTTTGTGAAGGCTTGCTGCAAGAGCCTTCGAAACCCAGGAGCTCTTGCGTTGAGCTGTGACGCGTCCTGGGAAGACCTCCCGTTGCAGCGGAATGAGCCCCACTTCCAGGGCGTGCTGGTAGCAAATTTCCCACAGCCCACAGGGAGCAAACGATCCCAGGTGTGATGTATCACCAGGAGAGGCTGAGATGAGAGTAAGGGTTCACGCGTGTGCCCGGACCGAGGTTAATGATGGGATTAGAGCTAGGGTTAGATGCAGGGAAAGAGTGAGAGTTATAATTAGGGATAAAGCTAACAGGTGATCATTACTCGTCATGTAACATGATACAAAGGGTCAGAAGAGGAACTGATTCAGGGTTACAATTTGGACTTCGCAGACAACAGGAGCACTAAATGGTGCTGAGGGGGACTCAATAAAGTGGACCGGCCGCCTAATGTAAGCAATTGTGCACAAATATTGTACGATGACTAGCGTTGCTGGTGCTTTTTTCTTAAAGAGTCAGTTCTTGGCACCCATTCCCTACTTGACTCAGCCTAATCTTCAAGAATATTTGTCAAGAACTAAAAAAAATCCAGAAAAGGTTTAACCTCCCCGTCGGGGAATTGAACCCGAATTGAACCCCGGTCTCCCGCGTGACAGGCGGGGATACTGACCACTATACTAACGAGGAGACGTGAGGGCATGAAATGAACAGCTGCTGATGTCTGCACAGCATCCAGCGACCACCTAGCTGGCCTAGGGGGTCTCATTTTCCCCCGTCAAACGGCTTGCCCGATCTAAGGCTAATTTCTTTCTTTTTATCGGCACCAGGCTTAAAACTCAGTTTAAGGCGATAGTTCCGGGCTATGTTTGACTCCAGAGTTGAATCTGTCATCCCGCATTTCCTCAGCAAATCAAGCTACCCATCTCAAGTCTCATGAGCTGAGGACGGCAAAGTCCCTGTGGGCTTAGGACAGTCAAAGAAACCCCTGGGCTGCATGCTAAGCCCCTTTTCGGCTTCACTTTCCGAATCCTGCCCTAGCTTGCGATTAGTTTTTTTCTCACTTCTTGCCCCCATCTCCCACCTTGCCTCATGGTCTCCCCTCCTCTGCGCACCTGACAGTTTGCCTGCCCTTCCACTGCCTGTCTCCAGACTTTCCAAGGAGAAAAGGCAAAGCACTAAAGCGGGCCGGGCAACGGGTCAAGTTCCGCTTTCGGGGACTAGCAGGGAGGTAGCGTGGCCGAGCGGTCTAAGGCGCTGGATTAAGGCTCCAGTCTCTTCGGAGGCGTGGGTTCAAATCCCACCGCTGCCACTTTTCCTGGCCTTGCATTTTAAAGAAGAACGTAACGTTGACCTCTTCCTTCATTAGTGCCACCTCTGTCGCAATGAGCAAGCGGATGGTATGCCACACCCTGCAGGAAAAAGGTTTCGCTTCTGACGTCTTGCTTTTCTGGACATCCAGTCTCAAGTTTCCCATCTGGAACGGCGCTCCCTGCTGCTTTGTGAAGGCTTGCTGCAAGAGCCTTCGAAACCCAGGAGCTCTTGCGTTGAGCTGTGACGCGTCCTGGGAAGACCTCCCGTTGCAGCGGAATGAGCCCCACTTCCAGGGCGTGCTGGTAGCAAATTTCCCACAGCCCACAGGGAGCAAACGATCCCAGGTGTGATGTATCACCAGGAGAGGCTGAGATGAGAGTAAGGGTTCACGCGTGTGCCCGGACCGAGGTTAATGATGGGATTAGAGCTAGGGTTAGATGCAGGGAAAGAGTGAGAGTTATAATTAGGGATAAAGCTAACAGGTGATCATTACTCGTCATGTAACATGATACAAAGGGTCAGAAGAGGAACTGATTCAGGGTTACAATTTGGACTTCGCAGACAACAGGAGCACTAAATGGTGCTGAGGGGGACTCAATAAAGTGGACCGGCCGCCTAATGTAAGCAATTGTGCACAAATATTGTACGATGACTAGCGTTGCCGGTGCTTTTTTCTTAAAGAGTCAGTTCTTGGCACCCATTCCCTACTTGACTCAGCCTAATCTTCAAGAATATTTGTCAAGAACTAAAAAAAATCCAGAAAAGGTTTAACCTCCCCGTCGGGGAATTGAACCCCGGTCTCCCGCGTGACAGGCGGGGATACTGACCACTATACTAACAAGGAGACGTGAGGGCATGAAATGAACAGCTGCTGATGTCTGCACAGCATCCAGCGACCACCTAGCTGGCCTAGGGGGTCTCATTTTCCCCCGTCAAACGGCTTGCCCGATCTAAGGCTAATTTCTTTCTTTTTATCGGCACCAGGCTTAAAACTCAGTTTAAGGCGATAGTTCCGGGCTATGTTTGACTCCAGAGTTGAATCTGTCATCCCGCATTTCCTCAGCAAATCAAGCTACCCATCTCAAGTCTCATGAGCTGAGGACGGCAAAGTCCCTGTGGGCTTAGGACAGTCAAAGAAACCCCTGGGCTGCATGCTAAGCCCCTTTTCGGCTTCACTTTCCGAATCCTGCCCTAGCTTGCGATTAGTTTTTTTCTCACTTCTTGCCCCCATCTCCCACCTTGCCTCATGGTCTCCCCTCCTCTGCGCACCTGACAGTTTGCCTGCCCTTCCACTGCCTGTCTCCAGACTTTCCAAGGAGAAAAGGCAAAGCACTAAAGCGGGCCGGGCAACGGGTCAAGTTCCGCTTTCGGCGACTAGCAGGGAGGTAGCGTGGCCGAGCGGTCTAAGGCGCTGGATTAAGGCTCCAGTCTCTTCAGAGGCGTGGGTTCAAATCCCACCGCTGCCACTTTTCCTGGCCTTGCATTTTAAAGAAGAACGTAACGTTGACCTCTTCCTTCATTAGTGCCACCTCTGTCGCAATGAGCAAGCGGATGGTATGCCACACCCTGCAGGAAAAAGGTTTCGCTTCTGACGTCTTGCTTTTCTGGACATCCAGTCTCAAGTTTCCCATCTGGAACGGCGCTCCCTGCTGCTTTGTGAAGGCTTGCTGCAAGAGCCTTCGAAACCCAGGAGCTCTTGCGTTGAGCTGTGACGCGTCCTGGGAAGACCTCCCGTTGCAGCGGAATGAGCCCCACTTCCAGGGCGTGCTGGTAGCAAATTTCCCACAGCCCACAGGGAGCAAACGATCCCAGGTGTGATGTATCACCAGGAGAGGCTGAGATGAGAGTAAGGGTTCACGCGTGTGCCCGGACCGAGGTTAATGATGGGATTAGAGCTAGGGTTAGATGCAGGGAAAGAGTGAGAGTTATAATTAGGGATAAAGCTAACAGGTGATCATTACTCGTCATGTAACATGATACAAAGGGTCAGAAGAGGAACTGATTCAGGGTTACAATTTGGACTTCGCAGACAACAGGAGCACTAAATGGTGCTGAGGGGGACTCAATAAAGTGGACCGGCCGCCTAATGTAAGCAATTGTGCACAAATATTGTACGATGACTAGCGTTGCCGGTGCTTTTTTCTTAAAGAGTCAGTTCTTGGCACCCATTCCCTACTTGACTCAGCCTAATCTTCAAGAATATTTGTCAAGAACTAAAAAAAATCCAGAAAAGGTTTAACCTCCCCGTCGGGGAATTGAACCCCGGTCTCCCGCGTGACAGGCGGGGATACTGACCACTATACTAACGAGGAGACGTGAGGGCATGAAATGAACAGCTGCTGATGTCTGCACAGCATCCAGCGACCACCTAGCTGGCCTAGGGGGTCTCATTTTCCCCCGTCAAACGGCTTGCCCGATCTAAGGCTAATTTCTTTCTTTTTATCGGCACCAGGCTTAAAACTCAGTTTAAGGCGATAGTTCCGGGCTATGTTTGACTCCAGAGTTGAATCTGTCATCCCGCATTTCCTCAGCAAATCAAGCTACCCATCTCAAGTCTCATGAGCTGAGGACGGCAAAGTCCCTGTGGGCTTAGGACAGTCAAAGAAACCCCTGGGCTGCATGCTAAGCCCCTTTTCGGCTTCACTTTCCGAATCCTGCCCTAGCTTGCGATTAGTTTTTTTCTCACTTCTTGCCCCCATCTCCCACCTTGCCTCATGGTCTCCCCTCCTCTGCGCACCTGACAGTTTGCCTGCCCTTCCACTGCCTGTCTCCAGACTTTCCAAGGAGAAAAGGCAAAGCACTAAAGCGGGCCGGGCAACGGGTCAAGTTCCGCTTTCGGCGACTAGCAGGGAGGTAGCGTGGCCGAGCGGTCTAAGGCGCTGGATTAAGGCTCCAGTCTCTTCGGAGGCGTGGGTTCAAATCCCACCGCTGCCACTTTTCCTGGCCTTGCATTTTAAAGAAGAACGTAACGTTGACCTCTTCCTTCATTAGTGCCACCTCTGTCGCAATGAGCAAGCGGATGGTATGCCACACCCTGCAGGAAAAAGGTTTCGCTTCTGACGTCTTGCTTTTCTGGACATCCAGTCTCAAGTTTCCCATCTGGAACGGCGCTCCCTGCTGCTTTGTGAAGGCTTGCTGCAAGAGCCTTCGAAACCCAGGAGCTCTTGCGTTGAGCTGTGACGCGTCCTGGGAAGACCTCCCGTTGCAGCGGAATGAGCCCCACTTCCAGGGCGTGCTGGTAGCAAATTTCCCACAGCCCACAGGGAGCAAACGATCCCAGGTGTGATGTATCACCAGGAGAGGCTGAGATGAGAGTAAGGGTTCACGCGTGTGCCCGGACCGAGGTTAATGATGGGATTAGAGCTAGGGTTAGATGCAGGGAAAGAGTGAGAGTTATAATTAGGGATAAAGCTAACAGGTGATCATTACTCGTCATGTAACATGATACAAAGGGTCAGAAGAGGAACTGATTCAGGGTTACAATTTGGACTTCGCAGACAACAGGAGCACTAAATGGTGCTGAGGGGGACTCAATAAAGTGGACCGGCCGCCTAATGTAAGCAATTGTGCACAAATATTGTACGATGACTAGCGTTGCCGGTGCTTTTTTCTTAAAGAGTCAGTTCTTGGCACCCATTCCCTACTTGACTCAGCCTAATCTTCAAGAATATTTGTCAAGAACTAAAAAAAATCCAGAAAAGGTTTAACCTCCCCGTCGGGGAATTGAACCCCGGTCTCCCGCGTGACAGGCGGGGATACTGACCACTATACTAACGAGGAGACGTGAGGGCATGAAATGAACAGCTGCTGATGTCTGCACAGCATCCAGCGACCACCTAGCTGGCCTAGGGGGTCTCATTTTCCCCCGTCAAACGGCTTGCCCGATCTAAGGCTAATTTCTTTCTTTTTATCGGCACCAGGCTTAAAACTCAGTTTAAGGCGATAGTTCCGGGCTATGTTTGACTCCAGAGTTGAATCTGTCATCCCGCATTTCCTCAGCAAATCAAGCTACCCATCTCAAGTCTCATGAGCTGAGGACGGCAAAGTCCCTGTGGGCTTAGGACAGTCAAAGAAACCCCTGGGCTGCATGCTAAGCCCCTTTTCGGCTTCACTTTCCGAATCCTGCCCTAGCTTGCGATTAGTTTTTTTCTCACTTCTTGCCCCCATCTCCCACCTTGCCTCATGGTCTCCCCTCCTCTGCGCACCTGACAGTTTGCCTGCCCTTCCACTGCCTGTCTCCAGACTTTCCAAGGAGAAAAGGCAAAGCACTAAAGCGGGCCGGGCAACGGGTCAAGTTCCGCTTTCGGCGACTAGCAGGGAGGTAGCGTGGCCGAGCGGTCTAAGGCGCTGGATTAAGGCTCCAGTCTCTTCAGAGGCGTGGGTTCAAATCCCACCGCTGCCACTTTTCCTGGCCTTGCATTTTAAAGAAGAACGTAACGTTGACCTCTTCCTTCATTAGTGCCACCTCTGTCGCAATGAGCAAGCGGATGGTATGCCACACCCTGCAGGAAAAAGGTTTCGCTTCTGACGTCTTGCTTTTCTGGACATCCAGTCTCAAGTTTCCCATCTGGAACGGCGCTCCCTGCTGCTTTGTGAAGGCTTGCTGCAAGAGCCTTCGAAACCCAGGAGCTCTTGCGTTGAGCTGTGACGCGTCCTGGGAAGACCTCCCGTTGCAGCGGAATGAGCCCCACTTCCAGGGCGTGCTGGTAGCAAATTTCCCACAGCCCACAGGGAGCAAACGATCCCAGGTGTGATGTATCACCAGGAGAGGCTGAGATGAGAGTAAGGGTTCACGCGTGTGCCCGGACCGAGGTTAATGATGGGATTAGAGCTAGGGTTAGATGCAGGGAAAGAGTGAGAGTTATAATTAGGGATAAAGCTAACAGGTGATCATTACTCGTCATGTAACATGATACAAAGGGTCAGAAGAGGAACTGATTCAGGGTTACAATTTGGACTTCGCAGACAACAGGAGCACTAAATGGTGCTGAGGGGGACTCAATAAAGTGGACCGGCCGCCTAATGTAAGCAATTGTGCACAAATATTGTACGATGACTAGCGTTGCCGGTGCTTTTTTCTTAAAGAGTCAGTTCTTGGCACCCATTCCCTACTTGACTCAGCCTAATCTTCAAGAATATTTGTCAAGAACTAAAAAAAATCCAGAAAAGGTTTAACCTCCCCGTCGGGGAATTGAACCCCGGTCTCCCGCGTGACAGGCGGGGATACTGACCACTATACTAACGAGGAGACGTGAGGGCATGAAATGAACAGCTGCTGATGTCTGCACAGCATCCAGCGACCACCTAGCTGGCCTAGGGGGTCTCATTTTCCCCCGTCAAACGGCTTGCCCGATCTAAGGCTAATTTCTTTCTTTTTATCGGCACCAGGCTTAAAACTCAGTTTAAGGCGATAGTTCCGGGCTATGTTTGACTCCAGAGTTGAATCTGTCATCCCGCATTTCCTCAGCAAATCAAGCTACCCATCTCAAGTCTCATGAGCTGAGGACGGCAAAGTCCCTGTGGGCTTAGGACAGTCAAAGAAACCCCTGGGCTGCATGCTAAGCCCCTTTTCGGCTTCACTTTCCGAATCCTGCCCTAGCTTGCGATTAGTTTTTTTCTCACTTCTTGCCCCCATCTCCCACCTTGCCTCATGGTCTCCCCTCCTCTGCGCACCTGACAGTTTGCCTGCCCTTCCACTGCCTGTCTCCAGACTTTCCAAGGAGAAAAGGCAAAGCACTAAAGCGGGCCGGGCAACGGGTCAAGTTCCGCTTTCGGCGACTAGCAGGGAGGTAGCGTGGCCGAGCGGTCTAAGGCGCTGGATTAAGGCTCCAGTCTCTTCGGAGGCGTGGGTTCAAATCCCACCGCTGCCACTTTTCCTGGCCTTGCATTTTAAAGAAGAACGTAACGTTGACCTCTTCCTTCATTAGTGCCACCTCTGTCGCAATGAGCAAGAGGATGGTATGCCACACCCTGCAGGAAAAAGGTTTCGCTTCTGACGTCTTGCTTTTCTGGACATCCAGTCTCAAGTTTCCCATCTGGAACGGCGCTCCCTGCTGCTTTGTGAAGGCTTGCTGCAAGAGCCTTCGAAACCCAGGAGCTCTTGCGTTGAGCTGTGACGCGTCCTGGGAAGACCTCCCGTTGCAGCGGAATGAGCCCCACTTCCAGGGCGTGCTGGTAGCAAATTTCCCACAGCCCACAGGGAGCAAACGATCCCAGGTGTGATGTATCACCAGGAGAGGCTGAGATGAGAGTAAGGGTTCACGCGTGTGCCCGGACCGAGGTTAATGATGGGATTAGAGCTAGGGTTAGATGCAGGGAAAGAGTGAGAGTTATAATTAGGGATAAAGCTAACAGGTGATCATTACTCGTCATGTAACATGATACAAAGGGTCAGAAGAGGAACTGATTCAGGGTTACAATTTGGACTTCGCAGACAACAGGAGCACTAAATGGTGCTGAGGGGGACTCAATAAAGTGGACCGGCCGCCTAATGTAAGCAATTGTGCACAAATATTGTACGATGACTAGCGTTGCCGGTGCTTTTTTCTTAAAGAGTCAGTTCTTGGCACCCATTCCCTACTTGACTCAGCCTAATCTTCAAGAATATTTGTCAAGAACTAAAAAAAATCCAGAAAAGGTTTAACCTCCCCGTCGGGGAATTGAACCCCGGTCTCCCGCGTGACAGGCGGGGATACTGACCACTATACTAACAAGGAGACGTGAGGGCATGAAATGAACAGCTGCTGATGTCTGCACAGCATCCAGCGACCACCTAGCTGGCCTAGGGGGTCTCATTTTCCCCCGTCAAACGGCTTGCCCGATCTAAGGCTAATTTCTTTCTTTTTATCGGCACCAGGCTTAAAACTCAGTTTAAGGCGATAGTTCCGGGCTATGTTTGACTCCAGAGTTGAATCTGTCATCCCGCATTTCCTCAGCAAATCAAGCTACCCATCTCAAGTCTCATGAGCTGAGGACGGCAAAGTCCCTGTGGGCTTAGGACAGTCAAAGAAACCCCTGGGCTGCATGCTAAGCCCCTTTTCGGCTTCACTTTCCGAATCCTGCCCTAGCTTGCGATTAGTTTTTTTCTCACTTCTTGCCCCCATCTCCCACCTTGCCTCATGGTCTCCCCTCCTCTGCGCACCTGACAGTTTGCCTGCCCTTCCACTGCCTGTCTCCAGACTTTCCAAGGAGAAAAGGCAAAGCACTAAAGCGGGCCGGGCAACGGGTCAAGTTCCGCTTTCGGCGACTAGCAGGGAGGTAGCGTGGCCGAGCGGTCTAAGGCGCTGGATTAAGGCTCCAGTCTCTTCAGAGGCGTGGGTTCAAATCCCACCGCTGCCACTTTTCCTGGCCTTGCATTTTAAAGAAGAACGTAACGTTGACCTCTTCCTTCATTAGTGCCACCTCTGTCGCAATGAGCAAGCGGATGGTATGCCACACCCTGCAGGAAAAAGGTTTCGCTTCTGACGTCTTGCTTTTCTGGACATCCAGTCTCAAGTTTCCCATCTGGAACGGCGCTCCCTGCTGCTTTGTGAAGGCTTGCTGCAAGAGCCTTCGAAACCCAGGAGCTCTTGCGTTGAGCTGTGACGCGTCCTGGGAAGACCTCCCGTTGCAGCGGAATGAGCCCCACTTCCAGGGCGTGCTGGTAGCAAATTTCCCACAGCCCACAGGGAGCAAACGATCCCAGGTGTGATGTATCACCAGGAGAGGCTGAGATGAGAGTAAGGGTTCACGCGTGTGCCCGGACCGAGGTTAATGATGGGATTAGAGCTAGGGTTAGATGCAGGGAAAGAGTGAGAGTTATAATTAGGGATAAAGCTAACAGGTGATCATTACTCGTCATGTAACATGATACAAAGGGTCAGAAGAGGAACTGATTCAGGGTTACAATTTGGACTTCGCAGACAACAGGAGCACTAAATGGTGCTGAGGGGGACTCAATAAAGTGGACCGGCCGCCTAATGTAAGCAATTGTGCACAAATATTGTACGATGACTAGCGTTGCCGGTGCTTTTTTCTTAAAGAGTCAGTTCTTGGCACCCATTCCCTACTTGACTCAGCCTAATCTTCAAGAATATTTGTCAAGAACTAAAAAAAATCCAGAAAAGGTTTAACCTCCCCGTCGGGGAATTGAACCCCGGTCTCCCGCGTGACAGGCGGGGATACTGACCACTATACTAACGAGGAGACGTGAGGGCATGAAATGAACAGCTGCTGATGTCTGCACAGCATCCAGCGACCACCTAGCTGGCCTAGGGGGTCTCATTTTCCCCCGTCAAACGGCTTGCCCGATCTAAGGCTAATTTCTTTCTTTTTATCGGCACCAGGCTTAAAACTCAGTTTAAGGCGATAGTTCCGGGCTATGTTTGACTCCAGAGTTGAATCTGTCATCCCGCATTTCCTCAGCAAATCAAGCTACCCATCTCAAGTCTCATGAGCTGAGGACGGCAAAGTCCCTGTGGGCTTAGGACAGTCAAAGAAACCCCTGGGCTGCATGCTAAGCCCCTTTTCGGCTTCACTTTCCGAATCCTGCCCTAGCTTGCGATTAGTTTTTTTCTCACTTCTTGCCCCCATCTCCCACCTTGCCTCATGGTCTCCCCTCCTCTGCGCACCTGACAGTTTGCCTGCCCTTCCACTGCCTGTCTCCAGACTTTCCAAGGAGAAAAGGCAAAGCACTAAAGCGGGCCGGGCAACGGGTCAAGTTCCGCTTTCGGCGACTAGCAGGGAGGTAGCGTGGCCGAGCGGTCTAAGGCGCTGGATTAAGGCTCCAGTCTCTTCGGAGGCGTGGGTTCAAATCCCACCGCTGCCACTTTTCCTGGCCTTGCATTTTAAAGAAGAACGTAACGTTGACCTCTTCCTTCATTAGTGCCACCTCTGTCGCAATGAGCAAGCGGATGGTATGCCACACCCTGCAGGAAAAAGGTTTCGCTTCTGACGTCTTGCTTTTCTGGACATCCAGTCTCAAGTTTCCCATCTGGAACGGCGCTCCCTGCTGCTTTGTGAAGGCTTGCTGCAAGAGCCTTCGAAACCCAGGAGCTCTTGCGTTGAGCTGTGACGCGTCCTGGGAAGACCTCCCGTTGCAGCGGAATGAGCCCCACTTCCAGGGCGTGCTGGTAGCAAATTTCCCACAGCCCACAGGGAGCAAACGATCCCAGGTGTGATGTATCACCAGGAGAGGCTGAGATGAGAGTAAGGGTTCACGCGTGTGCCCGGACCGAGGTTAATGATGGGATTAGAGCTAGGGTTAGATGCAGGGAAAGAGTGAGAGTTATAATTAGGGATAAAGCTAACAGGTGATCATTACTCGTCATGTAACATGATACAAAGGGTCAGAAGAGGAACTGATTCAGGGTTACAATTTGGACTTCGCAGACAACAGGAGCACTAAATGGTGCTGAGGGGGACTCAATAAAGTGGACCGGCCGCCTAATGTAAGCAATTGTGCACAAATATTGTACGATGACTAGCGTTGCCGGTGCTTTTTTCTTAAAGAGTCAGTTCTTGGCACCCATTCCCTACTTGACTCAGCCTAATCTTCAAGAATATTTGTCAAGAACTAAAAAAAATCCAGAAAAGGTTTAACCTCCCCGTCGGGGAATTGAACCCCGGTCTCCCGCGTGACAGGCGGGGATACTGACCACTATACTAACGAGGAGACGTGAGGGCATGAAATGAACAGCTGCTGATGTCTGCACAGCATCCAGCGACCACCTAGCTGGCCTAGGGGGTCTCATTTTCCCCCGTCAAACGGCTTGCCCGATCTAAGGCTAATTTCTTTCTTTTTATCGGCACCAGGCTTAAAACTCAGTTTAAGGCGATAGTTCCGGGCTATGTTTGACTCCAGAGTTGAATCTGTCATCCCGCATTTCCTCAGCAAATCAAGCTACCCATCTCAAGTCTCATGAGCTGAGGACGGCAAAGTCCCTGTGGGCTTAGGACAGTCAAAGAAACCCCTGGGCTGCATGCTAAGCCCCTTTTCGGCTTCACTTTCCGAATCCTGCCCTAGCTTGCGATTAGTTTTTTTCTCACTTCTTGCCCCCATCTCCCACCTTGCCTCATGGTCTCCCCTCCTCTGCGCACCTGACAGTTTGCCTGCCCTTCCACTGCCTGTCTCCAGACTTTCCAAGGAGAAAAGGCAAAGCACTAAAGCGGGCCGGGCAACGGGTCAAGTTCCGCTTTCGGCGACTAGCAGGGAGGTAGCGTGGCCGAGCGGTCTAAGGCGCTGGATTAAGGCTCCAGTCTCTTCAGAGGCGTGGGTTCAAATCCCACCGCTGCCACTTTTCCTGGCCTTGCATTTTAAAGAAGAACGTAACGTTGACCTCTTCCTTCATTAGTGCCACCTCTGTCGCAATGAGCAAGCGGATGGTATGCCACACCCTGCAGGAAAAAGGTTTCGCTTCTGACGTCTTGCTTTTCTGGACATCCAGTCTCAAGTTTCCCATCTGGAACGGCGCTCCCTGCTGCTTTGTGAAGGCTTGCTGCAAGAGCCTTCGAAACCCAGGAGCTCTTGCGTTGAGCTGTGACGCGTCCTGGGAAGACCTCCCGTTGCAGCGGAATGAGCCCCACTTCCAGGGCGTGCTGGTAGCAAATTTCCCACAGCCCACAGGGAGCAAACGATCCCAGGTGTGATGTATCACCAGGAGAGGCTGAGATGAGAGTAAGGGTTCACGCGTGTGCCCGGACCGAGGTTAATGATGGGATTAGAGCTAGGGTTAGATGCAGGGAAAGAGTGAGAGTTATAATTAGGGATAAAGCTAACAGGTGATCATTACTCGTCATGTAACATGATACAAAGGGTCAGAAGAGGAACTGATTCAGGGTTACAATTTGGACTTCGCAGACAACAGGAGCACTAAATGGTGCTGAGGGGGACTCAATAAAGTGGACCGGCCGCCTAATGTAAGCAATTGTGCACAAATATTGTACGATGACTAGCGTTGCCGGTGCTTTTTTCTTAAAGAGTCAGTTCTTGGCACCCATTCCCTACTTGACTCAGCCTAATCTTCAAGAATATTTGTCAAGAACTAAAAAAAATCCAGAAAAGGTTTAACCTCCCCGTCGGGGAATTGAACCCCGGTCTCCCGCGTGACAGGCGGGGATACTGACCACTATACTAACGAGGAGACGTGAGGGCATGAAATGAACAGCTGCTGATGTCTGCACAGCATCCAGCGACCACCTAGCTGGCCTAGGGGGTCTCATTTTCCCCCGTCAAACGGCTTGCCCGATCTAAGGCTAATTTCTTTCTTTTTATCGGCACCAGGCTTAAAACTCAGTTTAAGGCGATAGTTCCGGGCTATGTTTGACTCCAGAGTTGAATCTGTCATCCCGCATTTCCTCAGCAAATCAAGCTACCCATCTCAAGTCTCATGAGCTGAGGACGGCAAAGTCCCTGTGGGCTTAGGACAGTCAAAGAAACCCCTGGGCTGCATGCTAAGCCCCTTTTCGGCTTCACTTTCCGAATCCTGCCCTAGCTTGCGATTAGTTTTTTTCTCACTTCTTGCCCCCATCTCCCACCTTGCCTCATGGTCTCCCCTCCTCTGCGCACCTGACAGTTTGCCTGCCCTTCCACTGCCTGTCTCCAGACTTTCCAAGGAGAAAAGGCAAAGCACTAAAGCGGGCCGGGCAACGGGTCAAGTTCCGCTTTCGGCGACTAGCAGGGAGGTAGCGTGGCCGAGCGGTCTAAGGCGCTGGATTAAGGCTCCAGTCTCTTCGGAGGCGTGGGTTCAAATCCCACCGCTGCCACTTTTCCTGGCCTTGCATTTTAAAGAAGAACGTAACGTTGACCTCTTCCTTCATTAGTGCCACCTCTGTCGCAATGAGCAAGAGGATGGTATGCCACACCCTGCAGGAAAAAGGTTTCGCTTCTGACGTCTTGCTTTTCTGGACATCCAGTCTCAAGTTTCCCATCTGGAACGGCGCTCCCTGCTGCTTTGTGAAGGCTTGCTGCAAGAGCCTTCGAAACCCAGGAGCTCTTGCGTTGAGCTGTGACGCGTCCTGGGAAGACCTCCCGTTGCAGCGGAATGAGCCCCACTTCCAGGGCGTGCTGGTAGCAAATTTCCCACAGCCCACAGGGAGCAAACGATCCCAGGTGTGATGTATCACCAGGAGAGGCTGAGATGAGAGTAAGGGTTCACGCGTGTGCCCGGACCGAGGTTAATGATGGGATTAGAGCTAGGGTTAGATGCAGGGAAAGAGTGAGAGTTATAATTAGGGATAAAGCTAACAGGTGATCATTACTCGTCATGTAACATGATACAAAGGGTCAGAAGAGGAACTGATTCAGGGTTACAATTTGGACTTCGCAGACAACAGGAGCACTAAATGGTGCTGAGGGGGACTCAATAAAGTGGACCGGCCGCCTAATGTAAGCAATTGTGCACAAATATTGTACGATGACTAGCGTTGCCGGTGCTTTTTTCTTAAAGAGTCAGTTCTTGGCACCCATTCCCTACTTGACTCAGCCTAATCTTCAAGAATATTTGTCAAGAACTAAAAAAAATCCAGAAAAGGTTTAACCTCCCCGTCGAGGAATTGAACCCCGGTCTCCCGCGTGACAGGCGGGGATACTGACCACTATACTAACGAGGAGACGTGAGGGCATGAAATGAACAGCTGCTGATGTCTGCACAGCATCCAGCGACCACCTAGCTGGCCTAGGGGGTCTCATTTTCCCCCGTCAAACGGCTTGCCCGATCTAAGGCTAATTTCTTTCTTTTTATCGGCACCAGGCTTAAAACTCAGTTTAAGGCGATAGTTCCGGGCTATGTTTGACTCCAGAGTTGAATCTGTCATCCCGCATTTCCTCAGCAAATCAAGCTACCCATCTCAAGTCTCATGAGCTGAGGACGGCAAAGTCCCTGTGGGCTTAGGACAGTCAAAGAAACCCCTGGGCTGCATGCTAAGCCCCTTTTCGGCTTCACTTTCCGAATCCTGCCCTAGCTTGCGATTAGTTTTTTTCTCACTTCTTGCCCCCATCTCCCACCTTGCCTCATGGTCTCCCCTCCTCTGCGCACCTGACAGTTTGCCTGCCCTTCCACTGCCTGTCTCCAGACTTTCCAAGGAGAAAAGGCAAAGCACTAAAGCGGGCCGGGCAACGGGTCAAGTTCCGCTTTCGGCGACTAGCAGGGAGGTAGCGTGGCCGAGCGGTCTAAGGCGCTGGATTAAGGCTCCAGTCTCTTCGGAGGCGTGGGTTCAAATCCCACCGCTGCCACTTTTCCTGGCCTTGCATTTTAAAGAAGAACGTAACGTTGACCTCTTCCTTCATTAGTGCCACCTCTGTCGCAATGAGCAAGCGGATGGTATGCCACACCCTGCAGGAAAAAGGTTTCGCTTCTGACGTCTTGCTTTTCTGGACATCCAGTCTCAAGTTTCCCATCTGGAACGGCGCTCCCTGCTGCTTTGTGAAGGCTTGCTGCAAGAGCCTTCGAAACCCAGGAGCTCTTGCGTTGAGCTGTGACGCGTCCTGGGAAGACCTCCCGTTGCAGCGGAATGAGCCCCACTTCCAGGGCGTGCTGGTAGCAAATTTCCCACAGCCCACAGGGAGCAAACGATCCCAGGTGTGATGTATCACCAGGAGAGGCTGAGATGAGAGTAAGGGTTCACGCGTGTGCCCGGACCGAGGTTAATGATGGGATTAGAGCTAGGGTTAGATGCAGGGAAAGAGTGAGAGTTATAATTAGGGATAAAGCTAACAGGTGATCATTACTCGTCATGTAACATGATACAAAGGGTCAGAAGAGGAACTGATTCAGGGTTACAATTTGGACTTCGCAGACAACAGGAGCACTAAATGGTGCTGAGGGGGACTCAATAAAGTGGACCGGCCGCCTAATGTAAGCAATTGTGCACAAATATTGTACGATGACTAGCGTTGCTGGTGCTTTTTTCTTAAAGAGTCAGTTCTTGGCACCCATTCCCTACTTGACTCAGCCTAATCTTCAAGAATATTTGTCAAGAACTAAAAAAAATCCAGAAAAGGTTTAACCTCCCCGTCGGGGAATTGAACCCGAATTGAACCCCGGTCTCCCGCGTGACAGGCGGGGATACTGACCACTATACTAACGAGGAGACGTGAGGGCATGAAATGAACAGCTGCTGATGTCTGCACAGCATCCAGCGACCACCTAGCTGGCCTAGGGGGTCTCATTTTCCCCCGTCAAACGGCTTGCCCGATCTAAGGCTAATTTCTTTCTTTTTATCGGCACCAGGCTTAAAACTCAGTTTAAGGCGATAGTTCCGGGCTATGTTTGACTCCAGAGTTGAATCTGTCATCCCGCATTTCCTCAGCAAATCAAGCTACCCATCTCAAGTCTCATGAGCTGAGGACGGCAAAGTCCCTGTGGGCTTAGGACAGTCAAAGAAACCCCTGGGCTGCATGCTAAGCCCCTTTTCGGCTTCACTTTCCGAATCCTGCCCTAGCTTGCGATTAGTTTTTTTCTCACTTCTTGCCCCCATCTCCCACCTTGCCTCATGGTCTCCCCTCCTCTGCGCACCTGACAGTTTGCCTGCCCTTCCACTGCCTGTCTCCAGACTTTCCAAGGAGAAAAGGCAAAGCACTAAAGCGGGCCGGGCAACGGGTCAAGTTCCGCTTTCGGCGACTAGCAGGGAGGTAGCGTGGCCGAGCGGTCTAAGGCGCTGGATTAAGGCTCCAGTCTCTTCGGAGGCGTGGGTTCAAATCCCACCGCTGCCACTTTTCCTGGCCTTGCATTTTAAAGAAGAACGTAACGTTGACCTCTTCCTTCATTAGTGCCACCTCTGTCGCAATGAGCAAGCGGATGGTATGCCACACCCTGCAGGAAAAAGGTTTCGCTTCTGACGTCTTGCTTTTCTGGACATCCAGTCTCAAGTTTCCCATCTGGAACGGCGCTCCCTGCTGCTTTGTGAAGGCTTGCTGCAAGAGCCTTCGAAACCCAGGAGCTCTTGCGTTGAGCTGTGACGCGTCCTGGGAAGACCTCCCGTTGCAGCGGAATGAGCCCCACTTCCAGGGCGTGCTGGTAGCAAATTTCCCACAGCCCACAGGGAGCAAACGATCCCAGGTGTGATGTATCACCAGGAGAGGCTGAGATGAGAGTAAGGGTTCACGCGTGTGCCCGGACCGAGGTTAATGATGGGATTAGAGCTAGGGTTAGATGCAGGGAAAGAGTGAGAGTTATAATTAGGGATAAAGCTAACAGGTGATCATTACTCGTCATGTAACATGATACAAAGGGTCAGAAGAGGAACTGATTCAGGGTTACAATTTGGACTTCGCAGACAACAGGAGCACTAAATGGTGCTGAGGGGGACTCAATAAAGTGGACCGGCCGCCTAATGTAAGCAATTGTGCACAAATATTGTACGATGACTAGCGTTGCCGGTGCTTTTTTCTTAAAGAGTCAGTTCTTGGCACCCATTCCCTACTTGACTCAGCCTAATCTTCAAGAATATTTGTCAAGAACTAAAAAAAATCCAGAAAAGGTTTAACCTCCCCGTCGGGGAATTGAACCCCGGTCTCCCGCGTGACAGGCGGGGATACTGACCACTATACTAACAAGGAGACGTGAGGGCATGAAATGAACAGCTGCTGATGTCTGCACAGCATCCAGCGACCACCTAGCTGGCCTAGGGGGTCTCATTTTCCCCCGTCAAACGGCTTGCCCGATCTAAGGCTAATTTCTTTCTTTTTATCGGCACCAGGCTTAAAACTCAGTTTAAGGCGATAGTTCCGGGCTATGTTTGACTCCAGAGTTGAATCTGTCATCCCGCATTTCCTCAGCAAATCAAGCTACCCATCTCAAGTCTCATGAGCTGAGGACGGCAAAGTCCCTGTGGGCTTAGGACAGTCAAAGAAACCCCTGGGCTGCATGCTAAGCCCCTTTTCGGCTTCACTTTCCGAATCCTGCCCTAGCTTGCGATTAGTTTTTTTCTCACTTCTTGCCCCCATCTCCCACCTTGCCTCATGGTCTCCCCTCCTCTGCGCACCTGACAGTTTGCCTGCCCTTCCACTGCCTGTCTCCAGACTTTCCAAGGAGAAAAGGCAAAGCACTAAAGCGGGCCGGGCAACGGGTCAAGTTCCGCTTTTGGCGACTAGCAGGGAGGTAGCGTGGCCGAGCGGTCTAAGGCGCTGGATTAAGGCTCCAGTCTCTTCAGAGGCGTGGGTTCAAATCCCACCGCTGCCACTTTTCCTGGCCTTGCATTTTAAAGAAGAACGTAACGTTGACCTCTTCCTTCATTAGTGCCACCTCTGTCGCAATGAGCAAGCGGATGGTATGCCACACCCTGCAGGAAAAAGGTTTCGCTTCTGACGTCTTGCTTTTCTGGACATCCAGTCTCAAGTTTCCCATCTGGAACGGCGCTCCCTGCTGCTTTGTGAAGGCTTGCTGCAAGAGCCTTCGAAACCCAGGAGCTCTTGCGTTGAGCTGTGACGCGTCCTGGGAAGACCTCCCGTTGCAGCGGAATGAGCCCCACTTCCAGGGCGTGCTGGTAGCAAATTTCCCACAGCCCACAGGGAGCAAACGATCCCAGGTGTGATGTATCACCAGGAGAGGCTGAGATGAGAGTAAGGGTTCACGCGTGTGCCCGGACCGAGGTTAATGATGGGATTAGAGCTAGGGTTAGATGCAGGGAAAGAGTGAGAGTTATAATTAGGGATAAAGCTAACAGGTGATCATTACTCGTCATGTAACATGATACAAAGGGTCAGAAGAGGAACTGATTCAGGGTTACAATTTGGACTTCGCAGACAACAGGAGCACTAAATGGTGCTGAGGGGGACTCAATAAAGTGGACCGGCCGCCTAATGTAAGCAATTGTGCACAAATATTGTACGATGACTAGCGTTGCCGGTGCTTTTTTCTTAAAGAGTCAGTTCTTGGCACCCATTCCCTACTTGACTCAGCCTAATCTTCAAGAATATTTGTCAAGAACTAAAAAAAATCCAGAAAAGGTTTAACCTCCCCGTCGGGGAATTGAACCCCGGTCTCCCGCGTGACAGGCGGGGATACTGACCACTATACTAACGAGGAGACGTGAGGGCATGAAATGAACAGCTGCTGATGTCTGCACAGCATCCAGCGACCACCTAGCTGGCCTAGGGGGTCTCATTTTCCCCCGTCAAACGGCTTGCCCGATCTAAGGCTAATTTCTTTCTTTTTATCGGCACCAGGCTTAAAACTCAGTTTAAGGCGATAGTTCCGGGCTATGTTTGACTCCAGAGTTGAATCTGTCATCCCGCATTTCCTCAGCAAATCAAGCTACCCATCTCAAGTCTCATGAGCTGAGGACGGCAAAGTCCCTGTGGGCTTAGGACAGTCAAAGAAACCCCTGGGCTGCATGCTAAGCCCCTTTTCGGCTTCACTTTCCGAATCCTGCCCTAGCTTGCGATTAGTTTTTTTCTCACTTCTTGCCCCCATCTCCCACCTTGCCTCATGGTCTCCCCTCCTCTGCGCACCTGACAGTTTGCCTGCCCTTCCACTGCCTGTCTCCAGACTTTCCAAGGAGAAAAGGCAAAGCACTAAAGCGGGCCGGGCAACGGGTCAAGTTCCGCTTTCGGCGACTAGCAGGGAGGTAGCGTGGCCGAGCGGTCTAAGGCGCTGGATTAAGGCTCCAGTCTCTTCGGAGGCGTGGGTTCAAATCCCACCGCTGCCACTTTTCCTGGCCTTGCATTTTAAAGAAGAACGTAACGTTGACCTCTTCCTTCATTAGTGCCACCTCTGTCGCAATGAGCAAGAGGATGGTATGCCACACCCTGCAGGAAAAAGGTTTCGCTTCTGACGTCTTGCTTTTCTGGACATCCAGTCTCAAGTTTCCCATCTGGAACGGCGCTCCCTGCTGCTTTGTGAAGGCTTGCTGCAAGAGCCTTCGAAACCCAGGAGCTCTTGCGTTGAGCTGTGACGCGTCCTGGGAAGACCTCCCGTTGCAGCGGAATGAGCCCCACTTCCAGGGCGTGCTGGTAGCAAATTTCCCACAGCCCACAGGGAGCAAACGATCCCAGGTGTGATGTATCACCAGGAGAGGCTGAGATGAGAGTAAGGGTTCACGCGTGTGCCCGGACCGAGGTTAATGATGGGATTAGAGCTAGGGTTAGATGCAGGGAAAGAGTGAGAGTTATAATTAGGGATAAAGCTAACAGGTGATCATTACTCGTCATGTAACATGATACAAAGGGTCAGAAGAGGAACTGATTCAGGGTTACAATTTGGACTTCGCAGACAACAGGAGCACTAAATGGTGCTGAGGGGGACTCAATAAAGTGGACCGGCCGCCTAATGTAAGCAATTGTGCACAAATATTGTACGATGACTAGCGTTGCCGGTGCTTTTTTCTTAAAGAGTCAGTTCTTGGCACCCATTCCCTACTTGACTCAGCCTAATCTTCAAGAATATTTGTCAAGAACTAAAAAAAATCCAGAAAAGGTTTAACCTCCCCGTCGGGGAATTGAACCCCGGTCTCCCGCGTGACAGGCGGGGATACTGACCACTATACTAACGAGGAGACGTGAGGGCATGAAATGAACAGCTGCTGATGTCTGCACAGCATCCAGCGACCACCTAGCTGGCCTAGGGGGTCTCATTTTCCCCCGTCAAACGGCTTGCCCGATCTAAGGCTAATTTCTTTCTTTTTATCGGCACCAGGCTTAAAACTCAGTTTAAGGCGATAGTTCCGGGCTATGTTTGACTCCAGAGTTGAATCTGTCATCCCGCATTTCCTCAGCAAATCAAGCTACCCATCTCAAGTCTCATGAGCTGAGGACGGCAAAGTCCCTGTGGGCTTAGGACAGTCAAAGAAACCCCTGGGCTGCATGCTAAGCCCCTTTTCGGCTTCACTTTCCGAATCCTGCCCTAGCTTGCGATTAGTTTTTTTCTCACTTCTTGCCCCCATCTCCCACCTTGCCTCATGGTCTCCCCTCCTCTGCGCACCTGACAGTTTGCCTGCCCTTCCACTGCCTGTCTCCAGACTTTCCAAGGAGAAAAGGCAAAGCACTAAAGCGGGCCGGGCAACGGGTCAAGTTCCGCTTTCGGCGACTAGCAGGGAGGTAGCGTGGCCGAGCGGTCTAAGGCGCTGGATTAAGGCTCCAGTCTCTTCGGAGGCGTGGGTTCAAATCCCACCGCTGCCACTTTTCCTGGCCTTGCATTTTAAAGAAGAACGTAACGTTGACCTCTTCCTTCATTAGTGCCACCTCTGTCGCAATGAGCAAGCGGATGGTATGCCACACCCTGCAGGAAAAAGGTTTCGCTTCTGACGTCTTGCTTTTCTGGACATCCAGTCTCAAGTTTCCCATCTGGAACGGCGCTCCCTGCTGCTTTGTGAAGGCTTGCTGCAAGAGCCTTCGAAACCCAGGAGCTCTTGCGTTGAGCTGTGACGCGTCCTGGGAAGACCTCCCGTTGCAGCGGAATGAGCCCCACTTCCAGGGCGTGCTGGTAGCAAATTTCCCACAGCCCACAGGGAGCAAACGATCCCAGGTGTGATGTATCACCAGGAGAGGCTGAGATGAGAGTAAGGGTTCACGCGTGTGCCCGGACCGAGGTTAATGATGGGATTAGAGCTAGGGTTAGATGCAGGGAAAGAGTGAGAGTTATAATTAGGGATAAAGCTAACAGGTGATCATTACTCGTCATGTAACATGATACAAAGGGTCAGAAGAGGAACTGATTCAGGGTTACAATTTGGACTTCGCAGACAACAGGAGCACTAAATGGTGCTGAGGGGGACTCAATAAAGTGGACCGGCCGCCTAATGTAAGCAATTGTGCACAAATATTGTACGATGACTAGCGTTGCTGGTGCTTTTTTCTTAAAGAGTCAGTTCTTGGCACCCATTCCCTACTTGACTCAGCCTAATCTTCAAGAATATTTGTCAAGAACTAAAAAAAATCCAGAAAAGGTTTAACCTCCCCGTCGGGGAATTGAACCCGAATTGAACCCCGGTCTCCCGCGTGACAGGCGGGGATACTGACCACTATACTAACGAGGAGACGTGAGGGCATGAAATGAACAGCTGCTGATGTCTGCACAGCATCCAGCGACCACCTAGCTGGCCTAGGGGGTCTCATTTTCCCCCGTCAAACGGCTTGCCCGATCTAAGGCTAATTTCTTTCTTTTTATCGGCACCAGGCTTAAAACTCAGTTTAAGGCGATAGTTCCGGGCTATGTTTGACTCCAGAGTTGAATCTGTCATCCCGCATTTCCTCAGCAAATCAAGCTACCCATCTCAAGTCTCATGAGCTGAGGACGGCAAAGTCCCTGTGGGCTTAGGACAGTCAAAGAAACCCCTGGGCTGCATGCTAAGCCCCTTTTCGGCTTCACTTTCCGAATCCTGCCCTAGCTTGCGATTAGTTTTTTTCTCACTTCTTGCCCCCATCTCCCACCTTGCCTCATGGTCTCCCCTCCTCTGCGCACCTGACAGTTTGCCTGCCCTTCCACTGCCTGTCTCCAGACTTTCCAAGGAGAAAAGGCAAAGCACTAAAGCGGGCCGGGCAACGGGTCAAGTTCCGCTTTCGGCGACTAGCAGGGAGGTAGCGTGGCCGAGCGGTCTAAGGCGCTGGATTAAGGCTCCAGTCTCTTCGGAGGCGTGGGTTCAAATCCCACCGCTGCCACTTTTCCTGGCCTTGCATTTTAAAGAAGAACGTAACGTTGACCTCTTCCTTCATTAGTGCCACCTCTGTCGCAATGAGCAAGCGGATGGTATGCCACACCCTGCAGGAAAAAGGTTTCGCTTCTGACGTCTTGCTTTTCTGGACATCCAGTCTCAAGTTTCCCATCTGGAACGGCGCTCCCTGCTGCTTTGTGAAGGCTTGCTGCAAGAGCCTTCGAAACCCAGGAGCTCTTGCGTTGAGCTGTGACGCGTCCTGGGAAGACCTCCCGTTGCAGCGGAATGAGCCCCACTTCCAGGGCGTGCTGGTAGCAAATTTCCCACAGCCCACAGGGAGCAAACGATCCCAGGTGTGATGTATCACCAGGAGAGGCTGAGATGAGAGTAAGGGTTCACGCGTGTGCCCGGACCGAGGTTAATGATGGGATTAGAGCTAGGGTTAGATGCAGGGAAAGAGTGAGAGTTATAATTAGGGATAAAGCTAACAGGTGATCATTACTCGTCATGTAACATGATACAAAGGGTCAGAAGAGGAACTGATTCAGGGTTACAATTTGGACTTCGCAGACAACAGGAGCACTAAATGGTGCTGAGGGGGACTCAATAAAGTGGACCGGCCGCCTAATGTAAGCAATTGTGCACAAATATTGTACGATGACTAGCGTTGCCGGTGCTTTTTTCTTAAAGAGTCAGTTCTTGGCACCCATTCCCTACTTGACTCAGCCTAATCTTCAAGAATATTTGTCAAGAACTAAAAAAAATCCAGAAAAGGTTTAACCTCCCCGTCGGGGAATTGAACCCCCGGGGGATACTGACCACTATACTAACGAGGAGACGTGAGGGCATGAAATGAACAGCTGCTGATGTCTGCACAGCATCCAGCGACCACCTAGCTGGCCTAGGGGGTCTCATTTTCCCCCGTCAAACGGCTTGCCCGATCTAAGGCTAATTTCTTTCTTTTTATCGGCACCAGGCTTAAAACTCAGTTTAAGGCGATAGTTCCGGGCTATGTTTGACTCCAGAGTTGAATCTGTCATCCCGCATTTCCTCAGCAAATCAAGCTACCCATCTCAAGTCTCATGAGCTGAGGACGGCAAAGTCCCTGTGGGCTTAGGACAGTCAAAGAAACCCCTGGGCTGCATGCTAAGCCCCTTTTCGGCTTCACTTTCCGAATCCTGCCCTAGCTTGCGATTAGTTTTTTTCTCACTTCTTGCCCCCATCTCCCACCTTGCCTCATGGTCTCCCCTCCTCTGCGCACCTGACAGTTTGCCTGCCCTTCCACTGCCTGTCTCCAGACTTTCCAAGGAGAAAAGGCAAAGCACTAAAGCGGGCCGGGCAACGGGTCAAGTTCCGCTTTCGGCGACTAGCAGGGAGGTAGCGTGGCCGAGCGGTCTAAGGCGCTGGATTAAGGCTCCAGTCTCTTCGGAGGCGTGGGTTCAAATCCCACCGCTGCCACCTTTCCTGGCCTTGCATTTTAAAGAAGAACGTAACGTTGACCTCTTCCTTCATTAGTGCCACCTCTGTCGCAATGAGCAAGCGGATGGTATGCCACACCCTGCAGGAAAAAGGTTTCGCTTCTGACGTCTTGCTTTTCTGGACATCCAGTCTCAAGTTTCCCATCTGGAACGGCGCTCCCTGCTGCTTTGTGAAGGCTTGCTGCAAGAGCCTTCGAAACCCAGGAGCTCTTGCGTTGAGCTGTGACGCGTCCTGGGAAGACCTCCCGTTGCAGCGGAATGAGCCCCACTTCCAGGGCGTGCTGGTAGCAAATTTCCCACAGCCCACAGGGAGCAAACGATCCCAGGTGTGATGTATCACCAGGAGAGGCTGAGATGAGAGTAAGGGTTCACGCGTGTGCCCGGACCGAGGTTAATGATGGGATTAGAGCTAGGGTTAGATGCAGGGAAAGAGTGAGAGTTATAATTAGGGATAAAGCTAACAGGTGATCATTACTCGTCATGTAACATGATACAAAGGGTCAGAAGAGGAACTGATTCAGGGTTACAATTTGGACTTCGCAGACAACAGGAGCACTAAATGGTGCTGAGGGGGACTCAATAAAGTGGACCGGCCGCCTAATGTAAGCAATTGTGCACAAATATTGTACGATGACTAGCGTTGCCGGTGCTTTTTTCTTAAAGAGTCAGTTCTTGGCACCCATTCCCTACTTGACTCAGCCTAATCTTCAAGAATATTTGTCAAGAACTAAAAAAAATCCAGAAAAAGTTTAACCTCCCCGTCGGTCTCCCGCGTGACAGGCGGGGATACTGACCACTATACTAACGAGGAGACGTGAGGGCATGAAATGAACAGCTGCTGATGTCTGCACAGCATCCAGCGACCACCTAGCTGGCCTAGGGGGTCTCATTTTCCCCCGTCAAACGGCTTGCCCGATCTAAGGCTAATTTCTTTCTTTTTATCGGCACCAGGCTTAAAACTCAGTTTAAGGCGATAGTTCCGGGCTATGTTTGACTCCAGAGTTGAATCTGTCATCCCGCATTTCCTCAGCAAATCAAGCTACCCATCTCAAGTCTCATGAGCTGAGGACGGCAAAGTCCCTGTGGGCTTAGGACAGTCAAAGAAACCCCTGGGCTGCATGCTAAGCCCCTTTTCGGCTTCACTTTCCGAATCCTGCCCTAGCTTGCGATTAGTTTTTTTCTCACTTCTTGCCCCCATCTCCCACCTTGCCTCATGGTCTCCCCTCCTCTGCGCACCTGACAGTTTGCCTGCCCTTCCACTGCCTGTCTCCAGACTTTCCAAGGAGAAAAGGCAAAGCACTAAAGCGGGCCGGGCAACGGGTCAAGTTCCGCTTTCGGCGACTAGCAGGGAGGTAGCGTGGCCGAGCGGTCTAAGGCGCTGGATTAAGGCTCCAGTCTCTTCGGAGGCGTGGGTTCAAATCCCACCGCTGCCACTTTTCCTGGCCTTGCATTTTAAAGAAGAACGTAACGTTGACCTCTTCCTTCATTAGTGCCACCTCTGTCGCAATGAGCAAGCGGATGGTATGCCACACCCTGCAGGAAAAAGGTTTCGCTTCTGACGTCTTGCTTTTCTGGACATCCAGTCTCAAGTTTCCCATCTGGAACGGCGCTCCCTGCTGCTTTGCGAAGGCTTGCTGCAAGAGCCTTCGAAACCCAGGAGCTCTTGCGTTGAGCTGTGACGCGTCCTGGGAAGACCTCCCGTTGCAGCGGAATGAGCCCCACTTCCAGGGCGTGCTGGTAGCAAATTTCCCACAGCCCACAGGGAGCAAACGATCCCAGGTGTGATGTATCACCAGGAGAGGCTGAGATGAGAGTAAGGGTTCACGCGTGTGCCCGGACCGAGGTTAATGATGGGATTAGAGCTAGGGTTAGATGCAGGGAAAGAGTGAGAGTTATAATTAGGGATAAAGCTAACAGGTGATCATTACTCGTCATGTAACATGATACAAAGGGTCAGAAGAGGAACTGATTCAGGGTTACAATTTGGACTTCGCAGACAACAGGAGCACTAAATGGTGCTGAGGGGGACTCAATAAAGTGGACCGGCCGCCTAATGTAAGCAATTGTGCACAAATATTGTACGATGACTAGCGTTGCCGGTGCTTTTTTCTTAAAGAGTCAGTTCTTGGCACCCATTCCCTACTTGACTCAGCCTAATCTTCAAGAATATTTGTCAAGAACTAAAAAAAATCCAGAAAAGGTTTAACCTCCCCGTCGGGGAATTGAACCCCGGTCTCCCGCGTGACAGGCGGGGATACTGACCACTATACTAACGAGGAGACGTGAGGGCATGAAATGAACAGCTGCTGATGTCTGCACAGCATCCAGCGACCACCTAGCTGGCCTAGGGGGTCTCATTTTCCCCCGTCAAACGGCTTGCCCGATCTAAGGCTAATTTCTTTCTTTTTATCGGCACCAGGCTTAAAACTCAGTTTAAGGCGATAGTTCCGGGCTATGTTTGACTCCAGAGTTGAATCTGTCATCCCGCATTTCCTCAGCAAATCAAGCTACCCATCTCAAGTCTCATGAGCTGAGGACGGCAAAGTCCCTGTGGGCTTAGGACAGTCAAAGAAACCCCTGGGCTGCATGCTAAGCCCCTTTTCGGCTTCACTTTCCGAATCCTGCCCTAGCTTGCGATTAGTTTTTTTCTCACTTCTTGCCCCCATCTCCCACCTTGCCTCATGGTCTCCCCTCCTCTGCGCACCTGACAGTTTGCCTGCCCTTCCACTGCCTGTCTCCAGACTTTCCAAGGAGAAAAGGCAAAGCACTAAAGCGGGCCGGGCAACGGGTCAAGTTCCGCTTTCGGCGACTAGCAGGGAGGTAGCGTGGCCGAGCGGTCTAAGGCGCTGGATTAAGGCTCCAGTCTCTTCGGAGGCGTGGGTTCAAATCCCACCGCTGCCACTTTTCCTGGCCTTGCATTTTAAAGAAGAACGTAACGTTGACCTCTTCCTTCATTAGTGCCACCTCTGTCGCAATGAGCAAGCGGATGGTATGCCACACCCTGCAGGAAAAAGGTTTCGCTTCTGACGTCTTGCTTTTCTGGACATCCAGTCTCAAGTTTCCCATCTGGAACGGCGCTCCCTGCTGCTTTGTGAAGGCTTGCTGCAAGAGCCTTCGAAACCCAGGAGCTCTTGCGTTGAGCTGTGACGCGTCCTGGGAAGACCTCCCGTTGCAGCGGAATGAGCCCCACTTCCAGGGCGTGCTGGTAGCAAATTTCCCACAGCCCACAGGGAGCAAACGATCCCAGGTGTGATGTATCACCAGGAGAGGCTGAGATGAGAGTAAGGGTTCACGCGTGTGCCCGGACCGAGGTTAATGATGGGATTAGAGCTAGGGTTAGATGCAGGGAAAGAGTGAGAGTTATAATTAGGGATAAAGCTAACAGGTGATCATTACTCGTCATGTAACATGATACAAAGGGTCAGAAGAGGAACTGATTCAGGGTTACAATTTGGACTTCGCAGACAACAGGAGCACTAAATGGTGCTGAGGGGGACTCAATAAAGTGGACCGGCCGCCTAATGTAAGCAATTGTGCACAAATATTGTACGATGACTAGCGTTGCCGGTGCTTTTTTCTTAAAGAGTCAGTTCTTGGCACCCATTCCCTACTTGACTCAGCCTAATCTTCAAGAATATTTGTCAAGAACTAAAAAAAATCCAGAAAAGGTTTAACCTCCCCGTCGGGGAATTGAACCCCGGTCTCCCGCGTGACAGGCGGGGATACTGACCACTATACTAACGAGGAGACGTGAGGGCATGAAATGAACAGCTGCTGATGTCTGCACAGCATCCAGCGACCACCTAGCTGGCCTAGGGGGTCTCATTTTCCCCCGTCAAACGGCTTGCCCGATCTAAGGCTAATTTCTTTCTTTTTATCGGCACCAGGCTTAAAACTCAGTTTAAGGCGATAGTTCCGGGCTATGTTTGACTCCAGAGTTGAATCTGTCATCCCGCATTTCCTCAGCAAATCAAGCTACCCATCTCAAGTCTCATGAGCTGAGGACGGCAAAGTCCCTGTGGGCTTAGGACAGTCAAAGAAACCCCTGGGCTGCATGCTAAGCCCCTTTTCGGCTTCACTTTCCGAATCCTGCCCTAGCTTGCGATTAGTTTTTTTCTCACTTCTTGCCCCCATCTCCCACCTTGCCTCATGGTCTCCCCTCCTCTGCGCACCTGACAGTTTGCCTGCCCTTCCACTGCCTGTCTCCAGACTTTCCAAGGAGAAAAGGCAAAGCACTAAAGCGGGCCGGGCAACGGGTCAAGTTCCGCTTTCGGCGACTAGCAGGGAGGTAGCGTGGCCGAGCGGTCTAAGGCGCTGGATTAAGGCTCCAGTCTCTTCGGAGGCGTGGGTTCAAATCCCACCGCTGCCACTTTTCCTGGCCTTGCATTTTAAAGAAGAACGTAACGTTGACCTCTTCCTTCATTAGTGCCACCTCTGTCGCAATGAGCAAGCGGATGGTATGCCACACCCTGCAGGAAAAAGGTTTCGCTTCTGACGTCTTGCTTTTCTGGACATCCAGTCTCAAGTTTCCCATCTGGAACGGCGCTCCCTGCTGCTTTGTGAAGGCTTGCTGCAAGAGCCTTCGAAACCCAGGAGCTCTTGCGTTGAGCTGTGACGCGTCCTGGGAAGACCTCCCGTTGCAGCGGAATGAGCCCCACTTCCAGGGCGTGCTGGTAGCAAATTTCCCACAGCCCACAGGGAGCAAACGATCCCAGGTGTGATGTATCACCAGGAGAGGCTGAGATGAGAGTAAGGGTTCACGCGTGTGCCCGGACCGAGGTTAATGATGGGATTAGAGCTAGGGTTAGATGCAGGGAAAGAGTGAGAGTTATAATTAGGGATAAAGCTAACAGGTGATCATTACTCGTCATGTAACATGATACAAAGGGTCAGAAGAGGAACTGATTCAGGGTTACAATTTGGACTTCGCAGACAACAGGAGCACTAAATGGTGCTGAGGGGGACTCAATAAAGTGGACCGGCCGCCTAATGTAAGCAATTGTGCACAAATATTGTACGATGACTAGCGTTGCCGGTGCTTTTTTCTTAAAGAGTCAGTTCTTGGCACCCATTCCCTACTTGACTCAGCCTAATCTTCAAGAATATTTGTCAAGAACTAAAAAAAATCCAGAAAAGGTTTAACCTCCCCGTCGGGGAATTGAACCCCGGTCTCCCGCGTGACAGGCGGGGATACTGACCACTATACTAACGAGGAGACGTGAGGGCATGAAATGAACAGCTGCTGATGTCTGCACAGCATCCAGCGACCACCTAGCTGGCCTAGGGGGTCTCATTTTCCCCCGTCAAACGGCTTGCCCGATCTAAGGCTAATTTCTTTCTTTTTATCGGCACCAGGCTTAAAACTCAGTTTAAGGCGATAGTTCCGGGCTATGTTTGACTCCAGAGTTGAATCTGTCATCCCGCATTTCCTCAGCAAATCAAGCTACCCATCTCAAGTCTCATGAGCTGAGGACGGCAAAGTCCCTGTGGGCTTAGGACAGTCAAAGAAACCCCTGGGCTGCATGCTAAGCCCCTTTTCGGCTTCACTTTCCGAATCCTGCCCTAGCTTGCGATTAGTTTTTTTCTCACTTCTTGCCCCCATCTCCCACCTTGCCTCATGGTCTCCCCTCCTCTGCGCACCTGACAGTTTGCCTGCCCTTCCACTGCCTGTCTCCAGACTTTCCAAGGAGAAAAGGCAAAGCACTAAAGCGGGCCGGGCAACGGGTCAAGTTCCGCTTTCGGCGACTAGCAGGGAGGTAGCGTGGCCGAGCGGTCTAAGGCGCTGGATTAAGGCTCCAGTCTCTTCGGAGGCGTGGGTTCAAATCCCACCGCTGCCACTTTTCCTGGCCTTGCATTTTAAAGAAGAACGTAACGTTGACCTCTTCCTTCATTAGTGCCACCTCTGTCGCAATGAGCAAGCGGATGGTATGCCACACCCTGCAGGAAAAAGGTTTCGCTTCTGACGTCTTGCTTTTCTGGACATCCAGTCTCAAGTTTCCCATCTGGAACGGCGCTCCCTGCTGCTTTGTGAAGGCTTGCTGCAAGAGCCTTCGAAACCCAGGAGCTCTTGCGTTGAGCTGTGACGCGTCCTGGGAAGACCTCCCGTTGCAGCGGAATGAGCCCCACTTCCAGGGCGTGCTGGTAGCAAATTTCCCACAGCCCACAGGGAGCAAACGATCCCAGGTGTGATGTATCACCAGGAGAGGCTGAGATGAGAGTAAGGGTTCACGCGTGTGCCCGGACCGAGGTTAATGATGGGATTAGAGCTAGGGTTAGATGCAGGGAAAGAGTGAGAGTTATAATTAGGGATAAAGCTAACAGGTGATCATTACTCGTCATGTAACATGATACAAAGGGTCAGAAGAGGAACTGATTCAGGGTTACAATTTGGACTTCGCAGACAACAGGAGCACTAAATGGTGCTGAGGGGGACTCAATAAAGTGGACCGGCCGCCTAATGTAAGCAATTGTGCACAAATATTGTACGATGACTAGCGTTGCCGGTGCTTTTTTCTTAAAGAGTCAGTTCTTGGCACCCATTCCCTACTTGACTCAGCCTAATCTTCAAGAATATTTGTCAAGAACTAAAAAAAATCCAGAAAAGGTTTAACCTCCCCGTCGGGGAATTGAACCCCGGTCTCCCGCGTGACAGGCGGGGATACTGACCACTATACTAACGAGGAGACGTGAGGGCATGAAATGAACAGCTGCTGATGTCTGCACAGCATCCAGCGACCACCTAGCTGGCCTAGGGGGTCTCATTTTCCCCCGTCAAACGGCTTGCCCGATCTAAGGCTAATTTCTTTCTTTTTATCGGCACCAGGCTTAAAACTCAGTTTAAGGCGATAGTTCCGGGCTATGTTTGACTCCAGAGTTGAATCTGTCATCCCGCATTTCCTCAGCAAAT
The DNA here is from genome assembly GCF_040938575.1 of Ambystoma mexicanum. Taxonomy (NCBI): domain Eukaryota; kingdom Metazoa; phylum Chordata; class Amphibia; order Caudata; family Ambystomatidae; genus Ambystoma; species Ambystoma mexicanum. The sequence continues at coordinate 2,065,848 of NW_027182434.1, forward strand.
CAAGCTACCCATCTCAAGTCTCATGAGCTGAGGACGGCAAAGTCCCTGTGGGCTTAGGACAGTCAAAGAAACCCCTGGGCTGCATGCTAAGCCCCTTTTCGGCTTCACTTTCCGAATCCTGCCCTAGCTTGCGATTAGTTTTTTTCTCACTTCTTGCCCCCATCTCCCACCTTGCCTCATGGTCTCCCCTCCTCTGCGCACCTGACAGTTTGCCTGCCCTTCCACTGCCTGTCTCCAGACTTTCCAAGGAGAAAAGGCAAAGCACTAAAGCGGGCCGGGCAACGGGTCAAGTTCCGCTTTCGGCGACTAGCAGGGAGGTAGCGTGGCCGAGCGGTCTAAGGCGCTGGATTAAGGCTCCAGTCTCTTCGGAGGCGTGGGTTCAAATCCCACCGCTGCCACTTTTCCTGGCCTTGCATTTTAAAGAAGAACGTAACGTTGACCTCTTCCTTCATTAGTGCCACCTCTGTCGCAATGAGCAAGCGGATGGTATGCCACACCCTGCAGGAAAAAGGTTTCGCTTCTGACGTCTTGCTTTTCTGGACATCCAGTCTCAAGTTTCCCATCTGGAACGGCGCTCCCTGCTGCTTTGTGAAGGCTTGCTGCAAGAGCCTTCGAAACCCAGGAGCTCTTGCGTTGAGCTGTGACGCGTCCTGGGAAGACCTCCCGTTGCAGCGGAATGAGCCCCACTTCCAGGGCGTGCTGGTAGCAAATTTCCCACAGCCCACAGGGAGCAAACGATCCCAGGTGTGATGTATCACCAGGAGAGGCTGAGATGAGAGTAAGGGTTCACGCGTGTGCCCGGACCGAGGTTAATGATGGGATTAGAGCTAGGGTTAGATGCAGGGAAAGAGTGAGAGTTATAATTAGGGATAAAGCTAACAGGTGATCATTACTCGTCATGTAACATGATACAAAGGGTCAGAAGAGGAACTGATTCAGGGTTACAATTTGGACTTCGCAGACAACAGGAGCACTAAATGGTGCTGAGGGGGACTCAATAAAGTGGACCGGCCGCCTAATGTAAGCAATTGTGCACAAATATTGTACGATGACTAGCGTTGCTGGTGCTTTTTTCTTAAAGAGTCAGTTCTTGGCACCCATTCCCTACTTGACTCAGCCTAATCTTCAAGAATATTTGTCAAGAACTAAAAAAAATCCAGAAAAGGTTTAACCTCCCCGTCGGGGAATTGAACCCGAATTGAACCCCGGTCTCCCGCGTGACAGGCGGGGATACTGACCACTATACTAACGAGGAGACGTGAGGGCATGAAATGAACAGCTGCTGATGTCTGCACAGCATCCAGCGACCACCTAGCTGGCCTAGGGGGTCTCATTTTCCCCCGTCAAACGGCTTGCCCGATCTAAGGCTAATTTCTTTCTTTTTATCGGCACCAGGCTTAAAACTCAGTTTAAGGCGATAGTTCCGGGCTATGTTTGACTCCAGAGTTGAATCTGTCATCCCGCATTTCCTCAGCAAATCAAGCTACCCATCTCAAGTCTCATGAGCTGAGGACGGCAAAGTCCCTGTGGGCTTAGGACAGTCAAAGAAACCCCTGGGCTGCATGCTAAGCCCCTTTTCGGCTTCACTTTCCGAATCCTGCCCTAGCTTGCGATTAGTTTTTTTCTCACTTCTTGCCCCCATCTCCCACCTTGCCTCATGGTCTCCCCTCCTCTGCGCACCTGACAGTTTGCCTGCCCTTCCACTGCCTGTCACCAGACTTTCCAAGGAGAAAAGGCAAAGCACTAAAGCGGGCCGGGCAACGGGTCAAGTTCCGCTTTCGGCGACTAGCAGGGAGGTAGCGTGGCCGAGCGGTCTAAGGCGCTGGATTAAGGCTCCAGTCTCTTCGGAGGCGTGGGTTCAAATCCCACCGCTGCCACTTTTCCTGGCCTTGCATTTTAAAGAAGAACGTAACGTTGACCTCTTCCTTCATTAGTGCCACCTCTGTCGCAATGAGCAAGCGGATGGTATGCCACACCCTGCAGGAAAAAGGTTTCGCTTCTGACGTCTTGCTTTTCTGGACATCCAGTCTCAAGTTTCCCATCTGGAACGGCGCTCCCTGCTGCTTTGTGAAGGCTTGCTGCAAGAGCCTTCGAAACCCAGGAGCTCTTGCGTTGAGCTGTGACGCGTCCTGGGAAGACCTCCCGTTGCAGCGGAATGAGCCCCACTTCCAGGGCGTGCTGGTAGCAAATTTCCCACAGCCCACAGGGAGCAAACGATCCCAGGTGTGATGTATCACCAGGAGAGGCTGAGATGAGAGTAAGGGTTCACGCGTGTGCCCGGACCGAGGTTAATGATGGGATTAGAGCTAGGGTTAGATGCAGGGAAAGAGTGAGAGTTATAATTAGGGATAAAGCTAACAGGTGATCATTACTCGTCATGTAACATGATACAAAGGGTCAGAAGAGGAACTGATTCAGGGTTACAATTTGGACTTCGCAGACAACAGGAGCACTAAATGGTGCTGAGGGGGACTCAATAAAGTGGACCGGCCGCCTAATGTAAGCAATTGTGCACAAATATTGTACGATGACTAGCGTTGCCGGTGCTTTTTTCTTAAAGAGTCAGTTCTTGGCACCCATTCCCTACTTGACTCAGCCTAATCTTCAAGAATATTTGTCAAGAACTAAAAAAAATCCAGAAAAGGTTTAACCTCCCCGTCGGGGAATTGAACCCCGGTCTCCCGCGTGACAGGCGGGGATACTGACCACTATACTAACGAGGAGACGTGAGGGCATGAAATGAACAGCTGCTGATGTCTGCACAGCATCCAGCGACCACCTAGCTGGCCTAGGGGGGTCTCATTTTCCCCGTCAAACGGCTTGCCCGATCTAAGGCTAATTTCTTTCTTTTTATCGGCACCAGGCTTAAAACTCAGTTTAAGGCGATAGTTCCGGGCTATGTTTGACTCCAGAGTTGAATCTGTCATCCCGCATTTCCTCAGCAAATCAAGCTACCCATCTCAAGTCTCATGAGCTGAGGACGGCAAAGTCCCTGTGGGCTTAGGACAGTCAAAGAAACCCCTGGGCTGCATGCTAAGCCCCTTTTCGGCTTCACTTTCCGAATCCTGCCCTAGCTTGCGATTAGTTTTTTTCTCACTTCTTGCCCCCATCTCCCACCTTGCCTCATGGTCTCCCCTCCTCTGCGCACCTGACAGTTTGCCTGCCCTTCCACTGCCTGTCTCCAGACTTTCCAAGGAGAAAAGGCAAAGCACTAAAGCGGGCCGGGCAACGGGTCAAGTTCCGCTTTCGGCGACTAGCAGGGAGGTAGCGTGGCCGAGCGGTCTAAGGCGCTGGATTAAGGCTCCAGTCTCTTCGGAGGCGTGGGTTCAAATCCCACCGCTGCCACTTTTCCTGGCCTTGCATTTTAAAGAAGAACGTAACGTTGACCTCTTCCTTCATTAGTGCCACCTCTGTCGCAATGAGCAAGCGGATGTTATGCCACACCCTGCAGGAAAAAGGTTTCGCTTCTGACGTCTTGCTTTTCTGGACATCCAGTCTCAAGTTTCCCATCTGGAACGGCGCTCCCTGCTGCTTTGTGAAGGCTTGCTGCAAGAGCCTTCGAAACCCAGGAGCTCTTGCGTTGAGCTGTGACGCGTCCTGGGAAGACCTCCCGTTGCAGCGGAATGAGCCCCACTTCCAGGGCGTGCTGGTAGCAAATTTCCCACAGCCCACAGGGAGCAAACGATCCCAGGTGTGATGTATCACCAGGAGAGGCTGAGATGAGAGTAAGGGTTCACGCGTGTGCCCGGACCGAGGTTAATGATGGGATTAGAGCTAGGGTTAGATGCAGGGAAAGAGTGAGAGTTATAATTAGGGATAAAGCTAACAGGTGATCATTACTCGTCATGTAACATGATACAAAGGGTCAGAAGAGGAACTGATTCAGGGTTACAATTTGGACTTCGCAGACAACAGGAGCACTAAATGGTGCTGAGGGGGACTCAATAAAGTGGACCGGCCGCCTAATGTAAGCAATTGTGCACAAATATTGTGCGATGACTAGCGTTGCCGGTGCTTTTTTCTTAAAGAGTCAGTTCTTGGCACCCATTCCCTACTTGACTCAGCCTAATCTTCAAGAATATTTGTCAAGAACTAAAAAAAATCCAGAAAAGGTTTAACCTCCCCGTCGGGGAATTGAACCCCGGTCTCACGCGTGACAGGCGGGGATACTGACCACTATACTAACGAGGAGACGTGAGGGCATGAAATGAACAGCTGCTGATGTCTGCACAGCATCCAGCGACCACCTAGATGGCCTAGGGGGTCTCATTTTCCCCCGTCAAACGGCTTGCCCGATCTAAGGCTAATTTCTTTCTTTTTATCGGCACCAGGCTTAAAACTCAGTTTAAGGCGATAGTTCCGGGCTATGTTTGACTCCAGAGTTGAATCTGTCATCCCGCATTTCCTCAGCAAATCAAGCTACCCATCTCAAGTCTCATGAGCTGAGGACGGCAAAGTCCCTGTGGGCTTAGGACAGTCAAAGAAACCCCTGGGCTGCATGCTAAGCCCCTTTTCGCCTTCACTTTCCGAATCCTGCCCTAGCTTGCGATTAGTTTTTTTCTCACTTCTTGCCCCCATCTCCCACCTTGCCTCATGGTCTCCCCTCCTCTGCGCACCTGACAGTTTGCCTGCCCTTCCACTGCCTGTCTCCAGACTTTCCAAGGAGAAAAGGCAAAGCACTAAAGCGGGCCGGGCAACGGGTCAAGTTCCGCTTTCGGCGACTAGCAGGGAGGTAGCGTGGCCGAGCGGTCTAAGGCGCTGGATTAAGGCTCCAGTCTCTTCGGAGGCGTGGGTTCAAATCCCACCGCTGCCACTTTTCCTGGCCTTGCATTTTAAAGAAGAACGTAACGTTGACCTCTTCCTTCATTAGTGCCACCTCTGTCGCAATGAGCAAGCGGATGGTATGCCACACCCTGCAGGAAAAAGGTTTCGCTTCTGACGTCTTGCTTTTCTGGACATCCAGTCTCAAGTTTCCCATCTGGAACGGCGCTCCCTGCTGCTTTGTGAAGGCTTGCTGCAAGAGCCTTCGAAACCCAGGAGCTCTTGCGTTGAGCTGTGACGCGTCCTGGGAAGACCTCCCGTTGCAGCGGAATGAGCCCCACTTCCAGGGCGTGCTGGTAGCAAATTTCCCACAGCCCACAGGGAGCAAACGATCCCAGGTGTGATGTATCACCAGGAGAGGCTGAGATGAGAGTAAGGGTTCACGCGTGTGCCCGGACCGAGGTTAATGATGGGATTAGAGCTAGGGTTAGATGCAGGGAAAGAGTGAGAGTTATAATTAGGGATAAAGCTAACAGGTGATCATTACTCGTCATGTAACATGATACAAAGGGTCAGAAGAGGAACTGATTCAGGGTTACAATTTGGACTTCGCAGACAACAGGAGCACTAAATGGTGCTGAGGGGGACTCAATAAAGTGGACCGGCCGCCTAATGTAAGCAATTGTGCACAAATATTGTACGATGACTAGCGTTGCCGGTGCTTTTTTCTTAAAGAGTCAGTTCTTGGCACCCATTCCCTACTTGACTCAGCCTAATCTTCAAGAATATTTGTCAAGAACTAAAAAAAATCCAGAAAAGGTTTAACCTCCCCGTCGGGGAATTGAACCCCGGTCTCCCGCGTGACAGGCGGGGATACTGACCACTATACTAACGAGGAGACGTGAGGGCATGAAATGAACAGCTGCTGATGTCTGCACAGCATCCAGCGACCACCTAGCTGGCCTAGGGGGTCTCATTTTCCCCCGTCAAACGGCTTGCCCGATCTAAGGCTAATTTCTTTCTTTTTATCGGCACCAGGCTTAAAACTCAGTTTAAGGCGATAGTTCCGGGCTATGTTTGACTCCAGAGTTGAATCTGTCATCCCGCATTTCCTCAGCAAATCAAGCTACCCATCTCAAGTCTCATGAGCTGAGGACGGCAAAGTCCCTGTGGGCTTAGGACAGTCAAAGAAACCCCTGGGCTGCATGCTAAGCCCCTTTTCGGCTTCACTTTCCGAATCCTGCCCTAGCTTGCGATTAGTTTTTTTCTCACTTCTTGCCCCCATCTCCCACCTTGCCTCATGGTCTCCCCTCCTCTGCGCACCTGACAGTTTGCCTGCCCTTCCACTGCCTGTCTCCAGACTTTCCAAGGAGAAAAGGCAAAGCACTAAAGCGGGCCGGGCAACGGGTCAAGTTCCGCTTTCGGCGACTAGCAGGGAGGTAGCGTGGCCGAGCGGTCTAAGGCGCTGGATTAAGGCTCCAGTCTCTTCGGAGGCGTGGGTTCAAATCCCACCGCTGCCACTTTTCCTGGCCTTGCATTTTAAAGAAGAACGTAACGTTGACCTCTTCCTTCATTAGTGCCACCTCTGTCGCAATGAGCAAGCGGATGGTATGCCACACCCTGCAGGAAAAAGGTTTCGCTTCTGACGTCTTGCTTTTCTGGACATCCAGTCTCAAGTTTCCCATCTGGAACGGCGCTCCCTGCTGCTTTGTGAAGGCTTGCTGCAAGAGCCTTCGAAACCCAGGAGCTCTTGCGTTGAGCTGTGACGCGTCCTGGGAAGACCTCCCGTTGCAGCGGAATGAGCCCCACTTCCAGGGCGTGCTGGTAGCAAATTTCCCACAGCCCACAGGGAGCAAACGATCCCAGGTGTGATGTATCACCAGGAGAGGCTGAGATGAGAGTAAGGGTTCACGCGTGTGCCCGGACCGAGGTTAATGATGGGATTAGAGCTAGGGTTAGATGCAGGGAAAGAGTGAGAGTTATAATTAGGGATAAAGCTAACAGGTGATCATTACTCGTCATGTAACATGATACAAAGGGTCAGAAGAGGAACTGATTCAGGGTTACAATTTGGACTTCGCAGACAACAGGAGCACTAAATGGTGCTGAGGGGGACTCAATAAAGTGGACCGGCCGCCTAATGTAAGCAATTGTGCACAAATATTGTACGATGACTAGCGTTGCCGGTGCTTTTTTCTTAAAGAGTCAGTTCTTGGCACCCATTCCCTACTTGACTCAGCCTAATCTTCAAGAATATTTGTCAAGAACTAAAAAAAATCCAGAAAAGGTTTAACCTCCCCGTCGGGGAATTGAACCCCCGGGGGATACTGACCACTATACTAACGAGGAGACGTGAGGGCATGAAATGAACAGCTGCTGATGTCTGCACAGCATCCAGCGACCACCTAGCTGGCCTAGGGGGTCTCATTTTCCCCCGTCAAACGGCTTGCCCGATCTAAGGCTAATTTCTTTCTTTTTATCGGCACCAGGCTTAAAACTCAGTTTAAGGCGATAGTTCCGGGCTATGTTTGACTCCAGAGTTGAATCTGTCATCCCGCATTTCCTCAGCAAATCAAGCTACCCATCTCAAGTCTCATGAGCTGAGGACGGCAAAGTCCCTGTGGGCTTAGGACAGTCAAAGAAACCCCTGGGCTGCATGCTAAGCCCCTTTTCGCCTTCACTTTCCGAATCCTGCCCTAGCTTGCGATTAGTTTTTTTCTCACTTCTTGCCCCCATCTCCCACCTTGCCTCATGGTCTCCCCTCCTCTGCGCACCTGACAGTTTGCCTGCCCTTCCACTGCCTGTCTCCAGACTTTCCAAGGAGAAAAGGCAAAGCACTAAAGCGGGCCGGGCAACGGGTCAAGTTCCGCTTTCGGCGACTAGCAGGGAGGTAGCGTGGCCGAGCGGTCTAAGGCGCTGGATTAAGGCTCCAGTCTCTTCGGAGGCGTGGGTTCAAATCCCACCGCTGCCACTTTTCCTGGCCTTGCATTTTAAAGAAGAACGTAACGTTGACCTCTTCCTTCATTAGTGCCACCTCTGTCGCAATGAGCAAGCGGATGGTATGCCACACCCTGCAGGAAAAAGGTTTCGCTTCTGACGTCTTGCTTTTCTGGACATCCAGTCTCAAGTTTCCCATCTGGAACGGCGCTCCCTGCTGCTTTGCGAAGGCTTGCTGCAAGAGCCTTCGAAACCCAGGAGCTCTTGCGTTGAGCTGTGACGCGTCCTGGGAAGACCTCCCGTTGCAGCGGAATGAGCCCCACTTCCAGGGCGTGCTGGTAGCAAATTTCCCACAGCCCACAGGGAGCAAACGATCCCAGGTGTGATGTATCACCAGGAGAGGCTGAGATGAGAGTAAGGGTTCACGCGTGTGCCCGGACCGAGGTTAATGATGGGATTAGAGCTAGGGTTAGATGCAGGGAAAGAGTGAGAGTTATAATTAGGGATAAAGCTAACAGGTGATCATTACTCGTCATGTAACATGATACAAAGGGTCAGAAGAGGAACTGATTCAGGGTTACAATTTGGACTTCGCAGACAACAGGAGCACTAAATGGTGCTGAGGGGGACTCAATAAAGTGGACCGGCCGCCTAATGTAAGCAATTGTGCACAAATATTGTACGATGACTAGCGTTGCCGGTGCTTTTTTCTTAAAGAGTCAGTTCTTGGCACCCATTCCCTACTTGACTCAGCCTAATCTTCAAGAATATTTGTCAAGAACTAAAAAAAATCCAGAAAAGGTTTAACCTCCCCGTCGGGGAATTGAACCCCGGTCTCCCGCGTGACAGGCGGGGATACTGACCACTATACTAACGAGGAGACGTGAGGGCATGAAATGAACAGCTGCTGATGTCTGCACAGCATCCAGCGACCACCTAGCTGGCCTAGGGGGTCTCATTTTCCCCCGTCAAACGGCTTGCCCGATCTAAGGCTAATTTCTTTCTTTTTATCGGCACCAGGCTTAAAACTCAGTTTAAGGCGATAGTTCCGGGCTATGTTTGACTCCAGAGTTGAATCTGTCATCCCGCATTTCCTCAGCAAATCAAGCTACCCATCTCAAGTCTCATGAGCTGAGGACGGCAAAGTCCCTGTGGGCTTAGGACAGTCAAAGAAACCCCTGGGCTGCATGCTAAGCCCCTTTTCGGCTTCACTTTCCGAATCCTGCCCTAGCTTGCGATTAGTTTTTTTCTCACTTCTTGCCCCCATCTCCCACCTTGCCTCATGGTCTCCCCTCCTCTGCGCACCTGACAGTTTGCCTGCCCTTCCACTGCCTGTCTCCAGACTTTCCAAGGAGAAAAGGCAAAGCACTAAAGCGGGCCGGGCAACGGGTCAAGTTCCGCTTTCGGCGACTAGCAGGGAGGTAGCGTGGCCGAGCGGTCTAAGGCGCTGGATTAAGGCTCCAGTCTCTTCGGAGGCGTGGGTTCAAATCCCACCGCTGCCACCTTTCCTGGCCTTGCATTTTAAAGAAGAACGTAACGTTGACCTCTTCCTTCATTAGTGCCACCTCTGTCGCAATGAGCAAGCGGATGGTATGCCACACCCTGCAGGAAAAAGGTTTCGCTTCTGACGTCTTGCTTTTCTGGACATCCAGTCTCAAGTTTCCCATCTGGAACGGCGCTCCCTGCTGCTTTGTGAAGGCTTGCTGCAAGAGCCTTCGAAACCCAGGAGCTCTTGCGTTGAGCTGTGACGCGTCCTGGGAAGACCTCCCGTTGCAGCGGAATGAGCCCCACTTCCAGGGCGTGCTGGTAGCAAATTTCCCACAGCCCACAGGGAGCAAACGATCCCAGGTGTGATGTATCACCAGGAGAGGCTGAGATGAGAGTAAGGGTTCACGCGTGTGCCCGGACCGAGGTTAATGATGGGATTAGAGCTAGGGTTAGATGCAGGGAAAGAGTGAGAGTTATAATTAGGGATAAAGCTAACAGGTGATCATTACTCGTCATGTAACATGATACAAAGGGTCAGAAGAGGAACTGATTCAGGGTTACAATTTGGACTTCGCAGACAACAGGAGCACTAAATGGTGCTGAGGGGGACTCAATAAAGTGGACCGGCCGCCTAATGTAAGCAATTGTGCACAAATATTGTACGATGACTAGCGTTGCCGGTGCTTTTTTCTTAAAGAGTCAGTTCTTGGCACCCATTCCCTACTTGACTCAGCCTAATCTTCAAGAATATTTGTCAAGAACTAAAAAAAATCCAGAAAAGGTTTAACCTCCCCGTCGGGACCCCGGTCTCCCGCGTGACAGGCGGGGATACTGACCACTATACTAACGAGGAGACGTGAGGGCATGAAATGAACAGCTGCTGATGTCTGCACAGCATCCAGCGACCACCTAGCTGGCCTAGGGGGTCTCATTTTCCCCCGTCAAACGGCTTGCCCGATCTAAGGCTAATTTCTTTCTTTTTATCGGCACCAGGCTTAAAACTCAGTTTAAGGCGATAGTTCCGGGCTATGTTTGACTCCAGAGTTGAATCTGTCATCCCGCATTTCCTCAGCAAATCAAGCTACCCATCTCAAGTCTCATGAGCTGAGGACGGCAAAGTCCCTGTGGGCTTAGGACAGTCAAAGAAACCCCTGGGCTGCATGCTAAGCCCCTTTTCGGCTTCACTTTCCGAATCCTGCCCTAGCTTGCGATTAGTTTTTTTCTCACTTCTTGCCCCCATCTCCCACCTTGCCTCATGGTCTCCCCTCCTCTGCGCACCTGACAGTTTGCCTGCCCTTCCACTGCCTGTCTCCAGACTTTCCAAGGAGAAAAGGCAAAGCACTAAAGCGGGCCGGGCAACGGGTCAAGTTCCGCTTTCGGCGACTAGCAGGGAGGTAGCGTGGCCGAGCGGTCTAAGGCGCTGGATTAAGGCTCCAGTCTCTTCGGAGGCGTGGGTTCAAATCCCACCGCTGCCACTTTTCCTGGCCTTGCATTTTAAAGAAGAACGTAACGTTGACCTCTTCCTTCATTAGTGCCACCTCTGTCGCAATGAGCAAGCGGATGGTATGCCACACCCTGCAGGAAAAAGGTTTCGCTTCTGACGTCTTGCTTTTCTGGACATCCAGTCTCAAGTTTCCCATCTGGAACGGCGCTCCCTGCTGCTTTGTGAAGGCTTGCTGCAAGAGCCTTCGAAACCCAGGAGCTCTTGCGTTGAGCTGTGACGCGTCCTGGGAAGACCTCCCGTTGCAGCGGAATGAGCCCCACTTCCAGGGCGTGCTGGTAGCAAATTTCCCACAGCCCACAGGGAGCAAACGATCCCAGGTGTGATGTATCACCAGGAGAGGCTGAGATGAGAGTAAGGGTTCACGCGTGTGCCCGGACCGAGGTTAATGATGGGATTAGAGCTAGGGTTAGATGCAGGGAAAGAGTGAGAGTTATAATTAGGGATAAAGCTAACAGGTGATCATTACTCGTCATGTAACATGATACAAAGGGTCAGAAGAGGAACTGATTCAGGGTTACAATTTGGACTTCGCAGACAACAGGAGCACTAAATGGTGCTGAGGGGGACTCAATAAAGTGGACCGGCCGCCTAATGTAAGCAATTGTGCACAAATATTGTACGATGACTAGCGTTGCCGGTGCTTTTTTCTTAAAGAGTCAGTTCTTGGCACCCATTCCCTACTTGACTCAGCCTAATCTTCAAGAATATTTGTCAAGAACTAAAAAAAATCCAGAAAAGGTTTAACCTCCCCGTCGGGGAATTGAACCCCGGTCTCCCGCGTGACAGGCGGGGATACTGACCACTATACTAACGAGGAGACGTGAGGGCATGAAATGAACAGCTGCTGATGTCTGCACAGCATCCAGCGACCACCTAGCTGGCCTAGGGGGTCTCATTTTCCCCCGTCAAACGGCTTGCCCGATCTAAGGCTAATTTCTTTCTTTTTATCGGCACCAGGCTTAAAACTCAGTTTAAGGCGATAGTTCCGGGCTATGTTTGACTCCAGAGTTGAATCTGTCATCCCGCATTTCCTCAGCAAATCAAGCTACCCATCTCAAGTCTCATGAGCTGAGGACGGCAAAGTCCCTGTGGGCTTAGGACAGTCAAAGAAACCCCTGGGCTGCATGCTAAGCCCCTTTTTGGCTTCACTTTCCGAATCCTGCCCTAGCTTGCGATTAGTTTTTTTCTCACTTCTTGCCCCCATCTCCCACCTTGCCTCATGGTCTCCCCTCCTCTGCGCACCTGACAGTTTGCCTGCCCTTCCACTGCCTGTCTCCAGACTTTCCAAGGAGAAAAGGCAAAGCACTAAAGCGGGCCGGGCAACGGGTCAAGTTCCGCTTTCGGTGACTAGCAGGGAGGTAGCGTGGCCGAGCGGTCTAAGGCGCTGGATTAAGGCTCCAGTCTCTTCGGAGGCGTGGGTTCAAATCCCACCGCTGCCACTTTTCCTGGCCTTGCATTTTAAAGAAGAACGTAACGTTGACCTCTTCCTTCATTAGTGCCACCTCTGTCGCAATGAGCAAGCGGATGGTATGCCACACCCTGCAGGAAAAAGGTTTCGCTTCTGACGTCTTGCTTTTCTGGACATCCAGTCTCAAGTTTCCCATCTGGAACGGCGCTCCCTGCTGCTTTGTGAAGGCTTGCTGCAAGAGCCTTCGAAACCCAGGAGCTCTTGCGTTGAGCTGTGACGCGTCCTGGGAAGACCTCCCGTTGCAGCGGAATGAGCCCCACTTCCAGGGCGTGCTGGTAGCAAATTTCCCACAGCCCACAGGGAGCAAACGATCCCAGGTGTGATGTATCACCAGGAGAGGCTGAGATGAGAGTAAGGGTTCACGCGTGTGCCCGGACCGAGGTTAATGATGGGATTAGAGCTAGGGTTAGATGCAGGGAAAGAGTGAGAGTTATAATTAGGGATAAAGCTAACAGGTGATCATTACTCGTCATGTAACATGATACAAAGGGTCAGAAGAGGAACTGATTCAGGGTTACAATTTGGACTTTGCAGACAACAGGAGCACTAAATGGTGCTGAGGGGGACTCAATAAAGTGGACCGGCCGCCTAATGTAAGCAAATGTGCACAAATATTGTACGATGACTAGCGTTGCCGGTGCTTTTTTCTTAAAGAGTCAGTTCTTGGCACCCATTCCCTACTTGACTCAGCCTAATCTTCAAGAATATTTGTCAAGAACTAAAAAAAATCCAGAAAAGGTTTAACCTCGGTCTCCCGCGTGACAGGCGGGGATACTGACCACTATACTAACGAGGAGACGTGAGGGCATGAAATGAACAGCTGCTGATGTCTGCACAGCATCCAGCGACCACCTAGCTGGCCTAGGGGGTCTCATTTTCCCCCGTCAAACGGCTTGCCCGATCTAAGGCTAATTTCTTTCTTTTTATCGGCACCAGGCTTAAAACTCAGTTTAAGGCGATAGTTCCGGGCTATGTTTGACTCCAGAGTTGAATCTGTCATCCCGCATTTCCTCAGCAAATCAAGCTACCCATCTCAAGTCTCATGAGCTGAGGACGGCAAAGTCCCTGTGGGCTTAGGACAGTCAAAGAAACCCCTGGGCTGCATGCTAAGCCCCTTTTCGGCTTCACTTTCCGAATCCTGCCCTAGCTTGCGATTAGTTTTTTTCTCACTTCTTGCCCCCATCTCCCACCTTGCCTCATGGTCTCCCCTCCTCTGCGCACCTGACAGTTTGCCTGCCCTTCCACTGCCTGTCTCCAGACTTTCCAAGGAGAAAAGGCAAAGCACTAAAGCGGGCCGGGCAACGGGTCAAGTTCCGCTTTCGGCGACTAGCAGGGAGGTAGCGTGGCCGAGCGGTCTAAGGCGCTGGATTAAGGCTCCAGTCTCTTCGGAGGCGTGGGTTCAAATCCCACCGCTGCCACTTTTCCTGGCCTTGCATTTTAAAGAAGAACGTAACGTTGACCTCTTCCTTCATTAGTGCCACCTCTGTCGCAATGAGCAAGCGGATGGTAGGCCACACCCTGCAGGAAAAAGGTTTCGCTTCTGACGTCTTGCTTTTCTGGACATCCAGTCTCAAGTTTCCCATCTGGAACGGCGCTCCCTGCTGCTTTGTGAAGGCTTGCTGCAAGAGCCTTCGAAACCCAGGAGCTCTTGCGTTGAGCTGTGACGCGTCCTGGGAAGACCTCCCGTTGCAGCGGAATGAGCCCCACTTCCAGGGCGTGCTGGTAGCAAATTTCCCACAGCCCACAGGGAGCAAACGATCCCAGGTGTGATGTATCACCAGGAGAGGCTGAGATGAGAGTAAGGGTTCACGCGTGTGCCCGGACCGAGGTTAATGATGGGATTAGAGCTAGGGTTAGATGCAGGGAAAGAGTGAGAGTTATAATTAGGGATAAAGCTAACAGGTGATCATTACTCGTCATGTAACATGATACAAAGGGTCAGAAGAGGAACTGATTCAGGGTTACAATTTGGACTTCGCAGACAACAGGAGCACTAAATGGTGCTGAGGGGGACTCAATAAAGTGGACCGGCCGCCTAATGTAAGCAATTGTGCACAAATATTGTACGATGACTAGCGTTGCCGGTGCTTTTTTCTTAAAGAGTCAGTTCTTGGCACCCATTCCCTACTTGACTCAGCCTAATCTTCAAGAATATTTGTCAAGAACTAAAAAAAATCCAGAAAAGGTTTAACCTCCCCGTCGGGGAATTGAACCCCGGTCTCCCGACCACTATACTAACGAGGAGACGTGAGGGCATGAAATGAACAGCTGCTGATGTCTGCACAGCATCCAGCGACCACCTAGCTGGCCTAGGGGGTCTCATTTTCCCCCGTCAAACGGCTTGCCCGATCTAAGGCTAATTTCTTTCTTTTTATCGGCACCAGGCTTAAAACTCAGTTTAAGGCGATAGTTCCGGGCTATGTTTGACTCCAGAGTTGAATCTGTCATCCCGCATTTCCTCAGCAAATCAAGCTACCCATCTCAAGTCTCATGAGCTGAGGACGGCAAAGTCCCTGTGGGCTTAGGACAGTCAAAGAAACCCCTGGGCTGCATGCTAAGCCCCTTTTCGGCTTCACTTTCCGAATCCTGCCCTAGCTTGCGATTAGTTTTTTTCTCACTTCTTGCCCCCATCTCCCACCTTGCCTCATGGTCTCCCCTCCTCTGCGCACCTGACAGTTTGCCTGCCCTTCCACTGCCTGTCTCCAGACTTTCCAAGGAGAAAAGGCAAAGCACTAAAGCGGGCCGGGCAACGGGTCAAGTTCCGCTTTCGGCGACTAGCAGGGAGGTAGCGTGGCCGAGCGGTCTAAGGCGCTGGATTAAGGCTCCAGTCTCTTCGGAGGCGTGGGTTCAAATCCCACCGCTGCCACTTTTCCTGGCCTTGCATTTTAAAGAAGAACGTAACGTTGACCTCTTCCTTCATTAGTGCCACCTCTGTCGCAATGAGCAAGCGGATGGTATGCCACACCCTGCAGGAAAAAGGTTTCGCTTCTGACGTCTTGCTTTTCTGGACATCCAGTCTCAAGTTTCCCATCTGGAACGGCGCTCCCTGCTGCTTTGTGAAGGCTTGCTGCAAGAGCCTTCGAAACCCAGGAGCTCTTGCGTTGAGCTGTGACGCGTCCTGGGAAGACCTCCCGTTGCAGCGGAATGAGCCCCACTTCCAGGGCGTGCTGGTAGCAAATTTCCCACAGCCCACAGGGAGCAAACGATCCCAGGTGTGATGTATCACCAGGAGAGGCTGAGATGAGAGTAAGGGTTCACGCGTGTGCCCGGACCGAGGTTAATGATGGGATTAGAGCTAGGGTTAGATGCAGGGAAAGAGTGAGAGTTATAATTAGGGATAAAGCTAACAGGTGATCATTACTCGTCATGTAACATGATACAAAGGGTCAGAAGAGGAACTGATTCAGGGTTACAATTTGGACTTCGCAGACAACAGGAGCACTAAATGGTGCTGAGGGGGACTCAATAAAGTGGACCGGCCGCCTAATGTAAGCAATTGTGCACAAATATTGTACGATGACTAGCGTTGCCGGTGCTTTTTTCTTAAAGAGTCAGTTCTTGGCACCCATTCCCTACTTGACTCAGCCTAATCTTCAAGAATATTTGTCAAGAACTAAAAAAAATCCAGAAAAGGTTTAACCTCCCCGTCGGGGAATTGAACCCCGGTCTCCCGCGTGACAGGCGGGGATACTGACCACTATACTAACGAGGAGACGTGAGGGCATGAAATGAACAGCTGCTGATGTCTGCACAGCATCCAGCGACCACCTAGCTGGCCTAGGGGGTCTCATTTTCCCCCGTCAAACGGCTTGCCCGATCTAAGGCTAATTTCTTTCTTTTTATCGGCACCAGGCTTAAAACTCAGTTTAAGGCGATAGTTCCGGGCTATGTTTGACTCCAGAGTTGAATCTGTCATCCCGCATTTCCTCAGCAAATCAAGCTACCCATCTCAAGTCTCATGAGCTGAGGACGGCAAAGTCCCTGTGGGCTTAGGACAGTCAAAGAAACCCCTGGGCTGCATGCTAAGCCCCTTTTCGGCTTCACTTTCCGAATCCTGCCCTAGCTTGCGATTAGTTTTTTTCTCACTTCTTGCCCCCATCTCCCACCTTGCCTCATGGTCTCCCCTCCTCTGCGCACCTGACAGTTTGCCTGCCCTTCCACTGCCTGTCTCCAGACTTTCCAAGGAGAAAAGGCAAAGCACTAAAGCGGGCCGGGCAACGGGTCAAGTTCCGCTTTCGGCGACTAGCAGGGAGGTAGCGTGGCCGAGCGGTCTAAGGCGCTGGATTAAGGCTCCAGTCTCTTCGGAGGCGTGGGTTCAAATCCCACCGCTGCCACTTTTCCTGGCCTTGCATTTTAAAGAAGAACGTAACGTTGACCTCTTCCTTCATTAGTGCCACCTCTGTCGCAATGAGCAAGCGGATGGTATGCCACACCCTGCAGGAAAAAGGTTTCGCTTCTGACGTCTTGCTTTTCTGGACATCCAGTCTCAAGTTTCCCATCTGGAACGGCGCTCCCTGCTGCTTTGTGAAGGCTTGCTGCAAGAGCCTTCGAAACCCAGGAGCTCTTGCGTTGAGCTGTGACGCGTCCTGGGAAGACCTCCCGTTGCAGCGGAATGAGCCCCACTTCCAGGGCGTGCTGGTAGCAAATTTCCCACAGCCCACAGGGAGCAAACGATCCCAGGTGTGATGTATCACCAGGAGAGGCTGAGATGAGAGTAAGGGTTCACGCGTGTGCCCGGACCGAGGTTAATGATGGGATTAGAGCTAGGGTTAGATGCAGGGAAAGAGTGAGAGTTATAATTAGGGATAAAGCTAACAGGTGATCATTACTCGTCATGTAACATGATACAAAGGGTCAGAAGAGGAACTGATTCAGGGTTACAATTTGGACTTCGCAGACAACAGGAGCACTAAATGGTGCTGAGGGGGACTCAATAAAGTGGACCGGCCGCCTAATGTAAGCAATTGTGCACAAATATTGTACGATGACTAGCGTTGCCGGTGCTTTTTTCTTAAAGAGTCAGTTCTTGGCACCCATTCCCTACTTGACTCAGCCTAATCTTCAAGAATATTTGTCAAGAACTAAAAAAAATCCAGAAAAGGTTTAACCTCCCCGTCGGGGAATTGAACCCCGGTCTCCCGCGTGACAGGCGGGGATACTGACCACTATACTAACGAGGAGACGTGAGGGCATGAAATGAACAGCTGCTGATGTCTGCACAGCATCCAGCGACCACCTAGCTGGCCTAGGGGGTCTCATTTTCCCCCGTCAAACGGCTTGCCCGATCTAAGGCTAATTTCTTTCTTTTTATCGGCACCAGGCTTAAAACTCAGTTTAAGGCGATAGTTCCGGGCTATGTTTGACTCCAGAGTTGAATCTGTCATCCCGCATTTCCTCAGCAAATCAAGCTACCCATCTCAAGTCTCATGAGCTGAGGACGGCAAAGTCCCTGTGGGCTTAGGACAGTCAAAGAAACCCCTGGGCTGCATGCTAAGCCCCTTTTCGGCTTCACTTTCCGAATCCTGCCCTAGCTTGCGATTAGTTTTTTTCTCACTTCTTGCCCCCATCTCCCACCTTGCCTCATGGTCTCCCCTCCTCTGCGCACCTGACAGTTTGCCTGCCCTTCCACTGCCTGTCTCCAGACTTTCCAAGGAGAAAAGGCAAAGCACTAAAGCGGGCCGGGCAACGGGTCAAGTTCCGCTTTCGGCGACTAGCAGGGAGGTAGCGTGGCCGAGCGGTCTAAGGCGCTGGATTAAGGCTCCAGTCTCTTCGGAGGCGTGGGTTCAAATCCCACCGCTGCCACTTTTCCTGGCCTTGCATTTTAAAGAAGAACGTAACGTTGACCTCTTCCTTCATTAGTGCCACCTCTGTCGCAATGAGCAAGCGGATGGTATGCCACACCCTGCAGGAAAAAGGTTTCGCTTCTGACGTCTTGCTTTTCTGGACATCCAGTCTCAAGTTTCCCATCTGGAACGGCGCTCCCTGCTGCTTTGTGAAGGCTTGCTGCAAGAGCCTTCGAAACCCAGGAGCTCTTGCGTTGAGCTGTGACGCGTCCTGGGAAGACCTCCCGTTGCAGCGGAATGAGCCCCACTTCCAGGGCGTGCTGGTAGCAAATTTCCCACAGCCCACAGGGAGCAAACGATCCCAGGTGTGATGTATCACCAGGAGAGGCTGAGATGAGAGTAAGGGTTCACGCGTGTGCCCGGACCGAGGTTAATGATGGGATTAGAGCTAGGGTTAGATGCAGGGAAAGAGTGAGAGTTATAATTAGGGATAAAGCTAACAGGTGATCATTACTCGTCATGTAACATGATACAAAGGGTCAGAAGAGGAACTGATTCAGGGTTACAATTTGGACTTCGCAGACAACAGGAGCACTAAATGGTGCTGAGGGGGACTCAATAAAGTGGACCGGCCGCCTAATGTAAGCAATTGTGCACAAATATTGTACGATGACTAGCGTTGCCGGTGCTTTTTTCTTAAAGAGTCAGTTCTTGGCACCCATTCCCTACTTGACTCAGCCTAATCTTCAAGAATATTTGTCAAGAACTAAAAAAAATCCAGAAAAGGTTTAACCTCCCCGTCGGGGAATTGAACCCCGGTCTCCCGCGTGACAGGCGGGGATACTGACCACTATACTAACGAGGAGACGTGAGGGCATGAAATGAACAGCTGCTGATGTCTGCACAGCATCCAGCGACCACCTAGCTGGCCTAGGGGGTCTCATTTTCCCCCGTCAAACGGCTTGCCCGATCTAAGGCTAATTTCTTTCTTTTTATCGGCACCAGGCTTAAAACTCAGTTTAAGGCGATAGTTCCGGGCTATGTTTGACTCCAGAGTTGAATCTGTCATCCCGCATTTCCTCAGCAAATCAAGCTACCCATCTCAAGTCTCATGAGCTGAGGACGGCAAAGTCCCTGTGGGCTTAGGACAGTCAAAGAAACCCCTGGGCTGCATGCTAAGCCCCTTTTCGGCTTCACTTTCCGAATCCTGCCCTAGCTTGCGATTAGTTTTTTTCTCACTTCTTGCCCCCATCTCCCACCTTGCCTCATGGTCTCCCCTCCTCTGCGCACCTGACAGTTTGCCTGCCCTTCCACTGCCTGTCTCCAGACTTTCCAAGGAGAAAAGGCAAAGCACTAAAGCGGGCCGGGCAACGGGTCAAGTTCCGCTTTCGGCGACTAGCAGGGAGGTAGCGTGGCCGAGCGGTCTAAGGCGCTGGATTAAGGCTCCAGTCTCTTCGGAGGCGTGGGTTCAAATCCCACCGCTGCCACCTTTCCTGGCCTTGCATTTTAAAGAAGAACGTAACGTTGACCTCTTCCTTCATTAGTGCCACCTCTGTCGCAATGAGCAAGCGGATGGTATGCCACACCCTGCAGGAAAAAGGTTTCGCTTCTGACGTCTTGCTTTTCTGGACATCCAGTCTCAAGTTTCCCATCTGGAACGGCGCTCCCTGCTGCTTTGTGAAGGCTTGCTGCAAGAGCCTTCGAAACCCAGGAGCTCTTGCGTTGAGCTGTGACGCGTCCTGGGAAGACCTCCCGTTGCAGCGGAATGAGCCCCACTTCCAGGGCGTGCTGGTAGCAAATTTCCCACAGCCCACAGGGAGCAAACGATCCCAGGTGTGATGTATCACCAGGAGAGGCTGAGATGAGAGTAAGGGTTCACGCGTGTGCCCGGACCGAGGTTAATGATGGGATTAGAGCTAGGGTTAGATGCAGGGAAAGAGTGAGAGTTATAATTAGGGATAAAGCTAACAGGTGATCATTACTCGTCATGTAACATGATACAAAGGGTCAGAAGAGGAACTGATTCAGGGTTACAATTTGGACTTCGCAGACAACAGGAGCACTAAATGGTGCTGAGGGGGACTCAATAAAGTGGACCGGCCGCCTAATGTAAGCAATTGTGCACAAATATTGTACGATGACTAGCGTTGCCGGTGCTTTTTTCTTAAAGAGTCAGTTCTTGGCACCCATTCCCTACTTGACTCAGCCTAATCTTCAAGAATATTTGTCAAGAACTAAAAAAAATCCAGAAAAGGTTTAACCTCCCCGTCGGGACCCCGGTCTCCCGCGTGACAGGCGGGGATACTGACCACTATACTAACGAGGAGACGTGAGGGCATGAAATGAACAGCTGCTGATGTCTGCACAGCATCCAGCGACCACCTAGCTGGCCTAGGGGGTCTCATTTTCCCCCGTCAAACGGCTTGCCCGATCTAAGGCTAATTTCTTTCTTTTTATCGGCACCAGGCTTAAAACTCAGTTTAAGGCGATAGTTCCGGGCTATGTTTGACTCCAGAGTTGAATCTGTCATCCCGCATTTCCTCAGCAAATCAAGCTACCCATCTCAAGTCTCATGAGCTGAGGACGGCAAAGTCCCTGTGGGCTTAGGACAGTCAAAGAAACCCCTGGGCTGCATGCTAAGCCCCTTTTCGGCTTCACTTTCCGAATCCTGCCCTAGCTTGCGATTAGTTTTTTTCTCACTTCTTGCCCCCATCTCCCACCTTGCCTCATGGTCTCCCCTCCTCTGCGCACCTGACAGTTTGCCTGCCCTTCCACTGCCTGTCTCCAGACTTTCCAAGGAGAAAAGGCAAAGCACTAAAGCGGGCCGGGCAACGGGTCAAGTTCCGCTTTCGGCGACTAGCAGGGAGGTAGCGTGGCCGAGCGGTCTAAGGCGCTGGATTAAGGCTCCAGTCTCTTCGGAGGCGTGGGTTCAAATCCCACCGCTGCCACTTTTCCTGGCCTTGCATTTTAAAGAAGAACGTAACGTTGACCTCTTCCTTCATTAGTGCCACCTCTGTCGCAATGAGCAAGCGGATGGTATGCCACACCCTGCAGGAAAAAGGTTTCGCTTCTGACGTCTTGCTTTTCTGGACATCCAGTCTCAAGTTTCCCATCTGGAACGGCGCTCCCTGCTGCTTTGTGAAGGCTTGCTGCAAGAGCCTTCGAAACCCAGGAGCTCTTGCGTTGAGCTGTGACGCGTCCTGGGAAGACCTCCCGTTGCAGCGGAATGAGCCCCACTTCCAGGGCGTGCTGGTAGCAAATTTCCCACAGCCCACAGGGAGCAAACGATCCCAGGTGTGATGTATCACCAGGAGAGGCTGAGATGAGAGTAAGGGTTCACGCGTGTGCCCGGACCGAGGTTAATGATGGGATTAGAGCTAGGGTTAGATGCAGGGAAAGAGTGAGAGTTATAATTAGGGATAAAGCTAACAGGTGATCATTACTCGTCATGTAACATGATACAAAGGGTCAGAAGAGGAACTGATTCAGGGTTACAATTTGGACTTCGCAGACAACAGGAGCACTAAATGGTGCTGAGGGGGACTCAATAAAGTGGACCGGCCGCCTAATGTAAGCAATTGTGCACAAATATTGTACGATGACTAGCGTTGCCGGTGCTTTTTTCTTAAAGAGTCAGTTCTTGGCACCCATTCCCTACTTGACTCAGCCTAATCTTCAAGAATATTTGTCAAGAACTAAAAAAAATCCAGAAAAGGTTTAACCTCCCCGTCGGGGAATTGAACCCCGGTCTCCCGCGTGACAGGCGGGGATACTGACCACTATACTAACGAGGAGACGTGAGGGCATGAAATGAACAGCTGCTGATGTCTGCACAGCATCCAGCGACCACCTAGCTGGCCTAGGGGGTCTCATTTTCCCCCGTCAAACGGCTTGCCCGATCTAAGGCTAATTTCTTTCTTTTTATCGGCACCAGGCTTAAAACTCAGTTTAAGGCGATAGTTCCGGGCTATGTTTGACTCCAGAGTTGAATCTGTCATCCCGCATTTCCTCAGCAAATCAAGCTACCCATCTCAAGTCTCATGAGCTGAGGACGGCAAAGTCCCTGTGGGCTTAGGACAGTCAAAGAAACCCCTGGGCTGCATGCTAAGCCCCTTTTTGGCTTCACTTTCCGAATCCTGCCCTAGCTTGCGATTAGTTTTTTTCTCACTTCTTGCCCCCATCTCCCACCTTGCCTCATGGTCTCCCCTCCTCTGCGCACCTGACAGTTTGCCTGCCCTTCCACTGCCTGTCTCCAGACTTTCCAAGGAGAAAAGGCAAAGCACTAAAGCGGGCCGGGCAACGGGTCAAGTTCCGCTTTCGGTGACTAGCAGGGAGGTAGCGTGGCCGAGCGGTCTAAGGCGCTGGATTAAGGCTCCAGTCTCTTCGGAGGCGTGGGTTCAAATCCCACCGCTGCCACTTTTCCTGGCCTTGCATTTTAAAGAAGAACGTAACGTTGACCTCTTCCTTCATTAGTGCCACCTCTGTCGCAATGAGCAAGCGGATGGTATGCCACACCCTGCAGGAAAAAGGTTTCGCTTCTGACGTCTTGCTTTTCTGGACATCCAGTCTCAAGTTTCCCATCTGGAACGGCGCTCCCTGCTGCTTTGTGAAGGCTTGCTGCAAGAGCCTTCGAAACCCAGGAGCTCTTGCGTTGAGCTGTGACGCGTCCTGGGAAGACCTCCCGTTGCAGCGGAATGAGCCCCACTTCCAGGGCGTGCTGGTAGCAAATTTCCCACAGCCCACAGGGAGCAAACGATCCCAGGTGTGATGTATCACCAGGAGAGGCTGAGATGAGAGTAAGGGTTCACGCGTGTGCCCGGACCGAGGTTAATGATGGGATTAGAGCTAGGGTTAGATGCAGGGAAAGAGTGAGAGTTATAATTAGGGATAAAGCTAACAGGTGATCATTACTCGTCATGTAACATGATACAAAGGGTCAGAAGAGGAACTGATTCAGGGTTACAATTTGGACTTTGCAGACAACAGGAGCACTAAATGGTGCTGAGGGGGACTCAATAAAGTGGACCGGCCGCCTAATGTAAGCAAATGTGCACAAATATTGTACGATGACTAGCGTTGCCGGTGCTTTTTTCTTAAAGAGTCAGTTCTTGGCACCCATTCCCTACTTGACTCAGCCTAATCTTCAAGAATATTTGTCAAGAACTAAAAAAAATCCAGAAAAGGTTTAACCTCGGTCTCCCGCGTGACAGGCGGGGATACTGACCACTATACTAACGAGGAGACGTGAGGGCATGAAATGAACAGCTGCTGATGTCTGCACAGCATCCAGCGACCACCTAGCTGGCCTAGGGGGTCTCATTTTCCCCCGTCAAACGGCTTGCCCGATCTAAGGCTAATTTCTTTCTTTTTATCGGCACCAGGCTTAAAACTCAGTTTAAGGCGATAGTTCCGGGCTATGTTTGACTCCAGAGTTGAATCTGTCATCCCGCATTTCCTCAGCAAATCAAGCTACCCATCTCAAGTCTCATGAGCTGAGGACGGCAAAGTCCCTGTGGGCTTAGGACAGTCAAAGAAACCCCTGGGCTGCATGCTAAGCCCCTTTTCGGCTTCACTTTCCGAATCCTGCCCTAGCTTGCGATTAGTTTTTTTCTCACTTCTTGCCCCCATCTCCCACCTTGCCTCATGGTCTCCCCTCCTCTGCGCACCTGACAGTTTGCCTGCCCTTCCACTGCCTGTCTCCAGACTTTCCAAGGAGAAAAGGCAAAGCACTAAAGCGGGCCGGGCAACGGGTCAAGTTCCGCTTTCGGCGACTAGCAGGGAGGTAGCGTGGCCGAGCGGTCTAAGGCGCTGGATTAAGGCTCCAGTCTCTTCGGAGGCGTGGGTTCAAATCCCACCGCTGCCACTTTTCCTGGCCTTGCATTTTAAAGAAGAACGTAACGTTGACCTCTTCCTTCATTAGTGCCACCTCTGTCGCAATGAGCAAGCGGATGGTAGGCCACACCCTGCAGGAAAAAGGTTTCGCTTCTGACGTCTTGCTTTTCTGGACATCCAGTCTCAAGTTTCCCATCTGGAACGGCGCTCCCTGCTGCTTTGTGAAGGCTTGCTGCAAGAGCCTTCGAAACCCAGGAGCTCTTGCGTTGAGCTGTGACGCGTCCTGGGAAGACCTCCCGTTGCAGCGGAATGAGCCCCACTTCCAGGGCGTGCTGGTAGCAAATTTCCCACAGCCCACAGGGAGCAAACGATCCCAGGTGTGATGTATCACCAGGAGAGGCTGAGATGAGAGTAAGGGTTCACGCGTGTGCCCGGACCGAGGTTAATGATGGGATTAGAGCTAGGGTTAGATGCAGGGAAAGAGTGAGAGTTATAATTAGGGATAAAGCTAACAGGTGATCATTACTCGTCATGTAACATGATACAAAGGGTCAGAAGAGGAACTGATTCAGGGTTACAATTTGGACTTCGCAGACAACAGGAGCACTAAATGGTGCTGAGGGGGACTCAATAAAGTGGACCGGCCGCCTAATGTAAGCAATTGTGCACAAATATTGTACGATGACTAGCGTTGCCGGTGCTTTTTTCTTAAAGAGTCAGTTCTTGGCACCCATTCCCTACTTGACTCAGCCTAATCTTCAAGAATATTTGTCAAGAACTAAAAAAAATCCAGAAAAGGTTTAACCTCCCCGTCGGGGAATTGAACCCCGGTCTCCCGACCACTATACTAACGAGGAGACGTGAGGGCATGAAATGAACAGCTGCTGATGTCTGCACAGCATCCAGCGACCACCTAGCTGGCCTAGGGGGTCTCATTTTCCCCCGTCAAACGGCTTGCCCGATCTAAGGCTAATTTCTTTCTTTTTATCGGCACCAGGCTTAAAACTCAGTTTAAGGCGATAGTTCCGGGCTATGTTTGACTCCAGAGTTGAATCTGTCATCCCGCATTTCCTCAGCAAATCAAGCTACCCATCTCAAGTCTCATGAGCTGAGGACGGCAAAGTCCCTGTGGGCTTAGGACAGTCAAAGAAACCCCTGGGCTGCATGCTAAGCCCCTTTTCGGCTTCACTTTCCGAATCCTGCCCTAGCTTGCGATTAGTTTTTTTCTCACTTCTTGCCCCCATCTCCCACCTTGCCTCATGGTCTCCCCTCCTCTGCGCACCTGACAGTTTGCCTGCCCTTCCACTGCCTGTCTCCAGACTTTCCAAGGAGAAAAGGCAAAGCACTAAAGCGGGCCGGGCAACGGGTCAAGTTCCGCTTTCGGCGACTAGCAGGGAGGTAGCGTGGCCGAGCGGTCTAAGGCGCTGGATTAAGGCTCCAGTCTCTTCGGAGGCGTGGGTTCAAATCCCACCGCTGCCACTTTTCCTGGCCTTGCATTTTAAAGAAGAACGTAACGTTGACCTCTTCCTTCATTAGTGCCACCTCTGTCGCAATGAGCAAGCGGATGGTATGCCACACCCTGCAGGAAAAAGGTTTCGCTTCTGACGTCTTGCTTTTCTGGACATCCAGTCTCAAGTTTCCCATCTGGAACGGCGCTCCCTGCTGCTTTGTGAAGGCTTGCTGCAAGAGCCTTCGAAACCCAGGAGCTCTTGCGTTGAGCTGTGACGCGTCCTGGGAAGACCTCCCGTTGCAGCGGAATGAGCCCCACTTCCAGGGCGTGCTGGTAGCAAATTTCCCACAGCCCACAGGGAGCAAACGATCCCAGGTGTGATGTATCACCAGGAGAGGCTGAGATGAGAGTAAGGGTTCACGCGTGTGCCCGGACCGAGGTTAATGATGGGATTAGAGCTAGGGTTAGATGCAGGGAAAGAGTGAGAGTTATAATTAGGGATAAAGCTAACAGGTGATCATTACTCGTCATGTAACATGATACAAAGGGTCAGAAGAGGAACTGATTCAGGGTTACAATTTGGACTTCGCAGACAACAGGAGCACTAAATGGTGCTGAGGGGGACTCAATAAAGTGGACCGGCCGCCTAATGTAAGCAATTGTGCACAAATATTGTACGATGACTAGCGTTGCCGGTGCTTTTTTCTTAAAGAGTCAGTTCTTGGCACCCATTCCCTACTTGACTCAGCCTAATCTTCAAGAATATTTGTCAAGAACTAAAAAAAATCCAGAAAAGGTTTAACCTCCCCGTCGGGGAATTGAACCCCGGTCTCCCGCGTGACAGGCGGGGATACTGACCACTATACTAACGAGGAGACGTGAGGGCATGAAATGAACAGCTGCTGATGTCTGCACAGCATCCAGCGACCACCTAGCTGGCCTAGGGGGTCTCATTTTCCCCCGTCAAACGGCTTGCCCGATCTAAGGCTAATTTCTTTCTTTTTATCGGCACCAGGCTTAAAACTCAGTTTAAGGCGATAGTTCCGGGCTATGTTTGACTCCAGAGTTGAATCTGTCATCCCGCATTTCCTCAGCAAATCAAGCTACCCATCTCAAGTCTCATGAGCTGAGGACGGCAAAGTCCCTGTGGGCTTAGGACAGTCAAAGAAACCCCTGGGCTGCATGCTAAGCCCCTTTTCGGCTTCACTTTCCGAATCCTGCCCTAGCTTGCGATTAGTTTTTTTCTCACTTCTTGCCCCCATCTCCCACCTTGCCTCATGGTCTCCCCTCCTCTGCGCACCTGACAGTTTGCCTGCCCTTCCACTGCCTGTCTCCAGACTTTCCAAGGAGAAAAGGCAAAGCACTAAAGCGGGCCGGGCAACGGGTCAAGTTCCGCTTTCGGCGACTAGCAGGGAGGTAGCGTGGCCGAGCGGTCTAAGGCGCTGGATTAAGGCTCCAGTCTCTTCGGAGGCGTGGGTTCAAATCCCACCGCTGCCACTTTTCCTGGCCTTGCATTTTAAAGAAGAACGTAACGTTGACCTCTTCCTTCATTAGTGCCACCTCTGTCGCAATGAGCAAGCGGATGGTATGCCACACCCTGCAGGAAAAAGGTTTCGCTTCTGACGTCTTGCTTTTCTGGACATCCAGTCTCAAGTTTCCCATCTGGAACGGCGCTCCCTGCTGCTTTGTGAAGGCTTGCTGCAAGAGCCTTCGAAACCCAGGAGCTCTTGCGTTGAGCTGTGACGCGTCCTGGGAAGACCTCCCGTTGCAGCGGAATGAGCCCCACTTCCAGGGCGTGCTGGTAGCAAATTTCCCACAGCCCACAGGGAGCAAACGATCCCAGGTGTGATGTATCACCAGGAGAGGCTGAGATGAGAGTAAGGGTTCACGCGTGTGCCCGGACCGAGGTTAATGATGGGATTAGAGCTAGGGTTAGATGCAGGGAAAGAGTGAGAGTTATAATTAGGGATAAAGCTAACAGGTGATCATTACTCGTCATGTAACATGATACAAAGGGTCAGAAGAGGAACTGATTCAGGGTTACAATTTGGACTTCGCAGACAACAGGAGCACTAAATGGTGCTGAGGGGGACTCAATAAAGTGGACCGGCCGCCTAATGTAAGCAATTGTGCACAAATATTGTACGATGACTAGCGTTGCCGGTGCTTTTTTCTTAAAGAGTCAGTTCTTGGCACCCATTCCCTACTTGACTCAGCCTAATCTTCAAGAATATTTGTCAAGAACTAAAAAAAATCCAGAAAAGGTTTAACCTCCCCGTCGGGGAATTGAACCCCGGTCTCCCGCGTGACAGGCGGGGATACTGACCACTATACTAACGAGGAGACGTGAGGGCATGAAATGAACAGCTGCTGATGTCTGCACAGCATCCAGCGACCACCTAGCTGGCCTAGGGGGTCTCATTTTCCCCCGTCAAACGGCTTGCCCGATCTAAGGCTAATTTCTTTCTTTTTATCGGCACCAGGCTTAAAACTCAGTTTAAGGCGATAGTTCCGGGCTATGTTTGACTCCAGAGTTGAATCTGTCATCCCGCATTTCCTCAGCAAATCAAGCTACCCATCTCAAGTCTCATGAGCTGAGGACGGCAAAGTCCCTGTGGGCTTAGGACAGTCAAAGAAACCCCTGGGCTGCATGCTAAGCCCCTTTTCGGCTTCACTTTCCGAATCCTGCCCTAGCTTGCGATTAGTTTTTTTCTCACTTCTTGCCCCCATCTCCCACCTTGCCTCATGGTCTCCCCTCCTCTGCGCACCTGACAGTTTGCCTGCCCTTCCACTGCCTGTCTCCAGACTTTCCAAGGAGAAAAGGCAAAGCACTAAAGCGGGCCGGGCAACGGGTCAAGTTCCGCTTTCGGCGACTAGCAGGGAGGTAGCGTGGCCGAGCGGTCTAAGGCGCTGGATTAAGGCTCCAGTCTCTTCGGAGGCGTGGGTTCAAATCCCACCGCTGCCACTTTTCCTGGCCTTGCATTTTAAAGAAGAACGTAACGTTGACCTCTTCCTTCATTAGTGCCACCTCTGTCGCAATGAGCAAGCGGATGGTATGCCACACCCTGCAGGAAAAAGGTTTCGCTTCTGACGTCTTGCTTTTCTGGACATCCAGTCTCAAGTTTCCCATCTGGAACGGCGCTCCCTGCTGCTTTGTGAAGGCTTGCTGCAAGAGCCTTCGAAACCCAGGAGCTCTTGCGTTGAGCTGTGACGCGTCCTGGGAAGACCTCCCGTTGCAGCGGAATGAGCCCCACTTCCAGGGCGTGCTGGTAGCAAATTTCCCACAGCCCACAGGGAGCAAACGATCCCAGGTGTGATGTATCACCAGGAGAGGCTGAGATGAGAGTAAGGGTTCACGCGTGTGCCCGGACCGAGGTTAATGATGGGATTAGAGCTAGGGTTAGATGCAGGGAAAGAGTGAGAGTTATAATTAGGGATAAAGCTAACAGGTGATCATTACTCGTCATGTAACATGATACAAAGGGTCAGAAGAGGAACTGATTCAGGGTTACAATTTGGACTTCGCAGACAACAGGAGCACTAAATGGTGCTGAGGGGGACTCAATAAAGTGGACCGGCCGCCTAATGTAAGCAATTGTGCACAAATATTGTACGATGACTAGCGTTGCTGGTGCTTTTTTCTTAAAGAGTCAGTTCTTGGCACCCATTCCCTACTTGACTCAGCCTAATCTTCAAGAATATTTGTCAAGAACTAAAAAAAATCCAGAAAAGGTTTAACCTCCCCGTCGGGGAATTGAACCCGAATTGAACCCCGGTCTCCCGCGTGACAGGCGGGGATACTGACCACTATACTAACGAGGAGACGTGAGGGCATGAAATGAACAGCTGCTGATGTCTGCACAGCATCCAGCGACCACCTAGCTGGCCTAGGGGGTCTCATTTTCCCCCGTCAAACGGCTTGCCCGATCTAAGGCTAATTTCTTTCTTTTTATCGGCACCAGGCTTAAAACTCAGTTTAAGGCGATAGTTCCGGGCTATGTTTGACTCCAGAGTTGAATCTGTCATCCCGCATTTCCTCAGCAAATCAAGCTACCCATCTCAAGTCTCATGAGCTGAGGACGGCAAAGTCCCTGTGGGCTTAGGACAGTCAAAGAAACCCCTGGGCTGCATGCTAAGCCCCTTTTCGGCTTCACTTTCCGAATCCTGCCCTAGCTTGCGATTAGTTTTTTTCTCACTTCTTGCCCCCATCTCCCACCTTGCCTCATGGTCTCCCCTCCTCTGCGCACCTGACAGTTTGCCTGCCCTTCCACTGCCTGTCACCAGACTTTCCAAGGAGAAAAGGCAAAGCACTAAAGCGGGCCGGGCAACGGGTCAAGTTCCGCTTTCGGCGACTAGCAGGGAGGTAGCGTGGCCGAGCGGTCTAAGGCGCTGGATTAAGGCTCCAGTCTCTTCGGAGGCGTGGGTTCAAATCCCACCGCTGCCACTTTTCCTGGCCTTGCATTTTAAAGAAGAACGTAACGTTGACCTCTTCCTTCATTAGTGCCACCTCTGTCGCAATGAGCAAGCGGATGGTATGCCACACCCTGCAGGAAAAAGGTTTCGCTTCTGACGTCTTGCTTTTCTGGACATCCAGTCTCAAGTTTCCCATCTGGAACGGCGCTCCCTGCTGCTTTGTGAAGGCTTGCTGCAAGAGCCTTCGAAACCCAGGAGCTCTTGCGTTGAGCTGTGACGCGTCCTGGGAAGACCTCCCGTTGCAGCGGAATGAGCCCCACTTCCAGGGCGTGCTGGTAGCAAATTTCCCACAGCCCACAGGGAGCAAACGATCCCAGGTGTGATGTATCACCAGGAGAGGCTGAGATGAGAGTAAGGGTTCACGCGTGTGCCCGGACCGAGGTTAATGATGGGATTAGAGCTAGGGTTAGATGCAGGGAAAGAGTGAGAGTTATAATTAGGGATAAAGCTAACAGGTGATCATTACTCGTCATGTAACATGATACAAAGGGTCAGAAGAGGAACTGATTCAGGGTTACAATTTGGACTTCGCAGACAACAGGAGCACTAAATGGTGCTGAGGGGGACTCAATAAAGTGGACCGGCCGCCTAATGTAAGCAATTGTGCACAAATATTGTACGATGACTAGCGTTGCCGGTGCTTTTTTCTTAAAGAGTCAGTTCTTGGCACCCATTCCCTACTTGACTCAGCCTAATCTTCAAGAATATTTGTCAAGAACTAAAAAAAATCCAGAAAAGGTTTAACCTCCCCGTCGGGGAATTGAACCCCGGTCTCCCGCGTGACAGGCGGGGATACTGACCACTATACTAACGAGGAGACGTGAGGGCATGAAATGAACAGCTGCTGATGTCTGCACAGCATCCAGCGACCACCTAGCTGGCCTAGGGGGGTCTCATTTTCCCCGTCAAACGGCTTGCCCGATCTAAGGCTAATTTCTTTCTTTTTATCGGCACCAGGCTTAAAACTCAGTTTAAGGCGATAGTTCCGGGCTATGTTTGACTCCAGAGTTGAATCTGTCATCCCGCATTTCCTCAGCAAATCAAGCTACCCATCTCAAGTCTCATGAGCTGAGGACGGCAAAGTCCCTGTGGGCTTAGGACAGTCAAAGAAACCCCTGGGCTGCATGCTAAGCCCCTTTTCGGCTTCACTTTCCGAATCCTGCCCTAGCTTGCGATTAGTTTTTTTCTCACTTCTTGCCCCCATCTCCCACCTTGCCTCATGGTCTCCCCTCCTCTGCGCACCTGACAGTTTGCCTGCCCTTCCACTGCCTGTCTCCAGACTTTCCAAGGAGAAAAGGCAAAGCACTAAAGCGGGCCGGGCAACGGGTCAAGTTCCGCTTTCGGCGACTAGCAGGGAGGTAGCGTGGCCGAGCGGTCTAAGGCGCTGGATTAAGGCTCCAGTCTCTTCGGAGGCGTGGGTTCAAATCCCACCGCTGCCACTTTTCCTGGCCTTGCATTTTAAAGAAGAACGTAACGTTGACCTCTTCCTTCATTAGTGCCACCTCTGTCGCAATGAGCAAGCGGATGTTATGCCACACCCTGCAGGAAAAAGGTTTCGCTTCTGACGTCTTGCTTTTCTGGACATCCAGTCTCAAGTTTCCCATCTGGAACGGCGCTCCCTGCTGCTTTGTGAAGGCTTGCTGCAAGAGCCTTCGAAACCCAGGAGCTCTTGCGTTGAGCTGTGACGCGTCCTGGGAAGACCTCCCGTTGCAGCGGAATGAGCCCCACTTCCAGGGCGTGCTGGTAGCAAATTTCCCACAGCCCACAGGGAGCAAACGATCCCAGGTGTGATGTATCACCAGGAGAGGCTGAGATGAGAGTAAGGGTTCACGCGTGTGCCCGGACCGAGGTTAATGATGGGATTAGAGCTAGGGTTAGATGCAGGGAAAGAGTGAGAGTTATAATTAGGGATAAAGCTAACAGGTGATCATTACTCGTCATGTAACATGATACAAAGGGTCAGAAGAGGAACTGATTCAGGGTTACAATTTGGACTTCGCAGACAACAGGAGCACTAAATGGTGCTGAGGGGGACTCAATAAAGTGGACCGGCCGCCTAATGTAAGCAATTGTGCACAAATATTGTGCGATGACTAGCGTTGCCGGTGCTTTTTTCTTAAAGAGTCAGTTCTTGGCACCCATTCCCTACTTGACTCAGCCTAATCTTCAAGAATATTTGTCAAGAACTAAAAAAAATCCAGAAAAGGTTTAACCTCCCCGTCGGGGAATTGAACCCCGGTCTCACGCGTGACAGGCGGGGATACTGACCACTATACTAACGAGGAGACGTGAGGGCATGAAATGAACAGCTGCTGATGTCTGCACAGCATCCAGCGACCACCTAGATGGCCTAGGGGGTCTCATTTTCCCCCGTCAAACGGCTTGCCCGATCTAAGGCTAATTTCTTTCTTTTTATCGGCACCAGGCTTAAAACTCAGTTTAAGGCGATAGTTCCGGGCTATGTTTGACTCCAGAGTTGAATCTGTCATCCCGCATTTCCTCAGCAAATCAAGCTACCCATCTCAAGTCTCATGAGCTGAGGACGGCAAAGTCCCTGTGGGCTTAGGACAGTCAAAGAAACCCCTGGGCTGCATGCTAAGCCCCTTTTCGCCTTCACTTTCCGAATCCTGCCCTAGCTTGCGATTAGTTTTTTTCTCACTTCTTGCCCCCATCTCCCACCTTGCCTCATGGTCTCCCCTCCTCTGCGCACCTGACAGTTTGCCTGCCCTTCCACTGCCTGTCTCCAGACTTTCCAAGGAGAAAAGGCAAAGCACTAAAGCGGGCCGGGCAACGGGTCAAGTTCCGCTTTCGGCGACTAGCAGGGAGGTAGCGTGGCCGAGCGGTCTAAGGCGCTGGATTAAGGCTCCAGTCTCTTCGGAGGCGTGGGTTCAAATCCCACCGCTGCCACTTTTCCTGGCCTTGCATTTTAAAGAAGAACGTAACGTTGACCTCTTCCTTCATTAGTGCCACCTCTGTCGCAATGAGCAAGCGGATGGTATGCCACACCCTGCAGGAAAAAGGTTTCGCTTCTGACGTCTTGCTTTTCTGGACATCCAGTCTCAAGTTTCCCATCTGGAACGGCGCTCCCTGCTGCTTTGTGAAGGCTTGCTGCAAGAGCCTTCGAAACCCAGGAGCTCTTGCGTTGAGCTGTGACGCGTCCTGGGAAGACCTCCCGTTGCAGCGGAATGAGCCCCACTTCCAGGGCGTGCTGGTAGCAAATTTCCCACAGCCCACAGGGAGCAAACGATCCCAGGTGTGATGTATCACCAGGAGAGGCTGAGATGAGAGTAAGGGTTCACGCGTGTGCCCGGACCGAGGTTAATGATGGGATTAGAGCTAGGGTTAGATGCAGGGAAAGAGTGAGAGTTATAATTAGGGATAAAGCTAACAGGTGATCATTACTCGTCATGTAACATGATACAAAGGGTCAGAAGAGGAACTGATTCAGGGTTACAATTTGGACTTCGCAGACAACAGGAGCACTAAATGGTGCTGAGGGGGACTCAATAAAGTGGACCGGCCGCCTAATGTAAGCAATTGTGCACAAATATTGTACGATGACTAGCGTTGCCGGTGCTTTTTTCTTAAAGAGTCAGTTCTTGGCACCCATTCCCTACTTGACTCAGCCTAATCTTCAAGAATATTTGTCAAGAACTAAAAAAAATCCAGAAAAGGTTTAACCTCCCCGTCGGGGAATTGAACCCCGGTCTCCCGCGTGACAGGCGGGGATACTGACCACTATACTAACGAGGAGACGTGAGGGCATGAAATGAACAGCTGCTGATGTCTGCACAGCATCCAGCGACCACCTAGCTGGCCTAGGGGGTCTCATTTTCCCCCGTCAAACGGCTTGCCCGATCTAAGGCTAATTTCTTTCTTTTTATCGGCACCAGGCTTAAAACTCAGTTTAAGGCGATAGTTCCGGGCTATGTTTGACTCCAGAGTTGAATCTGTCATCCCGCATTTCCTCAGCAAATCAAGCTACCCATCTCAAGTCTCATGAGCTGAGGACGGCAAAGTCCCTGTGGGCTTAGGACAGTCAAAGAAACCCCTGGGCTGCATGCTAAGCCCCTTTTCGGCTTCACTTTCCGAATCCTGCCCTAGCTTGCGATTAGTTTTTTTCTCACTTCTTGCCCCCATCTCCCACCTTGCCTCATGGTCTCCCCTCCTCTGCGCACCTGACAGTTTGCCTGCCCTTCCACTGCCTGTCTCCAGACTTTCCAAGGAGAAAAGGCAAAGCACTAAAGCGGGCCGGGCAACGGGTCAAGTTCCGCTTTCGGCGACTAGCAGGGAGGTAGCGTGGCCGAGCGGTCTAAGGCGCTGGATTAAGGCTCCAGTCTCTTCGGAGGCGTGGGTTCAAATCCCACCGCTGCCACTTTTCCTGGCCTTGCATTTTAAAGAAGAACGTAACGTTGACCTCTTCCTTCATTAGTGCCACCTCTGTCGCAATGAGCAAGCGGATGGTATGCCACACCCTGCAGGAAAAAGGTTTCGCTTCTGACGTCTTGCTTTTCTGGACATCCAGTCTCAAGTTTCCCATCTGGAACGGCGCTCCCTGCTGCTTTGTGAAGGCTTGCTGCAAGAGCCTTCGAAACCCAGGAGCTCTTGCGTTGAGCTGTGACGCGTCCTGGGAAGACCTCCCGTTGCAGCGGAATGAGCCCCACTTCCAGGGCGTGCTGGTAGCAAATTTCCCACAGCCCACAGGGAGCAAACGATCCCAGGTGTGATGTATCACCAGGAGAGGCTGAGATGAGAGTAAGGGTTCACGCGTGTGCCCGGACCGAGGTTAATGATGGGATTAGAGCTAGGGTTAGATGCAGGGAAAGAGTGAGAGTTATAATTAGGGATAAAGCTAACAGGTGATCATTACTCGTCATGTAACATGATACAAAGGGTCAGAAGAGGAACTGATTCAGGGTTACAATTTGGACTTCGCAGACAACAGGAGCACTAAATGGTGCTGAGGGGGACTCAATAAAGTGGACCGGCCGCCTAATGTAAGCAATTGTGCACAAATATTGTACGATGACTAGCGTTGCCGGTGCTTTTTTCTTAAAGAGTCAGTTCTTGGCACCCATTCCCTACTTGACTCAGCCTAATCTTCAAGAATATTTGTCAAGAACTAAAAAAAATCCAGAAAAGGTTTAACCTCCCCGTCGGGGAATTGAACCCCCGGGGGATACTGACCACTATACTAACGAGGAGACGTGAGGGCATGAAATGAACAGCTGCTGATGTCTGCACAGCATCCAGCGACCACCTAGCTGGCCTAGGGGGTCTCATTTTCCCCCGTCAAACGGCTTGCCCGATCTAAGGCTAATTTCTTTCTTTTTATCGGCACCAGGCTTAAAACTCAGTTTAAGGCGATAGTTCCGGGCTATGTTTGACTCCAGAGTTGAATCTGTCATCCCGCATTTCCTCAGCAAATCAAGCTACCCATCTCAAGTCTCATGAGCTGAGGACGGCAAAGTCCCTGTGGGCTTAGGACAGTCAAAGAAACCCCTGGGCTGCATGCTAAGCCCCTTTTCGCCTTCACTTTCCGAATCCTGCCCTAGCTTGCGATTAGTTTTTTTCTCACTTCTTGCCCCCATCTCCCACCTTGCCTCATGGTCTCCCCTCCTCTGCGCACCTGACAGTTTGCCTGCCCTTCCACTGCCTGTCTCCAGACTTTCCAAGGAGAAAAGGCAAAGCACTAAAGCGGGCCGGGCAACGGGTCAAGTTCCGCTTTCGGCGACTAGCAGGGAGGTAGCGTGGCCGAGCGGTCTAAGGCGCTGGATTAAGGCTCCAGTCTCTTCGGAGGCGTGGGTTCAAATCCCACCGCTGCCACTTTTCCTGGCCTTGCATTTTAAAGAAGAACGTAACGTTGACCTCTTCCTTCATTAGTGCCACCTCTGTCGCAATGAGCAAGCGGATGGTATGCCACACCCTGCAGGAAAAAGGTTTCGCTTCTGACGTCTTGCTTTTCTGGACATCCAGTCTCAAGTTTCCCATCTGGAACGGCGCTCCCTGCTGCTTTGCGAAGGCTTGCTGCAAGAGCCTTCGAAACCCAGGAGCTCTTGCGTTGAGCTGTGACGCGTCCTGGGAAGACCTCCCGTTGCAGCGGAATGAGCCCCACTTCCAGGGCGTGCTGGTAGCAAATTTCCCACAGCCCACAGGGAGCAAACGATCCCAGGTGTGATGTATCACCAGGAGAGGCTGAGATGAGAGTAAGGGTTCACGCGTGTGCCCGGACCGAGGTTAATGATGGGATTAGAGCTAGGGTTAGATGCAGGGAAAGAGTGAGAGTTATAATTAGGGATAAAGCTAACAGGTGATCATTACTCGTCATGTAACATGATACAAAGGGTCAGAAGAGGAACTGATTCAGGGTTACAATTTGGACTTCGCAGACAACAGGAGCACTAAATGGTGCTGAGGGGGACTCAATAAAGTGGACCGGCCGCCTAATGTAAGCAATTGTGCACAAATATTGTACGATGACTAGCGTTGCCGGTGCTTTTTTCTTAAAGAGTCAGTTCTTGGCACCCATTCCCTACTTGACTCAGCCTAATCTTCAAGAATATTTGTCAAGAACTAAAAAAAATCCAGAAAAGGTTTAACCTCCCCGTCGGGGAATTGAACCCCGGTCTCCCGCGTGACAGGCGGGGATACTGACCACTATACTAACGAGGAGACGTGAGGGCATGAAATGAACAGCTGCTGATGTCTGCACAGCATCCAGCGACCACCTAGCTGGCCTAGGGGGTCTCATTTTCCCCCGTCAAACGGCTTGCCCGATCTAA
This sequence comes from Ambystoma mexicanum, assembly GCF_040938575.1. Lineage (NCBI taxonomy): Eukaryota > Metazoa > Chordata > Amphibia > Caudata > Ambystomatidae > Ambystoma > Ambystoma mexicanum. Next base: position 2,102,326 of record NW_027182434.1, read on the forward strand.
GGCTAATTTCTTTCTTTTTATCGGCACCAGGCTTAAAACTCAGTTTAAGGCGATAGTTCCGGGCTATGTTTGACTCCAGAGTTGAATCTGTCATCCCGCATTTCCTCAGCAAATCAAGCTACCCATCTCAAGTCTCATGAGCTGAGGACGGCAAAGTCCCTGTGGGCTTAGGACAGTCAAAGAAACCCCTGGGCTGCATGCTAAGCCCCTTTTCGGCTTCACTTTCCGAATCCTGCCCTAGCTTGCGATTAGTTTTTTTCTCACTTCTTGCCCCCATCTCCCACCTTGCCTCATGGTCTCCCCTCCTCTGCGCACCTGACAGTTTGCCTGCCCTTCCACTGCCTGTCTCCAGACTTTCCAAGGAGAAAAGGCAAAGCACTAAAGCGGGCCGGGCAACGGGTCAAGTTCCGCTTTCGGCGACTAGCAGGGAGGTAGCGTGGCCGAGCGGTCTAAGGCGCTGGATTAAGGCTCCAGTCTCTTCGGAGGCGTGGGTTCAAATCCCACCGCTGCCACCTTTCCTGGCCTTGCATTTTAAAGAAGAACGTAACGTTGACCTCTTCCTTCATTAGTGCCACCTCTGTCGCAATGAGCAAGCGGATGGTATGCCACACCCTGCAGGAAAAAGGTTTCGCTTCTGACGTCTTGCTTTTCTGGACATCCAGTCTCAAGTTTCCCATCTGGAACGGCGCTCCCTGCTGCTTTGTGAAGGCTTGCTGCAAGAGCCTTCGAAACCCAGGAGCTCTTGCGTTGAGCTGTGACGCGTCCTGGGAAGACCTCCCGTTGCAGCGGAATGAGCCCCACTTCCAGGGCGTGCTGGTAGCAAATTTCCCACAGCCCACAGGGAGCAAACGATCCCAGGTGTGATGTATCACCAGGAGAGGCTGAGATGAGAGTAAGGGTTCACGCGTGTGCCCGGACCGAGGTTAATGATGGGATTAGAGCTAGGGTTAGATGCAGGGAAAGAGTGAGAGTTATAATTAGGGATAAAGCTAACAGGTGATCATTACTCGTCATGTAACATGATACAAAGGGTCAGAAGAGGAACTGATTCAGGGTTACAATTTGGACTTCGCAGACAACAGGAGCACTAAATGGTGCTGAGGGGGACTCAATAAAGTGGACCGGCCGCCTAATGTAAGCAATTGTGCACAAATATTGTACGATGACTAGCGTTGCCGGTGCTTTTTTCTTAAAGAGTCAGTTCTTGGCACCCATTCCCTACTTGACTCAGCCTAATCTTCAAGAATATTTGTCAAGAACTAAAAAAAATCCAGAAAAGGTTTAACCTCCCCGTCGGGACCCCGGTCTCCCGCGTGACAGGCGGGGATACTGACCACTATACTAACGAGGAGACGTGAGGGCATGAAATGAACAGCTGCTGATGTCTGCACAGCATCCAGCGACCACCTAGCTGGCCTAGGGGGTCTCATTTTCCCCCGTCAAACGGCTTGCCCGATCTAAGGCTAATTTCTTTCTTTTTATCGGCACCAGGCTTAAAACTCAGTTTAAGGCGATAGTTCCGGGCTATGTTTGACTCCAGAGTTGAATCTGTCATCCCGCATTTCCTCAGCAAATCAAGCTACCCATCTCAAGTCTCATGAGCTGAGGACGGCAAAGTCCCTGTGGGCTTAGGACAGTCAAAGAAACCCCTGGGCTGCATGCTAAGCCCCTTTTCGGCTTCACTTTCCGAATCCTGCCCTAGCTTGCGATTAGTTTTTTTCTCACTTCTTGCCCCCATCTCCCACCTTGCCTCATGGTCTCCCCTCCTCTGCGCACCTGACAGTTTGCCTGCCCTTCCACTGCCTGTCTCCAGACTTTCCAAGGAGAAAAGGCAAAGCACTAAAGCGGGCCGGGCAACGGGTCAAGTTCCGCTTTCGGCGACTAGCAGGGAGGTAGCGTGGCCGAGCGGTCTAAGGCGCTGGATTAAGGCTCCAGTCTCTTCGGAGGCGTGGGTTCAAATCCCACCGCTGCCACTTTTCCTGGCCTTGCATTTTAAAGAAGAACGTAACGTTGACCTCTTCCTTCATTAGTGCCACCTCTGTCGCAATGAGCAAGCGGATGGTATGCCACACCCTGCAGGAAAAAGGTTTCGCTTCTGACGTCTTGCTTTTCTGGACATCCAGTCTCAAGTTTCCCATCTGGAACGGCGCTCCCTGCTGCTTTGTGAAGGCTTGCTGCAAGAGCCTTCGAAACCCAGGAGCTCTTGCGTTGAGCTGTGACGCGTCCTGGGAAGACCTCCCGTTGCAGCGGAATGAGCCCCACTTCCAGGGCGTGCTGGTAGCAAATTTCCCACAGCCCACAGGGAGCAAACGATCCCAGGTGTGATGTATCACCAGGAGAGGCTGAGATGAGAGTAAGGGTTCACGCGTGTGCCCGGACCGAGGTTAATGATGGGATTAGAGCTAGGGTTAGATGCAGGGAAAGAGTGAGAGTTATAATTAGGGATAAAGCTAACAGGTGATCATTACTCGTCATGTAACATGATACAAAGGGTCAGAAGAGGAACTGATTCAGGGTTACAATTTGGACTTCGCAGACAACAGGAGCACTAAATGGTGCTGAGGGGGACTCAATAAAGTGGACCGGCCGCCTAATGTAAGCAATTGTGCACAAATATTGTACGATGACTAGCGTTGCCGGTGCTTTTTTCTTAAAGAGTCAGTTCTTGGCACCCATTCCCTACTTGACTCAGCCTAATCTTCAAGAATATTTGTCAAGAACTAAAAAAAATCCAGAAAAGGTTTAACCTCCCCGTCGGGGAATTGAACCCCGGTCTCCCGCGTGACAGGCGGGGATACTGACCACTATACTAACGAGGAGACGTGAGGGCATGAAATGAACAGCTGCTGATGTCTGCACAGCATCCAGCGACCACCTAGCTGGCCTAGGGGGTCTCATTTTCCCCCGTCAAACGGCTTGCCCGATCTAAGGCTAATTTCTTTCTTTTTATCGGCACCAGGCTTAAAACTCAGTTTAAGGCGATAGTTCCGGGCTATGTTTGACTCCAGAGTTGAATCTGTCATCCCGCATTTCCTCAGCAAATCAAGCTACCCATCTCAAGTCTCATGAGCTGAGGACGGCAAAGTCCCTGTGGGCTTAGGACAGTCAAAGAAACCCCTGGGCTGCATGCTAAGCCCCTTTTTGGCTTCACTTTCCGAATCCTGCCCTAGCTTGCGATTAGTTTTTTTCTCACTTCTTGCCCCCATCTCCCACCTTGCCTCATGGTCTCCCCTCCTCTGCGCACCTGACAGTTTGCCTGCCCTTCCACTGCCTGTCTCCAGACTTTCCAAGGAGAAAAGGCAAAGCACTAAAGCGGGCCGGGCAACGGGTCAAGTTCCGCTTTCGGTGACTAGCAGGGAGGTAGCGTGGCCGAGCGGTCTAAGGCGCTGGATTAAGGCTCCAGTCTCTTCGGAGGCGTGGGTTCAAATCCCACCGCTGCCACTTTTCCTGGCCTTGCATTTTAAAGAAGAACGTAACGTTGACCTCTTCCTTCATTAGTGCCACCTCTGTCGCAATGAGCAAGCGGATGGTATGCCACACCCTGCAGGAAAAAGGTTTCGCTTCTGACGTCTTGCTTTTCTGGACATCCAGTCTCAAGTTTCCCATCTGGAACGGCGCTCCCTGCTGCTTTGTGAAGGCTTGCTGCAAGAGCCTTCGAAACCCAGGAGCTCTTGCGTTGAGCTGTGACGCGTCCTGGGAAGACCTCCCGTTGCAGCGGAATGAGCCCCACTTCCAGGGCGTGCTGGTAGCAAATTTCCCACAGCCCACAGGGAGCAAACGATCCCAGGTGTGATGTATCACCAGGAGAGGCTGAGATGAGAGTAAGGGTTCACGCGTGTGCCCGGACCGAGGTTAATGATGGGATTAGAGCTAGGGTTAGATGCAGGGAAAGAGTGAGAGTTATAATTAGGGATAAAGCTAACAGGTGATCATTACTCGTCATGTAACATGATACAAAGGGTCAGAAGAGGAACTGATTCAGGGTTACAATTTGGACTTTGCAGACAACAGGAGCACTAAATGGTGCTGAGGGGGACTCAATAAAGTGGACCGGCCGCCTAATGTAAGCAAATGTGCACAAATATTGTACGATGACTAGCGTTGCCGGTGCTTTTTTCTTAAAGAGTCAGTTCTTGGCACCCATTCCCTACTTGACTCAGCCTAATCTTCAAGAATATTTGTCAAGAACTAAAAAAAATCCAGAAAAGGTTTAACCTCGGTCTCCCGCGTGACAGGCGGGGATACTGACCACTATACTAACGAGGAGACGTGAGGGCATGAAATGAACAGCTGCTGATGTCTGCACAGCATCCAGCGACCACCTAGCTGGCCTAGGGGGTCTCATTTTCCCCCGTCAAACGGCTTGCCCGATCTAAGGCTAATTTCTTTCTTTTTATCGGCACCAGGCTTAAAACTCAGTTTAAGGCGATAGTTCCGGGCTATGTTTGACTCCAGAGTTGAATCTGTCATCCCGCATTTCCTCAGCAAATCAAGCTACCCATCTCAAGTCTCATGAGCTGAGGACGGCAAAGTCCCTGTGGGCTTAGGACAGTCAAAGAAACCCCTGGGCTGCATGCTAAGCCCCTTTTCGGCTTCACTTTCCGAATCCTGCCCTAGCTTGCGATTAGTTTTTTTCTCACTTCTTGCCCCCATCTCCCACCTTGCCTCATGGTCTCCCCTCCTCTGCGCACCTGACAGTTTGCCTGCCCTTCCACTGCCTGTCTCCAGACTTTCCAAGGAGAAAAGGCAAAGCACTAAAGCGGGCCGGGCAACGGGTCAAGTTCCGCTTTCGGCGACTAGCAGGGAGGTAGCGTGGCCGAGCGGTCTAAGGCGCTGGATTAAGGCTCCAGTCTCTTCGGAGGCGTGGGTTCAAATCCCACCGCTGCCACTTTTCCTGGCCTTGCATTTTAAAGAAGAACGTAACGTTGACCTCTTCCTTCATTAGTGCCACCTCTGTCGCAATGAGCAAGCGGATGGTAGGCCACACCCTGCAGGAAAAAGGTTTCGCTTCTGACGTCTTGCTTTTCTGGACATCCAGTCTCAAGTTTCCCATCTGGAACGGCGCTCCCTGCTGCTTTGTGAAGGCTTGCTGCAAGAGCCTTCGAAACCCAGGAGCTCTTGCGTTGAGCTGTGACGCGTCCTGGGAAGACCTCCCGTTGCAGCGGAATGAGCCCCACTTCCAGGGCGTGCTGGTAGCAAATTTCCCACAGCCCACAGGGAGCAAACGATCCCAGGTGTGATGTATCACCAGGAGAGGCTGAGATGAGAGTAAGGGTTCACGCGTGTGCCCGGACCGAGGTTAATGATGGGATTAGAGCTAGGGTTAGATGCAGGGAAAGAGTGAGAGTTATAATTAGGGATAAAGCTAACAGGTGATCATTACTCGTCATGTAACATGATACAAAGGGTCAGAAGAGGAACTGATTCAGGGTTACAATTTGGACTTCGCAGACAACAGGAGCACTAAATGGTGCTGAGGGGGACTCAATAAAGTGGACCGGCCGCCTAATGTAAGCAATTGTGCACAAATATTGTACGATGACTAGCGTTGCCGGTGCTTTTTTCTTAAAGAGTCAGTTCTTGGCACCCATTCCCTACTTGACTCAGCCTAATCTTCAAGAATATTTGTCAAGAACTAAAAAAAATCCAGAAAAGGTTTAACCTCCCCGTCGGGGAATTGAACCCCGGTCTCCCGACCACTATACTAACGAGGAGACGTGAGGGCATGAAATGAACAGCTGCTGATGTCTGCACAGCATCCAGCGACCACCTAGCTGGCCTAGGGGGTCTCATTTTCCCCCGTCAAACGGCTTGCCCGATCTAAGGCTAATTTCTTTCTTTTTATCGGCACCAGGCTTAAAACTCAGTTTAAGGCGATAGTTCCGGGCTATGTTTGACTCCAGAGTTGAATCTGTCATCCCGCATTTCCTCAGCAAATCAAGCTACCCATCTCAAGTCTCATGAGCTGAGGACGGCAAAGTCCCTGTGGGCTTAGGACAGTCAAAGAAACCCCTGGGCTGCATGCTAAGCCCCTTTTCGGCTTCACTTTCCGAATCCTGCCCTAGCTTGCGATTAGTTTTTTTCTCACTTCTTGCCCCCATCTCCCACCTTGCCTCATGGTCTCCCCTCCTCTGCGCACCTGACAGTTTGCCTGCCCTTCCACTGCCTGTCTCCAGACTTTCCAAGGAGAAAAGGCAAAGCACTAAAGCGGGCCGGGCAACGGGTCAAGTTCCGCTTTCGGCGACTAGCAGGGAGGTAGCGTGGCCGAGCGGTCTAAGGCGCTGGATTAAGGCTCCAGTCTCTTCGGAGGCGTGGGTTCAAATCCCACCGCTGCCACTTTTCCTGGCCTTGCATTTTAAAGAAGAACGTAACGTTGACCTCTTCCTTCATTAGTGCCACCTCTGTCGCAATGAGCAAGCGGATGGTATGCCACACCCTGCAGGAAAAAGGTTTCGCTTCTGACGTCTTGCTTTTCTGGACATCCAGTCTCAAGTTTCCCATCTGGAACGGCGCTCCCTGCTGCTTTGTGAAGGCTTGCTGCAAGAGCCTTCGAAACCCAGGAGCTCTTGCGTTGAGCTGTGACGCGTCCTGGGAAGACCTCCCGTTGCAGCGGAATGAGCCCCACTTCCAGGGCGTGCTGGTAGCAAATTTCCCACAGCCCACAGGGAGCAAACGATCCCAGGTGTGATGTATCACCAGGAGAGGCTGAGATGAGAGTAAGGGTTCACGCGTGTGCCCGGACCGAGGTTAATGATGGGATTAGAGCTAGGGTTAGATGCAGGGAAAGAGTGAGAGTTATAATTAGGGATAAAGCTAACAGGTGATCATTACTCGTCATGTAACATGATACAAAGGGTCAGAAGAGGAACTGATTCAGGGTTACAATTTGGACTTCGCAGACAACAGGAGCACTAAATGGTGCTGAGGGGGACTCAATAAAGTGGACCGGCCGCCTAATGTAAGCAATTGTGCACAAATATTGTACGATGACTAGCGTTGCCGGTGCTTTTTTCTTAAAGAGTCAGTTCTTGGCACCCATTCCCTACTTGACTCAGCCTAATCTTCAAGAATATTTGTCAAGAACTAAAAAAAATCCAGAAAAGGTTTAACCTCCCCGTCGGGGAATTGAACCCCGGTCTCCCGCGTGACAGGCGGGGATACTGACCACTATACTAACGAGGAGACGTGAGGGCATGAAATGAACAGCTGCTGATGTCTGCACAGCATCCAGCGACCACCTAGCTGGCCTAGGGGGTCTCATTTTCCCCCGTCAAACGGCTTGCCCGATCTAAGGCTAATTTCTTTCTTTTTATCGGCACCAGGCTTAAAACTCAGTTTAAGGCGATAGTTCCGGGCTATGTTTGACTCCAGAGTTGAATCTGTCATCCCGCATTTCCTCAGCAAATCAAGCTACCCATCTCAAGTCTCATGAGCTGAGGACGGCAAAGTCCCTGTGGGCTTAGGACAGTCAAAGAAACCCCTGGGCTGCATGCTAAGCCCCTTTTCGGCTTCACTTTCCGAATCCTGCCCTAGCTTGCGATTAGTTTTTTTCTCACTTCTTGCCCCCATCTCCCACCTTGCCTCATGGTCTCCCCTCCTCTGCGCACCTGACAGTTTGCCTGCCCTTCCACTGCCTGTCTCCAGACTTTCCAAGGAGAAAAGGCAAAGCACTAAAGCGGGCCGGGCAACGGGTCAAGTTCCGCTTTCGGCGACTAGCAGGGAGGTAGCGTGGCCGAGCGGTCTAAGGCGCTGGATTAAGGCTCCAGTCTCTTCAGAGGCGTGGGTTCAAATCCCACCGCTGCCACTTTTCCTGGCCTTGCATTTTAAAGAAGAACGTAACGTTGACCTCTTCCTTCATTAGTGCCACCTCTGTCGCAATGAGCAAGCGGATGGTATGCCACACCCTGCAGGAAAAAGGTTTCGCTTCTGACGTCTTGCTTTTCTGGACATCCAGTCTCAAGTTTCCCATCTGGAACGGCGCTCCCTGCTGCTTTGTGAAGGCTTGCTGCAAGAGCCTTCGAAACCCAGGAGCTCTTGCGTTGAGCTGTGACGCGTCCTGGGAAGACCTCCCGTTGCAGCGGAATGAGCCCCACTTCCAGGGCGTGCTGGTAGCAAATTTCCCACAGCCCACAGGGAGCAAACGATCCCAGGTGTGATGTATCACCAGGAGAGGCTGAGATGAGAGTAAGGGTTCACGCGTGTGCCCGGACCGAGGTTAATGATGGGATTAGAGCTAGGGTTAGATGCAGGGAAAGAGTGAGAGTTATAATTAGGGATAAAGCTAACAGGTGATCATTACTCGTCATGTAACATGATACAAAGGGTCAGAAGAGGAACTGATTCAGGGTTACAATTTGGACTTCGCAGACAACAGGAGCACTAAATGGTGCTGAGGGGGACTCAATAAAGTGGACCGGCCGCCTAATGTAAGCAATTGTGCACAAATATTGTACGATGACTAGCGTTGCCGGTGCTTTTTTCTTAAAGAGTCAGTTCTTGGCACCCATTCCCTACTTGACTCAGCCTAATCTTCAAGAATATTTGTCAAGAACTAAAAAAAATCCAGAAAAGGTTTAACCTCCCCGTCGGGGAATTGAACCCCGGTCTCCCGCGTGACAGGCGGGGATACTGACCACTATACTAACGAGGAGACGTGAGGGCATGAAATGAACAGCTGCTGATGTCTGCACAGCATCCAGCGACCACCTAGCTGGCCTAGGGGGTCTCATTTTCCCCCGTCAAACGGCTTGCCCGATCTAAGGCTAATTTCTTTCTTTTTATCGGCACCAGGCTTAAAACTCAGTTTAAGGCGATAGTTCCGGGCTATGTTTGACTCCAGAGTTGAATCTGTCATCCCGCATTTCCTCAGCAAATCAAGCTACCCATCTCAAGTCTCATGAGCTGAGGACGGCAAAGTCCCTGTGGGCTTAGGACAGTCAAAGAAACCCCTGGGCTGCATGCTAAGCCCCTTTTCGGCTTCACTTTCCGAATCCTGCCCTAGCTTGCGATTAGTTTTTTTCTCACTTCTTGCCCCCATCTCCCACCTTGCCTCATGGTCTCCCCTCCTCTGCGCACCTGACAGTTTGCCTGCCCTTCCACTGCCTGTCTCCAGACTTTCCAAGGAGAAAAGGCAAAGCACTAAAGCGGGCCGGGCAACGGGTCAAGTTCCGCTTTCGGCGACTAGCAGGGAGGTAGCGTGGCCGAGCGGTCTAAGGCGCTGGATTAAGGCTCCAGTCTCTTCGGAGGCGTGGGTTCAAATCCCACCGCTGCCACTTTTCCTGGCCTTGCATTTTAAAGAAGAACGTAACGTTGACCTCTTCCTTCATTAGTGCCACCTCTGTCGCAATGAGCAAGCGGATGGTATGCCACACCCTGCAGGAAAAAGGTTTCGCTTCTGACGTCTTGCTTTTCTGGACATCCAGTCTCAAGTTTCCCATCTGGAACGGCGCTCCCTGCTGCTTTGTGAAGGCTTGCTGCAAGAGCCTTCGAAACCCAGGAGCTCTTGCGTTGAGCTGTGACGCGTCCTGGGAAGACCTCCCGTTGCAGCGGAATGAGCCCCACTTCCAGGGCGTGCTGGTAGCAAATTTCCCACAGCCCACAGGGAGCAAACGATCCCAGGTGTGATGTATCACCAGGAGAGGCTGAGATGAGAGTAAGGGTTCACGCGTGTGCCCGGACCGAGGTTAATGATGGGATTAGAGCTAGGGTTAGATGCAGGGAAAGAGTGAGAGTTATAATTAGGGATAAAGCTAACAGGTGATCATTACTCGTCATGTAACATGATACAAAGGGTCAGAAGAGGAACTGATTCAGGGTTACAATTTGGACTTCGCAGACAACAGGAGCACTAAATGGTGCTGAGGGGGACTCAATAAAGTGGACCGGCCGCCTAATGTAAGCAATTGTGCACAAATATTGTACGATGACTAGCGTTGCCGGTGCTTTTTTCTTAAAGAGTCAGTTCTTGGCACCCATTCCCTACTTGACTCAGCCTAATCTTCAAGAATATTTGTCAAGAACTAAAAAAAATCCAGAAAAGGTTTAACCTCCCCGTCGGGGAATTGAACCCCGGTCTCCCGCGTGACAGGCGGGGATACTGACCACTATACTAACGAGGAGACGTGAGGGCATGAAATGAACAGCTGCTGATGTCTGCACAGCATCCAGCGACCACCTAGCTGGCCTAGGGGGTCTCATTTTCCCCCGTCAAACGGCTTGCCCGATCTAAGGCTAATTTCTTTCTTTTTATCGGCACCAGGCTTAAAACTCAGTTTAAGGCGATAGTTCCGGGCTATGTTTGACTCCAGAGTTGAATCTGTCATCCCGCATTTCCTCAGCAAATCAAGCTACCCATCTCAAGTCTCATGAGCTGAGGACGGCAAAGTCCCTGTGGGCTTAGGACAGTCAAAGAAACCCCTGGGCTGCATGCTAAGCCCCTTTTCGGCTTCACTTTCCGAATCCTGCCCTAGCTTGCGATTAGTTTTTTTCTCACTTCTTGCCCCCATCTCCCACCTTGCCTCATGGTCTCCCCTCCTCTGCGCACCTGACAGTTTGCCTGCCCTTCCACTGCCTGTCTCCAGACTTTCCAAGGAGAAAAGGCAAAGCACTAAAGCGGGCCGGGCAACGGGTCAAGTTCCGCTTTCGGCGACTAGCAGGGAGGTAGCGTGGCCGAGCGGTCTAAGGCGCTGGATTAAGGCTCCAGTCTCTTCAGAGGCGTGGGTTCAAATCCCACCGCTGCCACTTTTCCTGGCCTTGCATTTTAAAGAAGAACGTAACGTTGACCTCTTCCTTCATTAGTGCCACCTCTGTCGCAATGAGCAAGCGGATGGTATGCCACACCCTGCAGGAAAAAGGTTTCGCTTCTGACGTCTTGCTTTTCTGGACATCCAGTCTCAAGTTTCCCATCTGGAACGGCGCTCCCTGCTGCTTTGTGAAGGCTTGCTGCAAGAGCCTTCGAAACCCAGGAGCTCTTGCGTTGAGCTGTGACGCGTCCTGGGAAGACCTCCCGTTGCAGCGGAATGAGCCCCACTTCCAGGGCGTGCTGGTAGCAAATTTCCCACAGCCCACAGGGAGCAAACGATCCCAGGTGTGATGTATCACCAGGAGAGGCTGAGATGAGAGTAAGGGTTCACGCGTGTGCCCGGACCGAGGTTAATGATGGGATTAGAGCTAGGGTTAGATGCAGGGAAAGAGTGAGAGTTATAATTAGGGATAAAGCTAACAGGTGATCATTACTCGTCATGTAACATGATACAAAGGGTCAGAAGAGGAACTGATTCAGGGTTACAATTTGGACTTCGCAGACAACAGGAGCACTAAATGGTGCTGAGGGGGACTCAATAAAGTGGACCGGCCGCCTAATGTAAGCAATTGTGCACAAATATTGTACGATGACTAGCGTTGCCGGTGCTTTTTTCTTAAAGAGTCAGTTCTTGGCACCCATTCCCTACTTGACTCAGCCTAATCTTCAAGAATATTTGTCAAGAACTAAAAAAAATCCAGAAAAGGTTTAACCTCCCCGTCGGGGAATTGAACCCCGGTCTCCCGCGTGACAGGCGGGGATACTGACCACTATACTAACGAGGAGACGTGAGGGCATGAAATGAACAGCTGCTGATGTCTGCACAGCATCCAGCGACCACCTAGCTGGCCTAGGGGGTCTCATTTTCCCCCGTCAAACGGCTTGCCCGATCTAAGGCTAATTTCTTTCTTTTTATCGGCACCAGGCTTAAAACTCAGTTTAAGGCGATAGTTCCGGGCTATGTTTGACTCCAGAGTTGAATCTGTCATCCCGCATTTCCTCAGCAAATCAAGCTACCCATCTCAAGTCTCATGAGCTGAGGACGGCAAAGTCCCTGTGGGCTTAGGACAGTCAAAGAAACCCCTGGGCTGCATGCTAAGCCCCTTTTCGGCTTCACTTTCCGAATCCTGCCCTAGCTTGCGATTAGTTTTTTTCTCACTTCTTGCCCCCATCTCCCACCTTGCCTCATGGTCTCCCCTCCTCTGCGCACCTGACAGTTTGCCTGCCCTTCCACTGCCTGTCTCCAGACTTTCCAAGGAGAAAAGGCAAAGCACTAAAGCGGGCCGGGCAACGGGTCAAGTTCCGCTTTCGGCGACTAGCAGGGAGGTAGCGTGGCCGAGCGGTCTAAGGCGCTGGATTAAGGCTCCAGTCTCTTCGGAGGCGTGGGTTCAAATCCCACCGCTGCCACTTTTCCTGGCCTTGCATTTTAAAGAAGAACGTAACGTTGACCTCTTCCTTCATTAGTGCCACCTCTGTCGCAATGAGCAAGAGGATGGTATGCCACACCCTGCAGGAAAAAGGTTTCGCTTCTGACGTCTTGCTTTTCTGGACATCCAGTCTCAAGTTTCCCATCTGGAACGGCGCTCCCTGCTGCTTTGTGAAGGCTTGCTGCAAGAGCCTTCGAAACCCAGGAGCTCTTGCGTTGAGCTGTGACGCGTCCTGGGAAGACCTCCCGTTGCAGCGGAATGAGCCCCACTTCCAGGGCGTGCTGGTAGCAAATTTCCCACAGCCCACAGGGAGCAAACGATCCCAGGTGTGATGTATCACCAGGAGAGGCTGAGATGAGAGTAAGGGTTCACGCGTGTGCCCGGACCGAGGTTAATGATGGGATTAGAGCTAGGGTTAGATGCAGGGAAAGAGTGAGAGTTATAATTAGGGATAAAGCTAACAGGTGATCATTACTCGTCATGTAACATGATACAAAGGGTCAGAAGAGGAACTGATTCAGGGTTACAATTTGGACTTCGCAGACAACAGGAGCACTAAATGGTGCTGAGGGGGACTCAATAAAGTGGACCGGCCGCCTAATGTAAGCAATTGTGCACAAATATTGTACGATGACTAGCGTTGCCGGTGCTTTTTTCTTAAAGAGTCAGTTCTTGGCACCCATTCCCTACTTGACTCAGCCTAATCTTCAAGAATATTTGTCAAGAACTAAAAAAAATCCAGAAAAGGTTTAACCTCCCCGTCGGGGAATTGAACCCCGGTCTCCCGCGTGACAGGCGGGGATACTGACCACTATACTAACGAGGAGACGTGAGGGCATGAAATGAACAGCTGCTGATGTCTGCACAGCATCCAGCGACCACCTAGCTGGCCTAGGGGGTCTCATTTTCCCCCGTCAAACGGCTTGCCCGATCTAAGGCTAATTTCTTTCTTTTTATCGGCACCAGGCTTAAAACTCAGTTTAAGGCGATAGTTCCGGGCTATGTTTGACTCCAGAGTTGAATCTGTCATCCCGCATTTCCTCAGCAAATCAAGCTACCCATCTCAAGTCTCATGAGCTGAGGACGGCAAAGTCCCTGTGGGCTTAGGACAGTCAAAGAAACCCCTGGGCTGCATGCTAAGCCCCTTTTCGGCTTCACTTTCCGAATCCTGCCCTAGCTTGCGATTAGTTTTTTTCTCACTTCTTGCCCCCATCTCCCACCTTGCCTCATGGTCTCCCCTCCTCTGCGCACCTGACAGTTTGCCTGCCCTTCCACTGCCTGTCTCCAGACTTTCCAAGGAGAAAAGGCAAAGCACTAAAGCGGGCCGGGCAACGGGTCAAGTTCCGCTTTCGGCGACTAGCAGGGAGGTAGCGTGGCCGAGCGGTCTAAGGCGCTGGATTAAGGCTCCAGTCTCTTCGGAGGCGTGGGTTCAAATCCCACCGCTGCCACTTTTCCTGGCCTTGCATTTTAAAGAAGAACGTAACGTTGACCTCTTCCTTCATTAGTGCCACCTCTGTCGCAATGAGCAAGCGGATGGTATGCCACACCCTGCAGGAAAAAGGTTTCGCTTCTGACGTCTTGCTTTTCTGGACATCCAGTCTCAAGTTTCCCATCTGGAACGGCGCTCCCTGCTGCTTTGTGAAGGCTTGCTGCAAGAGCCTTCGAAACCCAGGAGCTCTTGCGTTGAGCTGTGACGCGTCCTGGGAAGACCTCCCGTTGCAGCGGAATGAGCCCCACTTCCAGGGCGTGCTGGTAGCAAATTTCCCACAGCCCACAGGGAGCAAACGATCCCAGGTGTGATGTATCACCAGGAGAGGCTGAGATGAGAGTAAGGGTTCACGCGTGTGCCCGGACCGAGGTTAATGATGGGATTAGAGCTAGGCTTAGATGCAGGGAAAGAGTGAGAGTTATAATTAGGGATAAAGCTAACAGGTGATCATTACTCGTCATGTAACATGATACAAAGGGTCAGAAGAGGAACTGATTCAGGGTTACAATTTGGACTTCGCAGACAACAGGAGCACTAAATGGTGCTGAGGGGGACTCAATAAAGTGGACCGGCCGCCTAATGTAAGCAATTGTGCACAAATATTGTACGATGACTAGCGTTGCCGGTGCTTTTTTCTTAAAGAGTCAGTTCTTGGCACCCATTCCCTACTTGACTCAGCCTAATCTTCAAGAATATTTGTCAAGAACTAAAAAAAATCCAGAAAAGGTTTAACCTCCCCGTCGGGGAATTGAACCCCGGTCTCCCGCGTGACAGGCGGGGATACTGACCACTATACTAACGAGGAGACGTGAGGGCATGAAATGAACAGCTGCTGATGTCTGCACAGCATCCAGCGACCACCTAGCTGGCCTAGGGGGTCTCATTTTCCCCCGTCAAACGGCTTGCCCGATCTAAGGCTAATTTCTTTCTTTTTATCGGCACCAGGCTTAAAACTCAGTTTAAGGCGATAGTTCCGGGCTATGTTTGACTCCAGAGTTGAATCTGTCATCCCGCATTTCCTCAGCAAATCAAGCTACCCATCTCAAGTCTCATGAGCTGAGGACGGCAAAGTCCCTGTGGGCTTAGGACAGTCAAAGAAACCCCTGGGCTGCATGCTAAGCCCCTTTTCGGCTTCACTTTCCGAATCCTGCCCTAGCTTGCGATTAGTTTTTTTCTCACTTCTTGCCCCCATCTCCCACCTTGCCTCATGGTCTCCCCTCCTCTGCGCACCTGACAGTTTGCCTGCCCTTCCACTGCCTGTCTCCAGACTTTCCAAGGAGAAAAGGCAAAGCACTAAAGCGGGCCGGGCAACGGGTCAAGTTCCGCTTTCGGCGACTAGCAGGGAGGTAGCGTGGCCGAGCGGTCTAAGGCGCTGGATTAAGGCTCCAGTCTCTTCAGAGGCGTGGGTTCAAATCCCACCGCTGCCACTTTTCCTGGCCTTGCATTTTAAAGAAGAACGTAACGTTGACCTCTTCCTTCATTAGTGCCACCTCTGTCGCAATGAGCAAGCGGATGGTATGCCACACCCTGCAGGAAAAAGGTTTCGCTTCTGACGTCTTGCTTTTCTGGACATCCAGTCTCAAGTTTCCCATCTGGAACGGCGCTCCCTGCTGCTTTGTGAAGGCTTGCTGCAAGAGCCTTCGAAACCCAGGAGCTCTTGCGTTGAGCTGTGACGCGTCCTGGGAAGACCTCCCGTTGCAGCGGAATGAGCCCCACTTCCAGGGCGTGCTGGTAGCAAATTTCCCACAGCCCACAGGGAGCAAACGATCCCAGGTGTGATGTATCACCAGGAGAGGCTGAGATGAGAGTAAGGGTTCACGCGTGTGCCCGGACCGAGGTTAATGATGGGATTAGAGCTAGGGTTAGATGCAGGGAAAGAGTGAGAGTTATAATTAGGGATAAAGCTAACAGGTGATCATTACTCGTCATGTAACATGATACAAAGGGTCAGAAGAGGAACTGATTCAGGGTTACAATTTGGACTTCGCAGACAACAGGAGCACTAAATGGTGCTGAGGGGGACTCAATAAAGTGGACCGGCCGCCTAATGTAAGCAATTGTGCACAAATATTGTACGATGACTAGCGTTGCCGGTGCTTTTTTCTTAAAGAGTCAGTTCTTGGCACCCATTCCCTACTTGACTCAGCCTAATCTTCAAGAATATTTGTCAAGAACTAAAAAAAATCCAGAAAAGGTTTAACCTCCCCGTCGGGGAATTGAACCCCGGTCTCCCGCGTGACAGGCGGGGATACTGACCACTATACTAACGAGGAGACGTGAGGGCATGAAATGAACAGCTGCTGATGTCTGCACAGCATCCAGCGACCACCTAGCTGGCCTAGGGGGTCTCATTTTCCCCCGTCAAACGGCTTGCCCGATCTAAGGCTAATTTCTTTCTTTTTATCGGCACCAGGCTTAAAACTCAGTTTAAGGCGATAGTTCCGGGCTATGTTTGACTCCAGAGTTGAATCTGTCATCCCGCATTTCCTCAGCAAATCAAGCTACCCATCTCAAGTCTCATGAGCTGAGGACGGCAAAGTCCCTGTGGGCTTAGGACAGTCAAAGAAACCCCTGGGCTGCATGCTAAGCCCCTTTTCGGCTTCACTTTCCGAATCCTGCCCTAGCTTGCGATTAGTTTTTTTCTCACTTCTTGCCCCCATCTCCCACCTTGCCTCATGGTCTCCCCTCCTCTGCGCACCTGACAGTTTGCCTGCCCTTCCACTGCCTGTCTCCAGACTTTCCAAGGAGAAAAGGCAAAGCACTAAAGCGGGCCGGGCAACGGGTCAAGTTCCGCTTTCGGCGACTAGCAGGGAGGTAGCGTGGCCGAGCGGTCTAAGGCGCTGGATTAAGGCTCCAGTCTCTTCGGAGGCGTGGGTTCAAATCCCACCGCTGCCACTTTTCCTGGCCTTGCATTTTAAAGAAGAACGTAACGTTGACCTCTTCCTTCATTAGTGCCACCTCTGTCGCAATGAGCAAGAGGATGGTATGCCACACCCTGCAGGAAAAAGGTTTCGCTTCTGACGTCTTGCTTTTCTGGACATCCAGTCTCAAGTTTCCCATCTGGAACGGCGCTCCCTGCTGCTTTGTGAAGGCTTGCTGCAAGAGCCTTCGAAACCCAGGAGCTCTTGCGTTGAGCTGTGACGCGTCCTGGGAAGACCTCCCGTTGCAGCGGAATGAGCCCCACTTCCAGGGCGTGCTGGTAGCAAATTTCCCACAGCCCACAGGGAGCAAACGATCCCAGGTGTGATGTATCACCAGGAGAGGCTGAGATGAGAGTAAGGGTTCACGCGTGTGCCCGGACCGAGGTTAATGATGGGATTAGAGCTAGGGTTAGATGCAGGGAAAGAGTGAGAGTTATAATTAGGGATAAAGCTAACAGGTGATCATTACTCGTCATGTAACATGATACAAAGGGTCAGAAGAGGAACTGATTCAGGGTTACAATTTGGACTTCGCAGACAACAGGAGCACTAAATGGTGCTGAGGGGGACTCAATAAAGTGGACCGGCCGCCTAATGTAAGCAATTGTGCACAAATATTGTACGATGACTAGCGTTGCCGGTGCTTTTTTCTTAAAGAGTCAGTTCTTGGCACCCATTCCCTACTTGACTCAGCCTAATCTTCAAGAATATTTGTCAAGAACTAAAAAAAATCCAGAAAAGGTTTAACCTCCCCGTCGGGGAATTGAACCCCGGTCTCCCGCGTGACAGGCGGGGATACTGACCACTATACTAACGAGGAGACGTGAGGGCATGAAATGAACAGCTGCTGATGTCTGCACAGCATCCAGCGACCACCTAGCTGGCCTAGGGGGTCTCATTTTCCCCCGTCAAACGGCTTGCCCGATCTAAGGCTAATTTCTTTCTTTTTATCGGCACCAGGCTTAAAACTCAGTTTAAGGCGATAGTTCCGGGCTATGTTTGACTCCAGAGTTGAATCTGTCATCCCGCATTTCCTCAGCAAATCAAGCTACCCATCTCAAGTCTCATGAGCTGAGGACGGCAAAGTCCCTGTGGGCTTAGGACAGTCAAAGAAACCCCTGGGCTGCATGCTAAGCCCCTTTTCGGCTTCACTTTCCGAATCCTGCCCTAGCTTGCGATTAGTTTTTTTCTCACTTCTTGCCCCCATCTCCCACCTTGCCTCATGGTCTCCCCTCCTCTGCGCACCTGACAGTTTGCCTGCCCTTCCACTGCCTGTCTCCAGACTTTCCAAGGAGAAAAGGCAAAGCACTAAAGCGGGCCGGGCAACGGGTCAAGTTCCGCTTTCGGCGACTAGCAGGGAGGTAGCGTGGCCGAGCGGTCTAAGGCGCTGGATTAAGGCTCCAGTCTCTTCGGAGGCGTGGGTTCAAATCCCACCGCTGCCACTTTTCCTGGCCTTGCATTTTAAAGAAGAACGTAACGTTGACCTCTTCCTTCATTAGTGCCACCTCTGTCGCAATGAGCAAGCGGATGGTATGCCACACCCTGCAGGAAAAAGGTTTCGCTTCTGACGTCTTGCTTTTCTGGACATCCAGTCTCAAGTTTCCCATCTGGAACGGCGCTCCCTGCTGCTTTGTGAAGGCTTGCTGCAAGAGCCTTCGAAACCCAGGAGCTCTTGCGTTGAGCTGTGACGCGTCCTGGGAAGACCTCCCGTTGCAGCGGAATGAGCCCCACTTCCAGGGCGTGCTGGTAGCAAATTTCCCACAGCCCACAGGGAGCAAACGATCCCAGGTGTGATGTATCACCAGGAGAGGCTGAGATGAGAGTAAGGGTTCACGCGTGTGCCCGGACCGAGGTTAATGATGGGATTAGAGCTAGGGTTAGATGCAGGGAAAGAGTGAGAGTTATAATTAGGGATAAAGCTAACAGGTGATCATTACTCGTCATGTAACATGATACAAAGGGTCAGAAGAGGAACTGATTCAGGGTTACAATTTGGACTTCGCAGACAACAGGAGCACTAAATGGTGCTGAGGGGGACTCAATAAAGTGGACCGGCCGCCTAATGTAAGCAATTGTGCACAAATATTGTACGATGACTAGCGTTGCTGGTGCTTTTTTCTTAAAGAGTCAGTTCTTGGCACCCATTCCCTACTTGACTCAGCCTAATCTTCAAGAATATTTGTCAAGAACTAAAAAAAATCCAGAAAAGGTTTAACCTCCCCGTCGGGGAATTGAACCCGAATTGAACCCCGGTCTCCCGCGTGACAGGCGGGGATACTGACCACTATACTAACGAGGAGACGTGAGGGCATGAAATGAACAGCTGCTGATGTCTGCACAGCATCCAGCGACCACCTAGCTGGCCTAGGGGGTCTCATTTTCCCCCGTCAAACGGCTTGCCCGATCTAAGGCTAATTTCTTTCTTTTTATCGGCACCAGGCTTAAAACTCAGTTTAAGGCGATAGTTCCGGGCTATGTTTGACTCCAGAGTTGAATCTGTCATCCCGCATTTCCTCAGCAAATCAAGCTACCCATCTCAAGTCTCATGAGCTGAGGACGGCAAAGTCCCTGTGGGCTTAGGACAGTCAAAGAAACCCCTGGGCTGCATGCTAAGCCCCTTTTCGGCTTCACTTTCCGAATCCTGCCCTAGCTTGCGATTAGTTTTTTTCTCACTTCTTGCCCCCATCTCCCACCTTGCCTCATGGTCTCCCCTCCTCTGCGCACCTGACAGTTTGCCTGCCCTTCCACTGCCTGTCTCCAGACTTTCCAAGGAGAAAAGGCAAAGCACTAAAGCGGGCCGGGCAACGGGTCAAGTTCCGCTTTCGGCGACTAGCAGGGAGGTAGCGTGGCCGAGCGGTCTAAGGCGCTGGATTAAGGCTCCAGTCTCTTCGGAGGCGTGGGTTCAAATCCCACCGCTGCCACTTTTCCTGGCCTTGCATTTTAAAGAAGAACGTAACGTTGACCTCTTCCTTCATTAGTGCCACCTCTGTCGCAATGAGCAAGCGGATGGTATGCCACACCCTGCAGGAAAAAGGTTTCGCTTCTGACGTCTTGCTTTTCTGGACATCCAGTCTCAAGTTTCCCATCTGGAACGGCGCTCCCTGCTGCTTTGTGAAGGCTTGCTGCAAGAGCCTTCGAAACCCAGGAGCTCTTGCGTTGAGCTGTGACGCGTCCTGGGAAGACCTCCCGTTGCAGCGGAATGAGCCCCACTTCCAGGGCGTGCTGGTAGCAAATTTCCCACAGCCCACAGGGAGCAAACGATCCCAGGTGTGATGTATCACCAGGAGAGGCTGAGATGAGAGTAAGGGTTCACGCGTGTGCCCGGACCGAGGTTAATGATGGGATTAGAGCTAGGGTTAGATGCAGGGAAAGAGTGAGAGTTATAATTAGGGATAAAGCTAACAGGTGATCATTACTCGTCATGTAACATGATACAAAGGGTCAGAAGAGGAACTGATTCAGGGTTACAATTTGGACTTCGCAGACAACAGGAGCACTAAATGGTGCTGAGGGGGACTCAATAAAGTGGACCGGCCGCCTAATGTAAGCAATTGTGCACAAATATTGTACGATGACTAGCGTTGCCGGTGCTTTTTTCTTAAAGAGTCAGTTCTTGGCACCCATTCCCTACTTGACTCAGCCTAATCTTCAAGAATATTTGTCAAGAACTAAAAAAAATCCAGAAAAGGTTTAACCTCCCCGTCGGGGAATTGAACCCCGGTCTCCCGCGTGACAGGCGGGGATACTGACCACTATACTAACAAGGAGACGTGAGGGCATGAAATGAACAGCTGCTGATGTCTGCACAGCATCCAGCGACCACCTAGCTGGCCTAGGGGGTCTCATTTTCCCCCGTCAAACGGCTTGCCCGATCTAAGGCTAATTTCTTTCTTTTTATCGGCACCAGGCTTAAAACTCAGTTTAAGGCGATAGTTCCGGGCTATGTTTGACTCCAGAGTTGAATCTGTCATCCCGCATTTCCTCAGCAAATCAAGCTACCCATCTCAAGTCTCATGAGCTGAGGACGGCAAAGTCCCTGTGGGCTTAGGACAGTCAAAGAAACCCCTGGGCTGCATGCTAAGCCCCTTTTCGGCTTCACTTTCCGAATCCTGCCCTAGCTTGCGATTAGTTTTTTTCTCACTTCTTGCCCCCATCTCCCACCTTGCCTCATGGTCTCCCCTCCTCTGCGCACCTGACAGTTTGCCTGCCCTTCCACTGCCTGTCTCCAGACTTTCCAAGGAGAAAAGGCAAAGCACTAAAGCGGGCCGGGCAACGGGTCAAGTTCCGCTTTCGGCGACTAGCAGGGAGGTAGCGTGGCCGAGCGGTCTAAGGCGCTGGATTAAGGCTCCAGTCTCTTCAGAGGCGTGGGTTCAAATCCCACCGCTGCCACTTTTCCTGGCCTTGCATTTTAAAGAAGAACGTAACGTTGACCTCTTCCTTCATTAGTGCCACCTCTGTCGCAATGAGCAAGCGGATGGTATGCCACACCCTGCAGGAAAAAGGTTTCGCTTCTGACGTCTTGCTTTTCTGGACATCCAGTCTCAAGTTTCCCATCTGGAACGGCGCTCCCTGCTGCTTTGTGAAGGCTTGCTGCAAGAGCCTTCGAAACCCAGGAGCTCTTGCGTTGAGCTGTGACGCGTCCTGGGAAGACCTCCCGTTGCAGCGGAATGAGCCCCACTTCCAGGGCGTGCTGGTAGCAAATTTCCCACAGCCCACAGGGAGCAAACGATCCCAGGTGTGATGTATCACCAGGAGAGGCTGAGATGAGAGTAAGGGTTCACGCGTGTGCCCGGACCGAGGTTAATGATGGGATTAGAGCTAGGGTTAGATGCAGGGAAAGAGTGAGAGTTATAATTAGGGATAAAGCTAACAGGTGATCATTACTCGTCATGTAACATGATACAAAGGGTCAGAAGAGGAACTGATTCAGGGTTACAATTTGGACTTCGCAGACAACAGGAGCACTAAATGGTGCTGAGGGGGACTCAATAAAGTGGACCGGCCGCCTAATGTAAGCAATTGTGCACAAATATTGTACGATGACTAGCGTTGCCGGTGCTTTTTTCTTAAAGAGTCAGTTCTTGGCACCCATTCCCTACTTGACTCAGCCTAATCTTCAAGAATATTTGTCAAGAACTAAAAAAAATCCAGAAAAGGTTTAACCTCCCCGTCGGGGAATTGAACCCCGGTCTCCCGCGTGACAGGCGGGGATACTGACCACTATACTAACGAGGAGACGTGAGGGCATGAAATGAACAGCTGCTGATGTCTGCACAGCATCCAGCGACCACCTAGCTGGCCTAGGGGGTCTCATTTTCCCCCGTCAAACGGCTTGCCCGATCTAAGGCTAATTTCTTTCTTTTTATCGGCACCAGGCTTAAAACTCAGTTTAAGGCGATAGTTCCGGGCTATGTTTGACTCCAGAGTTGAATCTGTCATCCCGCATTTCCTCAGCAAATCAAGCTACCCATCTCAAGTCTCATGAGCTGAGGACGGCAAAGTCCCTGTGGGCTTAGGACAGTCAAAGAAACCCCTGGGCTGCATGCTAAGCCCCTTTTCGGCTTCACTTTCCGAATCCTGCCCTAGCTTGCGATTAGTTTTTTTCTCACTTCTTGCCCCCATCTCCCACCTTGCCTCATGGTCTCCCCTCCTCTGCGCACCTGACAGTTTGCCTGCCCTTCCACTGCCTATCTCCAGACTTTCCAAGGAGAAAAGGCAAAGCACTAAAGCGGGCCGGGCAACGGGTCAAGTTCCGCTTTCGGCGACTAGCAGGGAGGTAGCGTGGCCGAGCGGTCTAAGGCGCTGGATTAAGGCTCCAGTCTCTTCGGAGGCGTGGGTTCAAATCCCACCGCTGCCACTTTTCCTGGCCTTGCATTTTAAAGAAGAACGTAACGTTGACCTCTTCCTTCATTAGTGCCACCTCTGTCGCAATGAGCAAGAGGATGGTATGCCACACCCTGCAGGAAAAAGGTTTCGCTTCTGACGTCTTGCTTTTCTGGACATCCAGTCTCAAGTTTCCCATCTGGAACGGCGCTCCCTGCTGCTTTGTGAAGGCTTGCTGCAAGAGCCTTCGAAACCCAGGAGCTCTTGCGTTGAGCTGTGACGCGTCCTGGGAAGACCTCCCGTTGCAGCGGAATGAGCCCCACTTCCAGGGCGTGCTGGTAGCAAATTTCCCACAGCCCACAGGGAGCAAACGATCCCAGGTGTGATGTATCACCAGGAGAGGCTGAGATGAGAGTAAGGGTTCACGCGTGTGCCCGGACCGAGGTTAATGATGGGATTAGAGCTAGGGTTAGATGCAGGGAAAGAGTGAGAGTTATAATTAGGGATAAAGCTAACAGGTGATCATTACTCGTCATGTAACATGATACAAAGGGTCAGAAGAGGAACTGATTCAGGGTTACAATTTGGACTTCGCAGACAACAGGAGCACTAAATGGTGCTGAGGGGGACTCAATAAAGTGGACCGGCCGCCTAATGTAAGCAATTGTGCACAAATATTGTACGATGACTAGCGTTGCCGGTGCTTTTTTCTTAAAGAGTCAGTTCTTGGCACCCATTCCCTACTTGACTCAGCCTAATCTTCAAGAATATTTGTCAAGAACTAAAAAAAATCCAGAAAAGGTTTAACCTCCCCGTCGGGGAATTGAACCCCGGTCTCCCGCGTGACAGGCGGGGATACTGACCACTATACTAACGAGGAGACGTGAGGGCATGAAATGAACAGCTGCTGATGTCTGCACAGCATCCAGCGACCACCTAGCTGGCCTAGGGGGTCTCATTTTCCCCCGTCAAACGGCTTGCCCGATCTAAGGCTAATTTCTTTCTTTTTATCGGCACCAGGCTTAAAACTCAGTTTAAGGCGATAGTTCCGGGCTATGTTTGACTCCAGAGTTGAATCTGTCATCCCGCATTTCCTCAGCAAATCAAGCTACCCATCTCAAGTCTCATGAGCTGAGGACGGCAAAGTCCCTGTGGGCTTAGGACAGTCAAAGAAACCCCTGGGCTGCATGCTAAGCCCCTTTTCGGCTTCACTTTCCGAATCCTGCCCTAGCTTGCGATTAGTTTTTTTCTCACTTCTTGCCCCCATCTCCCACCTTGCCTCATGGTCTCCCCTCCTCTGCGCACCTGACAGTTTGCCTGCCCTTCCACTGCCTGTCTCCAGACTTTCCAAGGAGAAAAGGCAAAGCACTAAAGCGGGCCGGGCAACGGGTCAAGTTCCGCTTTCGGCGACTAGCAGGGAGGTAGCGTGGCCGAGCGGTCTAAGGCGCTGGATTAAGGCTCCAGTCTCTTCGGAGGCGTGGGTTCAAATCCCACCGCTGCCACTTTTCCTGGCCTTGCATTTTAAAGAAGAACGTAACGTTGACCTCTTCCTTCATTAGTGCCACCTCTGTCGCAATGAGCAAGCGGATGGTATGCCACACCCTGCAGGAAAAAGGTTTCGCTTCTGACGTCTTGCTTTTCTGGACATCCAGTCTCAAGTTTCCCATCTGGAACGGCGCTCCCTGCTGCTTTGTGAAGGCTTGCTGCAAGAGCCTTCGAAACCCAGGAGCTCTTGCGTTGAGCTGTGACGCGTCCTGGGAAGACCTCCCGTTGCAGCGGAATGAGCCCCACTTCCAGGGCGTGCTGGTAGCAAATTTCCCACAGCCCACAGGGAGCAAACGATCCCAGGTGTGATGTATCACCAGGAGAGGCTGAGATGAGAGTAAGGGTTCACGCGTGTGCCCGGACCGAGGTTAATGATGGGATTAGAGCTAGGGTTAGATGCAGGGAAAGAGTGAGAGTTATAATTAGGGATAAAGCTAACAGGTGATCATTACTCGTCATGTAACATGATACAAAGGGTCAGAAGAGGAACTGATTCAGGGTTACAATTTGGACTTCGCAGACAACAGGAGCACTAAATGGTGCTGAGGGGGACTCAATAAAGTGGACCGGCCGCCTAATGTAAGCAATTGTGCACAAATATTGTGCGATGACTAGCGTTGCCGGTGCTTTTTTCTTAAAGAGTCAGTTCTTGGCACCCATTCCCTACTTGACTCAGCCTAATCTTCAAGAATATTTGTCAAGAACTAAAAAAAATCCAGAAAAGGTTTAACCTCCCCGTCGGGGAATTGAACCCCCGGGGGATACTGACCACTATACTAACGAGGAGACGTGAGGGCATGAAATGAACAGCTGCTGATGTCTGCACAGCATCCAGCGACCACCTAGCTGGCCTAGGGGGTCTCATTTTCCCCCGTCAAACGGCTTGCCCGATCTAAGGCTAATTTCTTTCTTTTTATCGGCACCAGGCTTAAAACTCAGTTTAAGGCGATAGTTCCGGGCTATGTTTGACTCCAGAGTTGAATCTGTCATCCCGCATTTCCTCAGCAAATCAAGCTACCCATCTCAAGTCTCATGAGCTGAGGACGGCAAAGTCCCTGTGGGCTTAGGACAGTCAAAGAAACCCCTGGGCTGCATGCTAAGCCCCTTTTCGCCTTCACTTTCCGAATCCTGCCCTAGCTTGCGATTAGTTTTTTTCTCACTTCTTGCCCCCATCTCCCACCTTGCCTCATGGTCTCCCCTCCTCTGCGCACCTGACAGTTTGCCTGCCCTTCCACTGCCTGTCTCCAGACTTTCCAAGGAGAAAAGGCAAAGCACTAAAGCGGGCCGGGCAACGGGTCAAGTTCCGCTTTCGGCGACTAGCAGGGAGGTAGCGTGGCCGAGCGGTCTAAGGCGCTGGATTAAGGCTCCAGTCTCTTCGGAGGCGTGGGTTCAAATCCCACCGCTGCCACTTTTCCTGGCCTTGCATTTTAAAGAAGAACGTAACGTTGACCTCTTCCTTCATTAGTGCCACCTCTGTCGCAATGAGCAAGCGGATGGTATGCCACACCCTGCAGGAAAAAGGTTTCGCTTCTGACGTCTTGCTTTTCTGGACATCCAGTCTCAAGTTTCCCATCTGGAACGGCGCTCCCTGCTGCTTTGCGAAGGCTTGCTGCAAGAGCCTTCGAAACCCAGGAGCTCTTGCGTTGAGCTGTGACGCGTCCTGGGAAGACCTCCCGTTGCAGCGGAATGAGCCCCACTTCCAGGGCGTGCTGGTAGCAAATTTCCCACAGCCCACAGGGAGCAAACGATCCCAGGTGTGATGTATCACCAGGAGAGGCTGAGATGAGAGTAAGGGTTCACGCGTGTGCCCGGACCGAGGTTAATGATGGGATTAGAGCTAGGGTTAGATGCAGGGAAAGAGTGAGAGTTATAATTAGGGATAAAGCTAACAGGTGATCATTACTCGTCATGTAACATGATACAAAGGGTCAGAAGAGGAACTGATTCAGGGTTACAATTTGGACTTCGCAGACAACAGGAGCACTAAATGGTGCTGAGGGGGACTCAATAAAGTGGACCGGCCGCCTAATGTAAGCAATTGTGCACAAATATTGTACGATGACTAGCGTTGCCGGTGCTTTTTTCTTAAAGAGTCAGTTCTTGGCACCCATTCCCTACTTGACTCAGCCTAATCTTCAAGAATATTTGTCAAGAACTAAAAAAAATCCAGAAAAGGTTTAACCTCCCCGAACCCCGGTCTCCCGCGTGACAGGCGGGGATACTGACCACTATACTAACGAGGAGACGTGAGGGCATGAAATGAACAGCTGCTGATGTCTGCACAGCATCCAGCGACCACCTAGCTGGCCTAGGGGGTCTCATTTTCCCCCGTCAAACGGCTTGCCCGATCTAAGGCTAATTTCTTTCTTTTTATCGGCACCAGGCTTAAAACTCAGTTTAAGGCGATAGTTCCGGGCTATGTTTGACTCCAGAGTTGAATCTGTCATCCCGCATTTCCTCAGCAAATCAAGCTACCCATCTCAAGTCTCATGAGCTGAGGACGGCAAAGTCCCTGTGGGCTTAGGACAGTCAAAGAAACCCCTGGGCTGCATGCTAAGCCCCTTTTCGGCTTCACTTTCCGAATCCTGCCCTAGCTTGCGATTAGTTTTTTTCTCACTTCTTGCCCCCATCTCCCACCTTGCCTCATGGTCTCCCCTCCTCTGCGCACCTGACAGTTTGCCTGCCCTTCCACTGCCTGTCTCCAGACTTTCCAAGGAGAAAAGGCAAAGCACTAAAGCGGGCCGGGCAACGGGTCAAGTTCCGCTTTCGGCGACTAGCAGGGAGGTAGCGTGGCCGAGCGGTCTAAGGCGCTGGATTAAGGCTCCAGTCTCTTCGGAGGCGTGGGTTCAAATCCCACCGCTGCCACTTTTCCTGGCCTTGCATTTTAAAGAAGAACGTAACGTTGACCTCTTCCTTCATTAGTGCCACCTCTGTCGCAATGAGCAAGCGGATGGTATGCCACACCCTGCAGGAAAAAGGTTTCGCTTCTGACGTCTTGCTTTTCTGGACATCCAGTCTCAAGTTTCCCATCTGGAACGGCGCTCCCTGCTGCTTTGTGAAGGCTTGCTGCAAGAGCCTTCGAAACCCAGGAGCTCTTGCGTTGAGCTGTGACGCGTCCTGGGAAGACCTCCCGTTGCAGCGGAATGAGCCCCACTTCCAGGGCGTGCTGGTAGCAAATTTCCCACAGCCCACAGGGAGCAAACGATCCCAGGTGTGATGTATCACCAGGAGAGGCTGAGATGAGAGTAAGGGTTCACGCGTGTGCCCGGACCGAGGTTAATGATGGGATTAGAGCTAGGGTTAGATGCAGGGAAAGAGTGAGAGTTATAATTAGGGATAAAGCTAACAGGTGATCATTACTCGTCATGTAACATGATACAAAGGGTCAGAAGAGGAACTGATTCAGGGTTACAATTTGGACTTCGCAGACAACAGGAGCACTAAATGGTGCTGAGGGGGACTCAATAAAGTGGACCGGCCGCCTAATGTAAGCAATTGTGCACAAATATTGTGCGATGACTAGCGTTGCCGGTGCTTTTTTCTTAAAGAGTCAGTTCTTGGCACCCATTCCCTACTTGACTCAGCCTAATCTTCAAGAATATTTGTCAAGAACTAAAAAAAATCCAGAAAAGGTTTAACCTCCCCGTCGGGGAATTGAACCCCCGGGGGATACTGACCACTATACTAACGAGGAGACGTGAGGGCATGAAATGAACAGCTGCTGATGTCTGCACAGCATCCAGCGACCACCTAGCTGGCCTAGGGGGTCTCATTTTCCCCCGTCAAACGGCTTGCCCGATCTAAGGCTAATTTCTTTCTTTTTATCGGCACCAGGCTTAAAACTCAGTTTAAGGCGATAGTTCCGGGCTATGTTTGACTCCAGAGTTGAATCTGTCATCCCGCATTTCCTCAGCAAATCAAGCTACCCATCTCAAGTCTCATGAGCTGAGGACGGCAAAGTCCCTGTGGGCTTAGGACAGTCAAAGAAACCCCTGGGCTGCATGCTAAGCCCCTTTTCGCCTTCACTTTCCGAATCCTGCCCTAGCTTGCGATTAGTTTTTTTCTCACTTCTTGCCCCCATCTCCCACCTTGCCTCATGGTCTCCCCTCCTCTGCGCACCTGACAGTTTGCCTGCCCTTCCACTGCCTGTCTCCAGACTTTCCAAGGAGAAAAGGCAAAGCACTAAAGCGGGCCGGGCAACGGGTCAAGTTCCGCTTTCGGCGACTAGCAGGGAGGTAGCGTGGCCGAGCGGTCTAAGGCGCTGGATTAAGGCTCCAGTCTCTTCGGAGGCGTGGGTTCAAATCCCACCGCTGCCACTTTTCCTGGCCTTGCATTTTAAAGAAGAACGTAACGTTGACCTCTTCCTTCATTAGTGCCACCTCTGTCGCAATGAGCAAGCGGATGGTATGCCACACCCTGCAGGAAAAAGGTTTCGCTTCTGACGTCTTGCTTTTCTGGACATCCAGTCTCAAGTTTCCCATCTGGAACGGCGCTCCCTGCTGCTTTGCGAAGGCTTGCTGCAAGAGCCTTCGAAACCCAGGAGCTCTTGCGTTGAGCTGTGACGCGTCCTGGGAAGACCTCCCGTTGCAGCGGAATGAGCCCCACTTCCAGGGCGTGCTGGTAGCAAATTTCCCACAGCCCACAGGGAGCAAACGATCCCAGGTGTGATGTATCACCAGGAGAGGCTGAGATGAGAGTAAGGGTTCACGCGTGTGCCCGGACCGAGGTTAATGATGGGATTAGAGCTAGGGTTAGATGCAGGGAAAGAGTGAGAGTTATAATTAGGGATAAAGCTAACAGGTGATCATTACTCGTCATGTAACATGATACAAAGGGTCAGAAGAGGAACTGATTCAGGGTTACAATTTGGACTTCGCAGACAACAGGAGCACTAAATGGTGCTGAGGGGGACTCAATAAAGTGGACCGGCCGCCTAATGTAAGCAATTGTGCACAAATATTGTACGATGACTAGCGTTGCCGGTGCTTTTTTCTTAAAGAGTCAGTTCTTGGCACCCATTCCCTACTTGACTCAGCCTAATCTTCAAGAATATTTGTCAAGAACTAAAAAAAATCCAGAAAAGGTTTAACCTCCCCGTCGGGGAATTGAACCCCGGTCTCCCGCGTGACAGGCGGGGATACTGACCACTATACTAACGAGGAGACGTGAGGGCATGAAATGAACAGCTGCTGATGTCTGCACAGCATCCAGCGACCACCTAGCTGGCCTAGGGGGTCTCATTTTCCCCCGTCAAACGGCTTGCCCGATCTAAGGCTAATTTCTTTCTTTTTATCGGCACCAGGCTTAAAACTCAGTTTAAGGCGATAGTTCCGGGCTATGTTTGACTCCAGAGTTGAATCTGTCATCCCGCATTTCCTCAGCAAATCAAGCTACCCATCTCAAGTCTCATGAGCTGAGGACGGCAAAGTCCCTGTGGGCTTAGGACAGTCAAAGAAACCCCTGGGCTGCATGCTAAGCCCCTTTTCGGCTTCACTTTCCGAATCCTGCCCTAGCTTGCGATTAGTTTTTTTCTCACTTCTTGCCCCCATCTCCCACCTTGCCTCATGGTCTCCCCTCCTCTGCGCACCTGACAGTTTGCCTGCCCTTCCACTGCCTGTCTCCAGACTTTCCAAGGAGAAAAGGCAAAGCACTAAAGCGGGCCGGGCAACGGGTCAAGTTCCGCTTTCGGCGACTAGCAGGGAGGTAGCGTGGCCGAGCGGTCTAAGGCGCTGGATTAAGGCTCCAGTCTCTTCGGAGGCGTGGGTTCAAATCCCACCGCTGCCACCTTTCCTGGCCTTGCATTTTAAAGAAGAACGTAACGTTGACCTCTTCCTTCATTAGTGCCACCTCTGTCGCAATGAGCAAGCGGATGGTATGCCACACCCTGCAGGAAAAAGGTTTCGCTTCTGACGTCTTGCTTTTCTGGACATCCAGTCTCAAGTTTCCCATCTGGAACGGCGCTCCCTGCTGCTTTGTGAAGGCTTGCTGCAAGAGCCTTCGAAACCCAGGAGCTCTTGCGTTGAGCTGTGACGCGTCCTGGGAAGACCTCCCGTTGCAGCGGAATGAGCCCCACTTCCAGGGCGTGCTGGTAGCAAATTTCCCACAGCCCACAGGGAGCAAACGATCCCAGGTGTGATGTATCACCAGGAGAGGCTGAGATGAGAGTAAGGGTTCACGCGTGTGCCCGGACCGAGGTTAATGATGGGATTAGAGCTAGGGTTAGATGCAGGGAAAGAGTGAGAGTTATAATTAGGGATAAAGCTAACAGGTGATCATTACTCGTCATGTAACATGATACAAAGGGTCAGAAGAGGAACTGATTCAGGGTTACAATTTGGACTTCGCAGACAACAGGAGCACTAAATGGTGCTGAGGGGGACTCAATAAAGTGGACCGGCCGCCTAATGTAAGCAATTGTGCACAAATATTGTACGATGACTAGCGTTGCCGGTGCTTTTTTCTTAAAGAGTCAGTTCTTGGCACCCATTCCCTACTTGACTCAGCCTAATCTTCAAGAATATTTGTCAAGAACTAAAAAAAATCCAGAAAAGGTTTAACCTCCCCGTCGGGACCCCGGTCTCCCGCGTGACAGGCGGGGATACTGACCACTATACTAACGAGGAGACGTGAGGGCATGAAATGAACAGCTGCTGATGTCTGCACAGCATCCAGCGACCACCTAGCTGGCCTAGGGGGTCTCATTTTCCCCCGTCAAACGGCTTGCCCGATCTAAGGCTAATTTCTTTCTTTTTATCGGCACCAGGCTTAAAACTCAGTTTAAGGCGATAGTTCCGGGCTATGTTTGACTCCAGAGTTGAATCTGTCATCCCGCATTTCCTCAGCAAATCAAGCTACCCATCTCAAGTCTCATGAGCTGAGGACGGCAAAGTCCCTGTGGGCTTAGGACAGTCAAAGAAACCCCTGGGCTGCATGCTAAGCCCCTTTTCGGCTTCACTTTCCGAATCCTGCCCTAGCTTGCGATTAGTTTTTTTCTCACTTCTTGCCCCCATCTCCCACCTTGCCTCATGGTCTCCCCTCCTCTGCGCACCTGACAGTTTGCCTGCCCTTCCACTGCCTGTCTCCAGACTTTCCAAGGAGAAAAGGCAAAGCACTAAAGCGGGCCGGGCAACGGGTCAAGTTCCGCTTTCGGCGACTAGCAGGGAGGTAGCGTGGCCGAGCGGTCTAAGGCGCTGGATTAAGGCTCCAGTCTCTTCGGAGGCGTGGGTTCAAATCCCACCGCTGCCACTTTTCCTGGCCTTGCATTTTAAAGAAGAACGTAACGTTGACCTCTTCCTTCATTAGTGCCACCTCTGTCGCAATGAGCAAGCGGATGGTATGCCACACCCTGCAGGAAAAAGGTTTCGCTTCTGACGTCTTGCTTTTCTGGACATCCAGTCTCAAGTTTCCCATCTGGAACGGCGCTCCCTGCTGCTTTGTGAAGGCTTGCTGCAAGAGCCTTCGAAACCCAGGAGCTCTTGCGTTGAGCTGTGACGCGTCCTGGGAAGACCTCCCGTTGCAGCGGAATGAGCCCCACTTCCAGGGCGTGCTGGTAGCAAATTTCCCACAGCCCACAGGGAGCAAACGATCCCAGGTGTGATGTATCACCAGGAGAGGCTGAGATGAGAGTAAGGGTTCACGCGTGTGCCCGGACCGAGGTTAATGATGGGATTAGAGCTAGGGTTAGATGCAGGGAAAGAGTGAGAGTTATAATTAGGGATAAAGCTAACAGGTGATCATTACTCGTCATGTAACATGATACAAAGGGTCAGAAGAGGAACTGATTCAGGGTTACAATTTGGACTTCGCAGACAACAGGAGCACTAAATGGTGCTGAGGGGGACTCAATAAAGTGGACCGGCCGCCTAATGTAAGCAATTGTGCACAAATATTGTACGATGACTAGCGTTGCCGGTGCTTTTTTCTTAAAGAGTCAGTTCTTGGCACCCATTCCCTACTTGACTCAGCCTAATCTTCAAGAATATTTGTCAAGAACTAAAAAAAATCCAGAAAAGGTTTAACCTCCCCGTCGGGGAATTGAACCCCGGTCTCCCGCGTGACAGGCGGGGATACTGACCACTATACTAACGAGGAGACGTGAGGGCATGAAATGAACAGCTGCTGATGTCTGCACAGCATCCAGCGACCACCTAGCTGGCCTAGGGGGTCTCATTTTCCCCCGTCAAACGGCTTGCCCGATCTAAGGCTAATTTCTTTCTTTTTATCGGCACCAGGCTTAAAACTCAGTTTAAGGCGATAGTTCCGGGCTATGTTTGACTCCAGAGTTGAATCTGTCATCCCGCATTTCCTCAGCAAATCAAGCTACCCATCTCAAGTCTCATGAGCTGAGGACGGCAAAGTCCCTGTGGGCTTAGGACAGTCAAAGAAACCCCTGGGCTGCATGCTAAGCCCCTTTTTGGCTTCACTTTCCGAATCCTGCCCTAGCTTGCGATTAGTTTTTTACTCACTTCTTGCCCCCATCTCCCACCTTGCCTCATGGTCTCCCCTCCTCTGCGCACCTGACAGTTTGCCTGCCCTTCCACTGCCTGTCTCCAGACTTTCCAAGGAGAAAAGGCAAAGCACTAAAGCGGGCCGGGCAACGGGTCAAGTTCCGCTTTCGGCGACTAGCAGGGAGGTAGCGTGGCCGAGCGGTCTAAGGCGCTGGATTAAGGCTCCAGTCTCTTCGGAGGCGTGGGTTCAAATCCCACCGCTGCCACTTTTCCTGGCCTTGCATTTTAAAGAAGAACGTAACGTTGACCTCTTCCTTCATTAGTGCCACCTCTGTCGCAATGAGCAAGCGGATGGTATGCCACACCCTGCAGGAAAAAGGTTTCGCTTCTGACGTCTTGCTTTTCTGGACATCCAGTCTCAAGTTTCCCATCTGGAACGGCGCTCCCTGCTGCTTTGTGAAGGCTTGCTGCAAGAGCCTTCGAAACCCAGGAGCTCTTGCGTTGAGCTGTGACGCGTCCTGGGAAGACCTCCCGTTGCAGCGGAATGAGCCCCACTTCCAGGGCGTGCTGGTAGCAAATTTCCCACAGCCCACAGGGAGCAAACGATCCCAGGTGTGATGTATCACCAGGAGAGGCTGAGATGAGAGTAAGGGTTCACGCGTGTGCCCGGACCGAGGTTAATGATGGGATTAGAGCTAGGGTTAGATGCAGGGAAAGAGTGAGAGTTATAATTAGGGATAAAGCTAACAGGTGATCATTACTCGTCATGTAACATGATACAAAGGGTCAGAAGAGGAACTGATTCAGGGTTACAATTTGGACTTTGCAGACAACAGGAGCACTAAATGGTGCTGAGGGGGACTCAATAAAGTGGACCGGCCGCCTAATGTAAGCAAATGTGCACAAATATTGTACGATGACTAGCGTTGCCGGTGCTTTTTTCTTAAAGAGTCAGTTCTTGGCACCCATTCCCTACTTGACTCAGCCTAATCTTCAAGAATATTTGTCAAGAACTAAAAAAAATCCAGAAAAGGTTTAACCTCGGTCTCCCGCGTGACAGGCGGGGATACTGACCACTATACTAACGAGGAGACGTGAGGGCATGAAATGAACAGCTGCTGATGTCTGCACAGCATCCAGCGACCACCTAGCTGGCCTAGGGGGTCTCATTTTCCCCCGTCAAACGGCTTGCCCGATCTAAGGCTAATTTCTTTCTTTTTATCGGCACCAGGCTTAAAACTCAGTTTAAGGCGATAGTTCCGGGCTATGTTTGACTCCAGAGTTGAATCTGTCATCCCGCATTTCCTCAGCAAATCAAGCTACCCATCTCAAGTCTCATGAGCTGAGGACGGCAAAGTCCCTGTGGGCTTAGGACAGTCAAAGAAACCCCTGGGCTGCATGCTAAGCCCCTTTTCGGCTTCACTTTCCGAATCCTGCCCTAGCTTGCGATTAGTTTTTTTCTCACTTCTTGCCCCCATCTCCCACCTTGCCTCATGGTCTCCCCTCCTCTGCGCACCTGACAGTTTGCCTGCCCTTCCACTGCCTGTCTCCAGACTTTCCAAGGAGAAAAGGCAAAGCACTAAAGCGGGCCGGGCAACGGGTCAAGTTCCGCTTTCGGCGACTAGCAGGGAGGTAGCGTGGCCGAGCGGTCTAAGGCGCTGGATTAAGGCTCCAGTCTCTTCGGAGGCGTGGGTTCAAATCCCACCGCTGCCACTTTTCCTGGCCTTGCATTTTAAAGAAGAACGTAACGTTGACCTCTTCCTTCATTAGTGCCACCTCTGTCGCAATGAGCAAGCGGATGGTAGGCCACACCCTGCAGGAAAAAGGTTTCGCTTCTGACGTCTTGCTTTTCTGGACATCCAGTCTCAAGTTTCCCATCTGGAACGGCGCTCCCTGCTGCTTTGTGAAGGCTTGCTGCAAGAGCCTTCGAAACCCAGGAGCTCTTGCGTTGAGCTGTGACGCGTCCTGGGAAGACCTCCCGTTGCAGCGGAATGAGCCCCACTTCCAGGGCGTGCTGGTAGCAAATTTCCCACAGCCCACAGGGAGCAAACGATCCCAGGTGTGATGTATCACCAGGAGAGGCTGAGATGAGAGTAAGGGTTCACGCGTGTGCCCGGACCGAGGTTAATGATGGGATTAGAGCTAGGGTTAGATGCAGGGAAAGAGTGAGAGTTATAATTAGGGATAAAGCTAACAGGTGATCATTACTCGTCATGTAACATGATACAAAGGGTCAGAAGAGGAACTGATTCAGGGTTACAATTTGGACTTCGCAGACAACAGGAGCACTAAATGGTGCTGAGGGGGACTCAATAAAGTGGACCGGCCGCCTAATGTAAGCAATTGTGCACAAATATTGTACGATGACTAGCGTTGCCGGTGCTTTTTTCTTAAAGAGTCAGTTCTTGGCACCCATTCCCTACTTGACTCAGCCTAATCTTCAAGAATATTTGTCAAGAACTAAAAAAAATCCAGAAAAGGTTTAACCTCCCCGTCGGGGAATTGAACCCCGGTCTCCCGACCACTATACTAACGAGGAGACGTGAGGGCATGAAATGAACAGCTGCTGATGTCTGCACAGCATCCAGCGACCACCTAGCTGGCCTAGGGGGTCTCATTTTCCCCCGTCAAACGGCTTGCCCGATCTAAGGCTAATTTCTTTCTTTTTATCGGCACCAGGCTTAAAACTCAGTTTAAGGCGATAGTTCCGGGCTATGTTTGACTCCAGAGTTGAATCTGTCATCCCGCATTTCCTCAGCAAATCAAGCTACCCATCTCAAGTCTCATGAGCTGAGGACGGCAAAGTCCCTGTGGGCTTAGGACAGTCAAAGAAACCCCTGGGCTGCATGCTAAGCCCCTTTTCGGCTTCACTTTCCGAATCCTGCCCTAGCTTGCGATTAGTTTTTTTCTCACTTCTTGCCCCCATCTCCCACCTTGCCTCATGGTCTCCCCTCCTCTGCGCACCTGACAGTTTGCCTGCCCTTCCACTGCCTGTCTCCAGACTTTCCAAGGAGAAAAGGCAAAGCACTAAAGCGGGCCGGGCAACGGGTCAAGTTCCGCTTTCGGCGACTAGCAGGGAGGTAGCGTGGCCGAGCGGTCTAAGGCGCTGGATTAAGGCTCCAGTCTCTTCGGAGGCGTGGGTTCAAATCCCACCGCTGCCACTTTTCCTGGCCTTGCATTTTAAAGAAGAACGTAACGTTGACCTCTTCCTTCATTAGTGCCACCTCTGTCGCAATGAGCAAGAGGATGGTATGCCACACCCTGCAGGAAAAAGGTTTCGCTTCTGACGTCTTGCTTTTCTGGACATCCAGTCTCAAGTTTCCCATCTGGAACGGCGCTCCCTGCTGCTTTGTGAAGGCTTGCTGCAAGAGCCTTCGAAACCCAGGAGCTCTTGCGTTGAGCTGTGACGCGTCCTGGGAAGACCTCCCGTTGCAGCGGAATGAGCCCCACTTCCAGGGCGTGCTGGTAGCAAATTTCCCACAGCCCACAGGGAGCAAACGATCCCAGGTGTGATGTATCACCAGGAGAGGCTGAGATGAGAGTAAGGGTTCACGCGTGTGCCCGGACCGAGGTTAATGATGGGATTAGAGCTAGGGTTAGATGCAGGGAAAGAGTGAGAGTTATAATTAGGGATAAAGCTAACAGGTGATCATTACTCGTCATGTAACATGATA
This sequence comes from Ambystoma mexicanum, assembly GCF_040938575.1. Lineage (NCBI taxonomy): Eukaryota > Metazoa > Chordata > Amphibia > Caudata > Ambystomatidae > Ambystoma > Ambystoma mexicanum. Next base: position 2,138,453 of record NW_027182434.1, read on the forward strand.
CAAAGGGTCAGAAGAGGAACTGATTCAGGGTTACAATTTGGACTTCGCAGACAACAGGAGCACTAAATGGTGCTGAGGGGGACTCAATAAAGTGGACCGGCCGCCTAATGTAAGCAATTGTGCACAAATATTGTACGATGACTAGCGTTGCCGGTGCTTTTTTCTTAAAGAGTCAGTTCTTGGCACCCATTCCCTACTTGACTCAGCCTAATCTTCAAGAATATTTGTCAAGAACTAAAAAAAATCCAGAAAAGGTTTAACCTCCCCGTCGGGGAATTGAACCCCGGTCTCCCGCGTGACAGGCGGGGATACTGACCACTATACTAACGAGGAGACGTGAGGGCATGAAATGAACAGCTGCTGATGTCTGCACAGCATCCAGCGACCACCTAGCTGGCCTAGGGGGTCTCATTTTCCCCCGTCAAACGGCTTGCCCGATCTAAGGCTAATTTCTTTCTTTTTATCGGCACCAGGCTTAAAACTCAGTTTAAGGCGATAGTTCCGGGCTATGTTTGACTCCAGAGTTGAATCTGTCATCCCGCATTTCCTCAGCAAATCAAGCTACCCATCTCAAGTCTCATGAGCTGAGGACGGCAAAGTCCCTGTGGGCTTAGGACAGTCAAAGAAACCCCTGGGCTGCATGCTAAGCCCCTTTTCGGCTTCACTTTCCGAATCCTGCCCTAGCTTGCGATTAGTTTTTTTCTCACTTCTTGCCCCCATCTCCCACCTTGCCTCATGGTCTCCCCTCCTCTGCGCACCTGACAGTTTGCCTGCCCTTCCACTGCCTGTCTCCAGACTTTCCAAGGAGAAAAGGCAAAGCACTAAAGCGGGCCGGGCAACGGGTCAAGTTCCGCTTTCGGCGACTAGCAGGGAGGTAGCGTGGCCGAGCGGTCTAAGGCGCTGGATTAAGGCTCCAGTCTCTTCGGAGGCGTGGGTTCAAATCCCACCGCTGCCACTTTTCCTGGCCTTGCATTTTAAAGAAGAACGTAACGTTGACCTCTTCCTTCATTAGTGCCACCTCTGTCGCAATGAGCAAGCGGATGGTAGGCCACACCCTGCAGGAAAAAGGTTTCGCTTCTGACGTCTTGCTTTTCTGGACATCCAGTCTCAAGTTTCCCATCTGGAACGGCGCTCCCTGCTGCTTTGTGAAGGCTTGCTGCAAGAGCCTTCGAAACCCAGGAGCTCTTGCGTTGAGCTGTGACGCGTCCTGGGAAGACCTCCCGTTGCAGCGGAATGAGCCCCACTTCCAGGGCGTGCTGGTAGCAAATTTCCCACAGCCCACAGGGAGCAAACGATCCCAGGTGTGATGTATCACCAGGAGAGGCTGAGATGAGAGTAAGGGTTCACGCGTGTGCCCGGACCGAGGTTAATGATGGGATTAGAGCTAGGGTTAGATGCAGGGAAAGAGTGAGAGTTATAATTAGGGATAAAGCTAACAGGTGATCATTACTCGTCATGTAACATGATACAAAGGGTCAGAAGAGGAACTGATTCAGGGTTACAATTTGGACTTCGCAGACAACAGGAGCACTAAATGGTGCTGAGGGGGACTCAATAAAGTGGACCGGCCGCCTAATGTAAGCAATTGTGCACAAATATTGTACGATGACTAGCGTTGCCGGTGCTTTTTTCTTAAAGAGTCAGTTCTTGGCACCCATTCCCTACTTGACTCAGCCTAATCTTCAAGAATATTTGTCAAGAACTAAAAAAAATCCAGAAAAGGTTTAACCTCCCCGTCGGGGAATTGAACCCCGGTCTCCCGACCACTATACTAACGAGGAGACGTGAGGGCATGAAATGAACAGCTGCTGATGTCTGCACAGCATCCAGCGACCACCTAGCTGGCCTAGGGGGTCTCATTTTCCCCCGTCAAACGGCTTGCCCGATCTAAGGCTAATTTCTTTCTTTTTATCGGCACCAGGCTTAAAACTCAGTTTAAGGCGATAGTTCCGGGCTATGTTTGACTCCAGAGTTGAATCTGTCATCCCGCATTTCCTCAGCAAATCAAGCTACCCATCTCAAGTCTCATGAGCTGAGGACGGCAAAGTCCCTGTGGGCTTAGGACAGTCAAAGAAACCCCTGGGCTGCATGCTAAGCCCCTTTTCGGCTTCACTTTCCGAATCCTGCCCTAGCTTGCGATTAGTTTTTTTCTCACTTCTTGCCCCCATCTCCCACCTTGCCTCATGGTCTCCCCTCCTCTGCGCACCTGACAGTTTGCCTGCCCTTCCACTGCCTGTCTCCAGACTTTCCAAGGAGAAAAGGCAAAGCACTAAAGCGGGCCGGGCAACGGGTCAAGTTCCGCTTTCGGCGACTAGCAGGGAGGTAGCGTGGCCGAGCGGTCTAAGGCGCTGGATTAAGGCTCCAGTCTCTTCGGAGGCGTGGGTTCAAATCCCACCGCTGCCACTTTTCCTGGCCTTGCATTTTAAAGAAGAACGTAACGTTGACCTCTTCCTTCATTAGTGCCACCTCTGTCGCAATGAGCAAGCGGATGGTATGCCACACCCTGCAGGAAAAAGGTTTCGCTTCTGACGTCTTGCTTTTCTGGACATCCAGTCTCAAGTTTCCCATCTGGAACGGCGCTCCCTGCTGCTTTGTGAAGGCTTGCTGCAAGAGCCTTCGAAACCCAGGAGCTCTTGCGTTGAGCTGTGACGCGTCCTGGGAAGACCTCCCGTTGCAGCGGAATGAGCCCCACTTCCAGGGCGTGCTGGTAGCAAATTTCCCACAGCCCACAGGGAGCAAACGATCCCAGGTGTGATGTATCACCAGGAGAGGCTGAGATGAGAGTAAGGGTTCACGCGTGTGCCCGGACCGAGGTTAATGATGGGATTAGAGCTAGGGTTAGATGCAGGGAAAGAGTGAGAGTTATAATTAGGGATAAAGCTAACAGGTGATCATTACTCGTCATGTAACATGATACAAAGGGTCAGAAGAGGAACTGATTCAGGGTTACAATTTGGACTTCGCAGACAACAGGAGCACTAAATGGTGCTGAGGGGGACTCAATAAAGTGGACCGGCCGCCTAATGTAAGCAATTGTGCACAAATATTGTACGATGACTAGCGTTGCCGGTGCTTTTTTCTTAAAGAGTCAGTTCTTGGCACCCATTCCCTACTTGACTCAGCCTAATCTTCAAGAATATTTGTCAAGAACTAAAAAAAATCCAGAAAAGGTTTAACCTCCCCGTCGGGGAATTGAACCCCGGTCTGCCGCGTGACAGGCGGGGATACTGACCACTATACTAACGAGGAGACGTGAGGGCATGAAATGAACAGCTGCTGATGTCTGCACAGCATCCAGCAACCACCTAGATGGCCTAGGGGGTCTCATTTTCCCCCGTCAAACGGCTTGCCCGATCTAAGGCTAATTTCTTTCTTTTTATCGGCACCAGGCTTAAAACTCAGTTTAAGGCGATAGTTCCGGGCTATGTTTGACTCCAGAGTTGAATCTGTCATCCCGCATTTCCTCAGCAAATCAAGCTACCCATCTCAAGTCTCATGAGCTGAGGACGGCAAAGTCCCTGTGGGCTTAGGACAGTCAAAGAAACCCCTGGGCTGCATGCTAAGCCCCTTTTCGGCTTCACTTTCCGAATCCTGCCCTAGCTTGCGATTAGTTTTTTTCTCACTTCTTGCCCCCATCTCCCACCTTGCCTCATGGTCTCCCCTCCTCTGCGCACCTGACAGTTTGCCTGCCCTTCCACTGCCTGTCTCCAGACTTTCCAAGGAGAAAAGGCAAAGCACTAAAGCGGGCCGGGCAACGGGTCAAGTTCCGCTTTCGGCGACTAGCAGGGAGGTAGCGTGGCCGAGCGGTCTAAGGCGCTGGATTAAGGCTCCAGTCTCTTCGGAGGCGTGGGTTCAAATCCCACCGCTGCCACTTTTCCTGGCCTTGCATTTTAAAGAAGAACGTAACGTTGACCTCTTCCTTCATTAGTGCCACCTCTGTCGCAATGAGCAAGCGGATGGTATGCCACACCCTGCAGGAAAAAGGTTTCGCTTCTGACGTCTTGCTTTTCTGGACATCCAGTCTCAAGTTTCCCATCTGGAACGGCGCTCCCTGCTGCTTTGTGAAGGCTTGCTGCAAGAGCCTTCGAAACCCAGGAGCTCTTGCGTTGAGCTGTGACGCGTCCTGGGAAGACCTCCCGTTGCAGCGGAATGAGCCCCACTTCCAGGGCGTGCTGGTAGCAAATTTCCCACAGCCCACAGGGAGCAAACGATCCCAGGTGTGATGTATCACCAGGAGAGGCTGAGATGAGAGTAAGGGTTCACGCGTGTGCCCGGACCGAGGTTAATGATGGGATTAGAGCTAGGGTTAGATGCAGGGAAAGAGTGAGAGTTATAATTAGGGATAAAGCTAACAGGTGATCATTACTCGTCATGTAACATGATACAAAGGGTCAGAAGAGGAACTGATTCAGGGTTACAATTTGGACTTCGCAGACAACAGGAGCACTAAATGGTGCTGAGGGGGACTCAATAAAGTGGACCGGCCGCCTAATGTAAGCAATTGTGCACAAATATTGTACGATGACTAGCGTTGCCGGTGCTTTTTTCTTAAAGAGTCAGTTCTTGGCACCCATTCCCTACTTGACTCAGCCTAATCTTCAAGAATATTTGTCAAGAACTAAAAAAAATCCAGAAAAGGTTTAACCTCCCCGTCGGGGAATTGAACCCCGGTCTCCCGCGTGACAGGCGGGGATACTGACCACTATACTAACGAGGAGACGTGAGGGCATGAAATGAACAGCTGCTGATGTCTGCACAGCATCCAGCGACCACCTAGATGGCCTAGGGGGTCTCATTTTCCCCCGTCAAACGGCTTGCCCGATCTAAGGCTAATTTCTTTCTTTTTATCGGCACCAGGCTTAAAACTCAGTTTAAGGCGATAGTTCCGGGCTATGTTTGACTCCAGAGTTGAATCTGTCATCCCGCATTTCCTCAGCAAATCAAGCTACCCATCTCAAGTCTCATGAGCTGAGGACGGCAAAGTCCCTGTGGGCTTAGGACAGTCAAAGAAACCCCTGGGCTGCATGCTAAGCCCCTTTTCGGCTTCACTTTCCGAATCCTGCCCTAGCTTGCGATTCCTCTTCTGACCCTTTGTATCATGTTACATGACGAGTAATGATCACCTGTTAGCTTTATCCCTAATTATAACTCTCACTCTTTCCCTGCATCTAACCCTAGCTCTAATCCCATCATTAACCTCGGTCCGGGCACACGCGTGAACCCCTACTCTCATCTCAGCCTCTCCTGGTGATACATCACACCTGGGATCGTTTGCTCCCTGTGGGCTGTGGGAAATTTGCTACCAGCACGCCCTGGAAGTGGGGCTCATTCCGCTGCAACGGGAGGTCTTCCCAGGACGCGTCACAGCTCAACGCAAGAGCTCCTGGGTTTCGAAGGCTCTTGCAGCAAGCCTTCACAAAGCAGCAGGGAGCGCCGTTCCAGATGGGAAACTTGAGACTGGATGTCCAGAAAAGCAAGACGTCAGAAGCGAAACCTTTTTCCTGCAGGGTGTGGCATACCATCCGCTTGCTCATTGCGACAGAGGTGGCACTAATGAAGGAAGAGGTCAACGTTACGTTCTTCTTTAAAATGCAAGGCCAGGAAAAGTGGCAGCGGTGGGATTTGAACCCACGCCTCCGAAGAGACTGGAGCCTTAATCCAGCGCCTTAGACCGCTCGGCCACGCTACCTCCCGGCTAGTCGCCGAAAGCGGAACTTGACCCGTTGCCCGGCCCGCTTTAGTGCTTTGCCTTTTCTCCTTGGAAAGTCTGGAGACAGGCAGTGGAAGGGCAGGCAAACTGTCAGGTGCGCAGAGGAGGGGAGACCATGAGGCAAGGTGGGAGATGGGGGCAAGAAGTGAGAAAAAAACTAATCGCAAGCTAGGGCAGGATTCGGAAAGTGAAGCCGAAAAGGGGCTTAGCATGCAGCCCAGGGGTTTCTTTGACTGTCCTAAGCCCACAGGGACTTTGCCGTCCTCAGCTCATGAGACTTGAGATGGGTAGCTTGATTTGCTGAGGAAATGCGGGATGACAGATTCAACTCTGGAGTCAAACATAGCCCGGAACTATCGCCTTAAACTGAGTTTTAAGCCTGGTGCCGATAAAAAGAAAGAAATTAGCCTTAGATCGGGCAAGCCGTTTGACGGGGGAAAATGAGACCCCCCTAGGCCAGCTAGGTGGTCGCTGGATGCTGTGCAGACATCAGCAGCTGTTCATTTCATGCCCTCACGTCTCCTCGTTAGTATAGTGGTCAGTATCCCCGCCTGTCACGCGGGAGACCGGGGTTCAATTCCCCGACGGGGAGGTTAAACCGTTTCTGGATTTTTTTTAGTTCTTGACAAATATTCTTGAAGATTAGGCTGAGTCAAGTAGGGAATGGGTGCCAAGAACTGACTCTTTAAGAAAAAAGCACCGGCAACGCTAGTCATCGTACAATATTTGTGCACAATTGCTTACATTAGGCGGCCGGTCCACTTTATTGAGTCCCCCTCAGCACCATTTAGTGCTCCTGTTGTCTGCGAAGTCCAAATTGTAACCCTGAATCAGTTCCTCTTCTGACCCTTTGTATCATGTTACATGACGAGTAATGATCACCTGTTAGCTTTATCCCTAATTATAACTCTCACTCTTTCCCTGCATCTAACCCTAGCTCTAATCCCATCATTAACCTCGGTCCGGGCACACGCGTGAACCCCTACTCTCATCTCAGCCTCTCCTGGTGATACATCACACCTGGGATCGTTTGCTCCCTGTGGGCTGTGGGAAATTTGCTACCAGCACGCCCTGGAAGTGGGGCTCATTCCGCTGCAACGGGAGGTCTTCCCAGGACGCGTCACAGCTCAACGCAAGAGCTCCTGGGTTTCGAAGGCTCTTGCAGCAAGCCTTCACAAAGCAGCAGGGAGCGCCGTTCCAGATGGGAAACTTGAGACTGGATGTCCAGAAAAGCAAGACGTCAGAAGCGAAACCTTTTTCCTGCAGGGTGTGGCATACCATCCGCTTGCTCATTGCGACAGAGGTGGCACTAATGAAGGAAGAGGTCAACGTTACGTTCTTCTTTAAAATGCAAGGCCAGGAAAAGTGGCAGCGGTGGGATTTGAACCCACGCCTCCGAAGAGACTGGAGCCTTAATCCAGCGCCTTAGACCGCTCGGCCACGCTACCTCCCTGCTAGTCGCCGAAAGCGGAACTTGACCCGTTGCCCGGCCCGCTTTAGTGCTTTGCCTTTTCTCCTTGGAAAGTCTGGAGACAGGCAGTGGAAGGGCAGGCAAACTGTCAGGTGCGCAGAGGAGGGGAGACCATGAGGCAAGGTGGGAGATGGGGGCAAGAAGTGAGAAAAAAACTAATCGCAAGCTAGGGCAGGATTCGGAAAGTGAAGCCGAAAAGGGGCTTAGCATGCAGCCCAGGGGTTTCTTTGACTGTCCTAAGCCCACAGGGACTTTGCCGTCCTCAGCTCATGAGACTTGAGATGGGTAGCTTGATTTGCTGAGGAAATGCGGGATGACAGATTCAACTCTGGAGTCAAACATAGCCCGGAACTATCGCCTTAAACTGAGTTTTAAGCCTGGTGCCGATAAAAAGAAAGAAATTAGCCTTAGATCGGGCAAGCCGTTTGACGGGGGAAAATGAGACCCCCCTAGGCCAGCTAGGTGGTCGCTGGATGCTGTGCAGACATCAGCAGCTGTTCATTTCATGCCCTCACGTCTCCTCGTTAGTATAGTGGTCAGTATCCCCGCCTGTCACGCGGGAGACCGTCCCCGACGGGGAGGTTAAACCGTTTCTGGATTTTTTTTAGTTCTTGACAAATATTCTTGAAGATTAGGCTGAGTCAAGTAGGGAATGGGTGCCAAGAACTGACTCTTTAAGAAAAAAGCACCGGCAACGCTAGTCATCGTACAATATTTGTGCACAATTGCTTACATTAGGCGGCCGGTCCACTTTATTGAGTCCCCCTCAGCACCATTTAGTGCTCCTGTTGTCTGCGAAGTCCAAATTGTAACCCTGAATCAGTTCCTCTTCTGACCCTTTGTATCATGTTACATGACGAGTAATGATCACCTGTTAGCTTTATCCCTAATTATAACTCTCACTCTTTCCCTGCATCTAACCCTAGCTCTAATCCCATCATTAACCTCGGTCCGGGCACACGCGTGAACCCCTACTCTCATCTCAGCCTCTCCTGGTGATACATCACACCTGGGATCGTTTGCTCCCTGTGGGCTGTGGGAAATTTGCTACCAGCACGCCCTGGAAGTGGGGCTCATTCCGCTGCAACGGGAGGTCTTCCCAGGACGCGTCACAGCTCAACGCAAGAGCTCCTGGGTTTCGAAGGCTCTTGCAGCAAGCCTTCACAAAGCAGCAGGGAGCGCCGTTCCAGATGGGAAACTTGAGACTGGATGTCCAGAAAAGCAAGACGTCAGAAGCGAAACCTTTTTCCTGCAGGGTGTGGCATACCATCCGCTTGCTCATTGCGACAGAGGTGGCACTAATGAAGGAAGAGGTCAACGTTACGTTCTTCTTTAAAATGCAAGGCCAGGAAAAGTGGCAGCGGTGGGATTTGAACCCACGCCTCCGAAGAGACTGGAGCCTTAATCCAGCGCCTTAGACCGCTCGGCCACGCTACCTCCCTGCTAGTCGCCGAAAGCGGAACTTGACCCGTTGCCCGGCCCGCTTTAGTGCTTTGCCTTTTCTCCTTGGAAAGTCTGGAGACAGGCAGTGGAAGGGCAGGCAAACTGTCAGGTGCGCAGAGGAGGGGAGACCATGAGGCAAGGTGGGAGATGGGGGCAAGAAGTGAGAAAAAAACTAATCGCAAGCTAGGGCAGGATTCGGAAAGTGAAGCCGAAAAGGGGCTTAGCATGCAGCCCAGGGGTTTCTTTGACTGTCCTAAGCCCACAGGGACTTTGCCGTCCTCAGCTCATGAGACTTGAGATGGGTAGCTTGATTTGCTGAGGAAATGCGGGATGACAGATTCAACTCTGGAGTCAAACATAGCCCGGAACTATCGCCTTAAACTGAGTTTTAAGCCTGGTGCCGATAAAAAGAAAGAAATTAGCCTTAGATCGGGCAAGCCGTTTGACGGGGGAAAATGAGACCCCCCTAGGCCAGCTAGGTGGTCGCTGGATGCTGTGCAGACATCAGCAGCTGTTCATTTCATGCCCTCACGTCTCCTCGTTAGTATAGTGGTCAGTATCCCCGCCTGTCACGCGGGAGACCGGGGTTCAATTCCCCGACGGGGAGGTTAAACCGTTTCTGGATTTTTTTTAGTTCTTGACAAATATTCTTGAAGATTAGGCTGAGTCAAGTAGGGAATGGGTGCCAAGAACTGACTCTTTAAGAAAAAAGCACCGGCAACGCTAGTCATCGTACAATATTTGTGCACAATTTCTTACATTAGGCGGCCGGTCCACTTTATTGAGTCCCCCTCAGCACCATTTAGTGCTCCTGTTGTCTGCGAAGTCCAAATTGTAACCCTGAATCAGTTCCTCTTCTGACCCTTTGTATCATGTTACATGACGAGTAATGATCACCTGTTAGCTTTATCCCTAATTATAACTCTCACTCTTTCCCTGCATCTAACCCTAGCTCTAATCCCATCATTAACCTCGGTCCGGGCACACGCGTGAACCCCTACTCTCATCTCAGCCTCTCCTGGTGATACATCACACCTGGGATCGTTTGCTCCCTGTGGGCTGTGGGAAATTTGCTACCAGCACGCCCTGGAAGTGGGGCTCATTCCGCTGCAACGGGAGGTCTTCCCAGGACGCGTCACAGCTCAACGCAAGAGCTCCTGGGTTTCGAAGGCTCTTGCAGCAAGCCTTCACAAAGCAGCAGGGAGCGCCGTTCCAGATGGGAAACTTGAGACTGGATGTCCAGAAAAGCAAGACGTCAGAAGCGAAACCTTTTTCCTGCAGGGTGTGGCATACCATCCGCTTGCTCATTGCGACAGAGGTGGCACTAATGAAGGAAGAGGTCAACGTTACGTTCTTCTTTAAAATGCAAGGCCAGGAAAAGTGGCAGCGGTGGGATTTGAACCCACGCCTCCGAAGAGACTGGAGCCTTAATCCAGCGCCTTAGACCGCTCGGCCACGCTACCTCCCTGCTAGTCGCCGAAAGCGGAACTTGACCCGTTGCCCGGCCCGCTTTAGTGCTTTGCCTTTTCTCCTTGGAAAGTCTGGAGACAGGCAGTGGAAGGGCAGGCAAACTGTCAGGTGCGCAGAGGAGGGGAGACCATGAGGCAAGGTGGGAGATGGGGGCAAGAAGTGAGAAAAAAACTAATCGCAAGCTAGGGCAGGATTCGGAAAGTGAAGCCGAAAAGGGGCTTAGCATGCAGCCCAGGGGTTTCTTTGACTGTCCTAAGCCCACAGGGACTTTGCCGTCCTCAGCTCATGAGACTTGAGATGGGTAGCTTGATTTGCTGAGGAAATGCGGGATGACAGATTCAACTCTGGAGTCAAACATAGCCCGGAACAATCGCCTTAAACTGAGTTTTAAGCCTGGTGCCGATAAAAAGAAAGAAATTAGCCTTAGATCGGGCAAGCCGTTTGACGGGGGAAAATGAGACCCCCCTAGGCCAGCTAGGTGGTCGCTGGATGCTGTGCAGACATCAGCAGCTGTTCATTTCATGCCCTCTCGTCTCCTCGTTAGTATAGTGGTCAGTATCCCCGCCTGTCACGCGGGAGACCGGGGTTCAATTCCCCGACGGGGAGGTTAAACCGTTTCTGGATTTTTTTTAGTTCTTGACAAATATTCTTGAAGATTAGGCTGAGTCAAGTAGGGAATGGGTGCCAAGAACTGACTCTTTAAGAAAAAAGCACCGGCAACGCTAGTCATCGTACAATATTTGTGCACAATTGCTTACATTAGGCGGCCGGTCCACTTTATTGAGTCCCCCTCAGCACCATTTAGTGCTCCTGTTGTCTGCGAAGTCCAAATTGTAACCCTGAATCAGTTCCTCTTCTGACCCTTTGTATCATGTTACATGACGAGTAATGATCACCTGTTAGCTTTATCCCTAATTATAACTCTCACTCTTTCCCTGCATCTAACCCTAGCTCTAATCCCATCATTAACCTCGGTCCGGGCACACGCGTGAACCCCTACTCTCATCTCAGCCTCTCCTGGTGATACATCACACCTGGGATCGTTTGCTCCCTGTGGGCTGTGGGAAATTTGCTACCAGCACGCCCTGGAAGTGGGGCTCATTCCGCTGCAACGGGAGGTCTTCCCAGGACGCGTCACAGCTCAACGCAAGAGCTCCTGGGTTTCGAAGGCTCTTGCAGCAAGCCTTCACAAAGCAGCAGGGAGCGCCGTTCCAGATGGGAAACTTGAGACTGGATGTCCAGAAAAGCAAGACGTCAGAAGCGAAACCTTTTTCCTGCAGGGTGTGGCATACCATCCGCTTGCTCATTGCGACAGAGGTGGCACTAATGAAGGAAGAGGTCAACGTTACGTTCTTCTTTAAAATGCAAGGCCAGGAAAAGTGGCAGCGGTGGGATTTGAACCCACGCCTCCGAAGAGACTGGAGCCTTAATCCAGCGCCTTAGACCGCTCGGCCACGCTACCTCCCTGCTAGTCGCCGAAAGCGGAACTTGACCCGTTGCCCGGCCCGCTTTAGTGCTTTGCCTTTTCTCCTTGGAAAGTCTGGAGACAGGCAGTGGAAGGGCAGGCAAACTGTCAGGTGCGCAGAGGAGGGGAGACCATGAGGCAAGGTGGGAGATGGGGGCAAGAAGTGAGAAAAAAACTAATCGCAAGCTAGGGCAGGATTCGGAAAGTGAAGCCGAAAAGGGGCTTAGCATGCAGCCCAGGGGTTTCTTTGACTGTCCTAAGCCCACAGGGACTTTGCCGTCCTCAGCTCATGAGACTTGAGATGGGTAGCTTGATTTGCTGAGGAAATGCGGGATGACAGATTCAACTCTGGAGTCAAACATAGCCCGGAACTATCGCCTTAAACTGAGTTTTAAGCCTGGTGCCGATAAAAAGAAAGAAATTAGCCTTAGATCGGGCAAGCCGTTTGACGGGGGAAAATGAGACCCCCCTAGGCCAGCTAGGTGGTCGCTGGATGCTGTGCAGACATCAGCAGCTGTTCATTTCATGCCCTCTCGTCTCCTCGTTAGTATAGTGGTCAGTATCCCCGCCTGTCACGCGGGAGACCGGGGTTCAATTCCCCGACGGGGAGGTTAAACCGTTTCTGGATTTTTTTTAGTTCTTGACAAATATTCTTGAAGATTAGGCTGAGTCAAGTAGGGAATGGGTGCCAAGAACTGACTCTTTAAGAAAAAAGCACCGGCAACGCTAGTCATCGTACAATATTTGTGCACAATTGCTTACATTAGGCGGCCGGTCCACTTTATTGAGTCCCCCTCAGCACCATTTAGTGCTCCTGTTGTCTGCGAAGTCCAAATTGTAACCCTGAATCAGTTCCTCTTCTGACCCTTTGTATCATGTTACATGACGAGTAATGATCACCTGTTAGCTTTATCCCTAATTATAACTCTCACTCTTTCCCTGCATCTAACCCTAGCTCTAATCCCATCATTAACCTCGGTCCGGGCACACGCGTGAACCCCTACTCTCATCTCAGCCTCTCCTGGTGATACATCACACCTGGGATCGTTTGCTCCCTGTGGGCTGTGGGAAATTTGCTACCAGCACGCCCTGGAAGTGGGGCTCATTCCGCTGCAACGGGAGGTCTTCCCAGGACGCGTCACAGCTCAACGCAAGAGCTCCTGGGTTTCGAAGGCTCTTGCAGCAAGCCTTCACAAAGCAGCAGGGAGCGCCGTTCCAGATGGGAAACTTGAGACTGGATGTCCAGAAAAGCAAGACGTCAGAAGCGAAACCTTTTTCCTGCAGGGTGTGGCATACCATCCGCTTGCTCATTGCGACAGAGGTGGCACTAATGAAGGAAGAGGTCAACGTTACGTTCTTCTTTAAAATGCAAGGCCAGGAAAAGTGGCAGCGGTGGGATTTGAACCCACGCCTCCGAAGAGACTGGAGCCTTAGTCCAGCGCCTTAGACCGCTCGGCCACGCTACCTCCCTGCTAGTCGCCGAAAGCGGAACTTGACCCGTTGCCCGGCCCGCTTTAGTGCTTTGCCTTTTCTCCTTGGAAAGTCTGGAGACAGGCAGTGGAAGGGCAGGCAAACTGTCAGGTGCGCAGAGGAGGGGAGACCATGAGGCAAGGTGGGAGATGGGGGCAAGAAGTGAGAAAAAAACTAATCGCAAGCTAGGGCAGGATTCGGAAAGTGAAGCCGAAAAGGGGCTTAGCATGCAGCCCAGGGGTTTCTTTGACTGTCCTAAGCCCACAGGGACTTTGCCGTCCTCAGCTCATGAGACTTGAGATGGGTAGCTTGATTTGCTGAGGAAATGCGGGATGACAGATTCAACTCTGGAGTCAAACATAGCCCGGAACTATCGCCTTAAACTGAGTTTTAAGCCTGGTGCCGATAAAAAGAAAGAAATTAGCCTTAGATCGGGCAAGCCGTTTGACGGGGGAAAATGAGACCCCCCTAGGCCAGCTAGGTGGTCGCTGGATGCTGTGCAGACATCAGCAGCTGTTCATTTCATGCCCTCACGTCTCCTCGTTAGTATAGTGGTCAGGAGACCGGGGTTCAATTCCCCGACGGGGAGGTTAAACCTTTTCTGGATTTTTTTTAGTTCTTGACAAATATTCTTGAAGATTAGGCTGAGTCAAGTAGGGAATGGGTGCCAAGAACTGACTCTTTAAGAAAAAAGCACCGGCAACGCTAGTCATCGTACAATATTTGTGCACAATTGCTTACATTAGGCGGCCGGTCCACTTTATTGAGTCCCCCTCAGCACCATTTAGTGCTCCTGTTGTCTGCGAAGTCCAAATTGTAACCCTGAATCAGTTCCTCTTCTGACCCTTTGTATCATGTTACATGACGAGTAATGATCACCTGTTAGCTTTATCCCTAATTATAACTCTCACTCTTTCCCTGCATCTAACCCTAGCTCTAATCCCATCATTAACCTCGGTCCGGGCACACGCGTGAACCCCTACTCTCATCTCAGCCTCTCCTGGTGATACATCACACCTGGGATCGTTTGCTCCCTGTGGGCTGTGGGAAATTTGCTACCAGCACGCCCTGGAAGTGGGGCTCATTCCGCTGCAACGGGAGGTCTTCCCAGGACGCGTCACAGCTCAACGCAAGAGCTCCTGGGTTTCGAAGGCTCTTGCAGCAAGCCTTCACAAAGCAGCAGGGAGCGCCGTTCCAGATGGGAAACTTGAGACTGGATGTCCAGAAAAGCAAGACGTCAGAAGCGAAACCTTTTTCCTGCAGGGTGTGGCATACCATCCGCTTGCTCATTGCGACAGAGGTGGCACTAATGAAGGAAGAGGTCAACGTTACGTTCTTCTTTAAAATGCAAGGCCAGGAAAAGTGGCAGCGGTGGGATTTGAACCCACGCCTCCGAAGAGACTGGAGCCTTAATCCAGCGCCTTAGACCGCTCGGCCACGCTACCTCCCGGCTAGTCGCCGAAAGCGGAACTTGACCCGTTGCCCGGCCCGCTTTAGTGCTTTGCCTTTTCTCCTTGGAAAGTCTGGAGACAGGCAGTGGAAGGGCAGGCAAACTGTCAGGTGCGCAGAGGAGGGGAGACCATGAGGCAAGGTGGGAGATGGGGGCAAGAAGTGAGAAAAAAACTAATCGCAAGCTAGGGCAGGATTCGGAAAGTGAAGCCGAAAAGGGGCTTAGCATGCAGCCCAGGGGTTTCTTTGACTGTCCTAAGCCCACAGGGACTTTGCCGTCCTCAGCTCATGAGACTTGAGATGGGTAGCTTGATTTGCTGAGGAAATGCGGGATGACAGATTCAACTCTGGAGTCAAACATAGCCCGGAACTATCGCCTTAAACTGAGTTTTAAGCCTGGTGCCGATAAAAAGAAAGAAATTAGCCTTAGATCGGGCAAGCCGTTTGACGGGGGAAAATGAGACCCCCCTAGGCCAGCTAGGTGGTCGCTGGATGCTGTGCAGACATCAGCAGCTGTTCATTTCATGCCCTCACGTCTCCTCGTTAGTATAGTGGTCAGGAGACCGGGGTTCAATTCCCCGACGGGGAGGTTAAACCTTTTCTGGATTTTTTTTAGTTCTTGACAAATATTCTTGAAGATTAGGCTGAGTCAAGTAGGGAATGGGTGCCAAGAACTGACTCTTTAAGAAAAAAGCACCGGCAACGCTAGTCATCGTACAATATTTGTGCACAATTGCTTACATTAGGCGGCCGGTCCACTTTATTGAGTCCCCCTCAGCACCATTTAGTGCTCCTGTTGTCTGCGAAGTCCAAATTGTAACCCTGAATCAGTTCCTCTTCTGACCCTTTGTATCATGTTACATGACGAGTAATGATCACCTGTTAGCTTTATCCCTAATTATAACTCTCACTCTTTCCCTGCATCTAACCCTAGCTCTAATCCCATCATTAACCTCGGTCCGGGCACACGCGTGAACCCCTACTCTCATCTCAGCCTCTCCTGGTGATACATCACACCTGGGATCGTTTGCTCCCTGTGGGCTGTGGGAAATTTGCTACCAGCACGCCCTGGAAGTGGGGCTCATTCCGCTGCAACGGGAGGTCTTCCCAGGACGCGTCACAGCTCAACGCAAGAGCTCCTGGGTTTCGAAGGCTCTTGCAGCAAGCCTTCACAAAGCAGCAGGGAGCGCCGTTCCAGATGGGAAACTTGAGACTGGATGTCCAGAAAAGCAAGACGTCAGAAGCGAAACCTTTTTCCTGCAGGGTGTGGCATACCATCCGCTTGCTCATTGCGACAGAGGTGGCACTAAT
The DNA here is from genome assembly GCF_040938575.1 of Ambystoma mexicanum. Taxonomy (NCBI): domain Eukaryota; kingdom Metazoa; phylum Chordata; class Amphibia; order Caudata; family Ambystomatidae; genus Ambystoma; species Ambystoma mexicanum. Next base: position 2,154,242 of record NW_027182434.1, read on the forward strand.
GAAGGAAGAGGTCAACGTTACGTTCTTCTTTAAAATGCAAGGCCAGGAAAAGTGGCAGCGGTGGGATTTGAACCCACGCCTCCGAAGAGACTGGAGCCTTAATCCAGCGCCTTAGACCGCTCGGCCACGCTACCTCCCGGCTAGTCGCCGAAAGCGGAACTTGACCCGTTGCCCGGCCCGCTTTAGTGCTTTGCCTTTTCTCCTTGGAAAGTCTGGAGACAGGCAGTGGAAGGGCAGGCAAACTGTCAGGTGCGCAGAGGAGGGGAGACCATGAGGCAAGGTGGGAGATGGGGGCAAGAAGTGAGAAAAAAACTAATCGCAAGCTAGGGCAGGATTCGGAAAGTGAAGCCGAAAAGGGGCTTAGCATGCAGCCCAGGGGTTTCTTTGACTGTCCTAAGCCCACAGGGACTTTGCCGTCCTCAGCTCATGAGACTTGAGATGGGTAGCTTGATTTGCTGAGGAAATGCGGGATGACAGATTCAACTCTGGAGTCAAACATAGCCCGGAACTATCGCCTTAAACTGAGTTTTAAGCCTGGTGCCGATAAAAAGAAAGAAATTAGCCTTAGATCGGGCAAGCCGTTTGACGGGGGAAAATGAGACCCCCCTAGGCCAGCTAGGTGGTCGCTGGATGCTGTGCAGACATCAGCAGCTGTTCATTTCATGCCCTCACGTCTCCTCGTTAGTATAGTGGTCAGTATCCCCGCCTGTCACGCGGGAGACCGGGGTTCAATTCCCCGACGGGGAGGTTAAACCGTTTCTGGATTTTTTTTAGTTCTTGACAAATATTCTTGAAGATTAGGCTGAGTCAAGTAGGGAATGGGTGCCAAGAACTGACTCTTTAAGAAAAAAGCACCGGCAACGCTAGTCATCGTACAATATTTGTGCACAATTGCTTACATTAGGCGGCCGGTCCACTTTATTGAGTCCCCCTCAGCACCATTTAGTGCTCCTGTTGTCTGCGAAGTCCAAATTGTAACCCTGAATCAGTTCCTCTTCTGACCCTTTGTATCATGTTACATGACGAGTAATGATCACCTGTTAGCTTTATCCCTAATTATAACTCTCACTCTTTCCCTGCATCTAACCCTAGCTCTAATCCCATCATTAACCTCGGTCCGGGCACACGCGTGAACCCCTACTCTCATCTCAGCCTCTCCTGGTGATACATCACACCTGGGATCGTTTGCTCCCTGTGGGCTGTGGGAAATTTGCTACCAGCACGCCCTGGAAGTGGGGCTCATTCCGCTGCAACGGGAGGTCTTCCCAGGACGCGTCACAGCTCAACGCAAGAGCTCCTGGGTTTCGAAGGCTCTTGCAGCAAGCCTTCACAAAGCAGCAGGGAGCGCCGTTCCAGATGGGAAACTTGAGACTGGATGTCCAGAAAAGCAAGACGTCAGAAGCGAAACCTTTTTCCTGCAGGGTGTGGCATACCATCCGCTTGCTCATTGCGACAGAGGTGGCACTAATGAAGGAAGAGGTCAACGTTACGTTCTTCTTTAAAATGCAAGGCCAGGAAAAGTGGCAGCGGTGGGATTTGAACCCACGCCTCCGAAGAGACTGGAGCCTTAATCCAGCGCCTTAGACCGCTCGGCCACGCTACCTCCCTGCTAGTCGTCGAAAGCGGAACTTGACCCGTTGCCCGGCCCGCTTTAGTGCTTTGCCTTTTCTCCTTGGAAAGTCTGGAGACAGGCAGTGGAAGGGCAGGCAAACTGTCAGGTGCGCAGAGGAGGGGAGACCATGAGGCAAGGTGGGAGATGGGGGCAAGAAGTGAGAAAAAAACTAATTGCAAGCTAGGGCAGGATTCGGAAAGTGAAGCCGAAAAGGGGCTTAGCATGCAGCCCAGGGGTTTCTTTGACTGTCCTAAGCCCACAGGGACTTTGCCGTCCTCAGCTCATGAGACTTGAGATGGGTAGCTTGATTTGCTGAGGAAATGCGGGATGACAGATTCAACTCTGGAGTCAAACATAGCCCGGAACTATCGCCTTAAACTGAGTTTTAAGCCTGGTGCCGATAAAAAGAAAGAAATTAGCCTTAGATCGGGCAAGCCGTTTGACGGGGGAAAATGAGACCCCCCTAGGCCAGCTAGGTGGTCGCTGGATGCTGTGCAGACATCAGCAGCTGTTCATTTCATGCCCTCACGTCTCCTCGTTAGTATAGTGGTCAGTATCCCCGCCTGTCACGCGGGAGACCGGGGTTCAATTCCCCGACGGGGAGGTTAAACCGTTTCTGGATTTTTTTTAGTTCTTGACAAATATTCTTGAAGATTAGGCTGAGTCAAGTAGGGAATGGGTGCCAAGAACTGACTCTTTAAGAAAAAAGCACCGGCAACGCTAGTCATCGTACAATATTTGTGCACAATTGCTTACATTAGGCGGCCGGTCCACTTTATTGAGTCCCCCTCAGCACCATTTAGTGCTCCTGTTGTCTGCGAAGTCCAAATTGTAACCCTGAATCAGTTCCTCTTCTGACCCTTTGTATCATGTTACATGACGAGTAATGATCACCTGTTAGCTTTATCCCTAATTATAACTCTCACTCTTTCCCTGCATCTAACCCTAGCTCTAATCCCATCATTAACCTCGGTCCGGGCACACGCGTGAACCCCTACTCTCATCTCAGCCTCTCCTGGTGATACATCACACCTGGGATCGTTTGCTCCCTGTGGGCTGTGGGAAATTTGCTACCAGCACGCCCTGGAAGTGGGGCTCATTCCGCTGCAACGGGAGGTCTTCCCAGGACGCGTCACAGCTCAACGCAAGAGCTCCTGGGTTTCGAAGGCTCTTGCAGCAAGCCTTCACAAAGCAGCAGGGAGCGCCGTTCCAGATGGGAAACTTGAGACTGGATGTCCAGAAAAGCAAGACGTCAGAAGCGAAACCTTTTTCCTGCAGGGTGTGGCATACCATCCGCTTGCTCATTGCGACAGAGGTGGCACTAATGAAGGAAGAGGTCAACGTTACGTTCTTCTTTAAAATGCAAGGCCAGGAAAAGTGGCAGCGGTGGGATTTGAACCCACGCCTCCGAAGAGACTGGAGCCTTAATCCAGCGCCTTAGACCGCTCGGCCACGCTACCTCCCTGCTAGTCGCCGAAAGCGGAACTTGACCCGTTGCCCGGCCCGCTTTAGTGCTTTGCCTTTTCTCCTTGGAAAGTCTGGAGACAGGCAGTGGAAGGGCAGGCAAACTGTCAGGTGCGCAGAGGAGGGGAGACCATGAGGCAAGGTGGGAGATGGGGGCAAGAAGTGAGAAAAAAACTAATCGCAAGCTAGGGCAGGATTCGGAAAGTGAAGCCGAAAAGGGGCTTAGCATGCAGCCCAGGGGTTTCTTTGACTGTCCTAAGCCCACAGGGACTTTGCCGTCCTCAGCTCATGAGACTTGAGATGGGTAGCTTGATTTGCTGAGGAAATGCGGGATGACAGATTCAACTCTGGAGTCAAACATAGCCCGGAACTATCGCCTTAAACTGAGTTTTAAGCCTGGTGCCGATAAAAAGAAAGAAATTAGCCTTAGATCGGGCAAGCCGTTTGACGGGGGAAAATGAGACCCCCCTAGGCCAGCTAGGTGGTCGCTGGATGCTGTGCAGACATCAGCAGCTGTTCATTTCATGCCCTCACGTCTCCTCGTTAGTATAGTGGTCAGTATCCCCGCCTGTCACGCGGGAGACCGGGGTTCAATTCCCCGACGGGGAGGTTAAACCGTTTCTGGATTTTTTTTAGTTCTTGACAAATATTCTTGAAGATTAGGCTGAGTCAAGTAGGGAATGGGTGCCAAGAACTGACTCTTTAAGAAAAAAGCACCGGCAACGCTAGTCATCGTACAATATTTGTGCACAATTTCTTACATTAGGCGGCCGGTCCACTTTATTGAGTCCCCCTCAGCACCATTTAGTGCTCCTGTTGTCTGCGAAGTCCAAATTGTAACCCTGAATCAGTTCCTCTTCTGACCCTTTGTATCATGTTACATGACGAGTAATGATCACCTGTTAGCTTTATCCCTAATTATAACTCTCACTCTTTCCCTGCATCTAACCCTAGCTCTAATCCCATCATTAACCTCGGTCCGGGCACACGCGTGAACCCCTACTCTCATCTCAGCCTCTCCTGGTGATACATCACACCTGGGATCGTTTGCTCCCTGTGGGCTGTGGGAAATTTGCTACCAGCACGCCCTGGAAGTGGGGCTCATTCCGCTGCAACGGGAGGTCTTCCCAGGACGCGTCACAGCTCAACGCAAGAGCTCCTGGGTTTCGAAGGCTCTTGCAGCAAGCCTTCACAAAGCAGCAGGGAGCGCCGTTCCAGATGGGAAACTTGAGACTGGATGTCCAGAAAAGCAAGACGTCAGAAGCGAAACCTTTTTCCTGCAGGGTGTGGCATACCATCCGCTTGCTCATTGCGACAGAGGTGGCACTAATGAAGGAAGAGGTCAACGTTACGTTCTTCTTTAAAATGCAAGGCCAGGAAAAGTGGCAGCGGTGGGATTTGAACCCACGCCTCCGAAGAGACTGGAGCCTTAATCCAGCGCCTTAGACCGCTCGGCCACGCTACCTCCCTGCTAGTCGCCGAAAGCGGAACTTGACCCGTTGCCCGGCCCGCTTTAGTGCTTTGCCTTTTCTCCTTGGAAAGTCTGGAGACAGGCAGTGGAAGGGCAGGCAAACTGTCAGGTGCGCAGAGGAGGGGAGACCATGAGGCAAGGTGGGAGATGGGGGCAAGAAGTGAGAAAAAAACTAATCGCAAGCTAGGGCAGGATTCGGAAAGTGAAGCCGAAAAGGGGCTTAGCATGCAGCCCAGGGGTTTCTTTGACTGTCCTAAGCCCACAGGGACTTTGCCGTCCTCAGCTCATGAGACTTGAGATGGGTAGCTTGATTTGCTGAGGAAATGCGGGATGACAGATTCAACTCTGGAGTCAAACATAGCCCGGAACTATCGCCTTAAACTGAGTTTTAAGCCTGGTGCCGATAAAAAGAAAGAAATTAGCCTTAGATCGGGCAAGCCGTTTGACGGGGGAAAATGAGACCCCCCTAGGCCAGCTAGGTGGTCGCTGGATGCTGTGCAGACATCAGCAGCTGTTCATTTCATGCCCTCTCGTCTCCTCGTTAGTATAGTGGTCAGTATCCCCGCCTGTCACGCGGGAGACCGGGGTTCAATTCCCCGACGGGGAGGTTAAACCGTTTCTGGATTTTTTTTAGTTCTTGACAAATATTCTTGAAGATTAGGCTGAGTCAAGTAGGGAATGGGTGCCAAGAACTGACTCTTTAAGAAAAAAGCACCGGCAACGCTAGTCATCGTACAATATTTGTGCACAATTGCTTACATTAGGCGGCCGGTCCACTTTATTGAGTCCCCCTCAGCACCATTTAGTGCTCCTGTTGTCTGCGAAGTCCAAATTGTAACCCTGAATCAGTTCCTCTTCTGACCCTTTGTATCATGTTACATGACGAGTAATGATCACCTGTTAGCTTTATCCCTAATTATAACTCTCACTCTTTCCCTGCATCTAACCCTAGCTCTAATCCCATCATTAACCTCGGTCCGGGCACACGCGTGAACCCCTACTCTCATCTCAGCCTCTCCTGGTGATACATCACACCTGGGATCGTTTGCTCCCTGTGGGCTGTGGGAAATTTGCTACCAGCACGCCCTGGAAGTGGGGCTCATTCCGCTGCAACGGGAGGTCTTCCCAGGACGCGTCACAGCTCAACGCAAGAGCTCCTGGGTTTCGAAGGCTCTTGCAGCAAGCCTTCACAAAGCAGCAGGGAGCGCCGTTCCAGATGGGAAACTTGAGACTGGATGTCCAGAAAAGCAAGACGTCAGAAGCGAAACCTTTTTCCTGCAGGGTGTGGCATACCATCCGCTTGCTCATTGCGACAGAGGTGGCACTAATGAAGGAAGAGGTCAACGTTACGTTCTTCTTTAAAATGCAAGGCCAGGAAAAGTGGCAGCGGTGGGATTTGAACCCACGCCTCCGAAGAGACTGGAGCCTTAATCCAGCGCCTTAGACCGCTCGGCCACGCTACCTCCCTGCTAGTCGCCGAAAGCGGAACTTGACCCGTTGCCCGGCCCGCTTTAGTGCTTTGCCTTTTCTCCTTGGAAAGTCTGGAGACAGGCAGTGGAAGGGCAGGCAAACTGTCAGGTGCGCAGAGGAGGGGAGACCATGAGGCAAGGTGGGAGATGGGGGCAAGAAGTGAGAAAAAAACTAATCGCAAGCTAGGGCAGGATTCGGAAAGTGAAGCCGAAAAGGGGCTTAGCATGCAGCCCAGGGGTTTCTTTGACTGTCCTAAGCCCACAGGGACTTTGCCGTCCTCAGCTCATGAGACTTGAGATGGGTAGCTTGATTTGCTGAGGAAATGCGGGATGACAGATTCAACTCTGGAGTCAAACATAGCCCGGAACTATCGCCTTAAACTGAGTTTTAAGCCTGGTGCCGATAAAAAGAAAGAAATTAGCCTTAGATCGGGCAAGCCGTTTGACGGGGGAAAATGAGACCCCCCTAGGCCAGCTAGGTGGTCGCTGGATGCTGTGCAGACATCAGCAGCTGTTCATTTCATGCCCTCACGTCTCCTCGTTAGTATAGTGGTCAGGAGACCGGGGTTCAATTCCCCGACGGGGAGGTTAAACCTTTTCTGGATTTTTTTTAGTTCTTGACAAATATTCTTGAAGATTAGGCTGAGTCAAGTAGGGAATGGGTGCCAAGAACTGACTCTTTAAGAAAAAAGCACCGGCAACGCTAGTCATCGTACAATATTTGTGCACAATTGCTTACATTAGGCGGCCGGTCCACTTTATTGAGTCCCCCTCAGCACCATTTAGTGCTCCTGTTGTCTGCGAAGTCCAAATTGTAACCCTGAATCAGTTCCTCTTCTGACCCTTTGTATCATGTTACATGACGAGTAATGATCACCTGTTAGCTTTATCCCTAATTATAACTCTCACTCTTTCCCTGCATCTAACCCTAGCTCTAATCCCATCATTAACCTCGGTCCGGGCACACGCGTGAACCCCTACTCTCATCTCAGCCTCTCCTGGTGATACATCACACCTGGGATCGTTTGCTCCCTGTGGGCTGTGGGAAATTTGCTACCAGCACGCCCTGGAAGTGGGGCTCATTCCGCTGCAACGGGAGGTCTTCCCAGGACGCGTCACAGCTCAACGCAAGAGCTCCTGGGTTTCGAAGGCTCTTGCAGCAAGCCTTCACAAAGCAGCAGGGAGCGCCGTTCCAGATGGGAAACTTGAGACTGGATGTCCAGAAAAGCAAGACGTCAGAAGCGAAACCTTTTTCCTGCAGGGTGTGGCATACCATCCGCTTGCTCATTGCGACAGAGGTGGCACTAATGAAGGAAGAGGTCAACGTTACGTTCTTCTTTAAAATGCAAGGCCAGGAAAAGTGGCAGCGGTGGGATTTGAACCCACGCCTCCGAAGAGACTGGAGCCTTAATCCAGCGCCTTAGACCGCTCGGCCACGCTACCTCCCGGCTAGTCGCCGAAAGCGGAACTTGACCCGTTGCCCGGCCCGCTTTAGTGCTTTGCCTTTTCTCCTTGGAAAGTCTGGAGACAGGCAGTGGAAGGGCAGGCAAACTGTCAGGTGCGCAGAGGAGGGGAGACCATGAGGCAAGGTGGGAGATGGGGGCAAGAAGTGAGAAAAAAACTAATCGCAAGCTAGGGCAGGATTCGGAAAGTGAAGCCGAAAAGGGGCTTAGCATGCAGCCCAGGGGTTTCTTTGACTGTCCTAAGCCCACAGGGACTTTGCCGTCCTCAGCTCATGAGACTTGAGATGGGTAGCTTGATTTGCTGAGGAAATGCGGGATGACAGATTCAACTCTGGAGTCAAACATAGCCCGGAACTATCGCCTTAAACTGAGTTTTAAGCCTGGTGCCGATAAAAAGAAAGAAATTAGCCTTAGATCGGGCAAGCCGTTTGACGGGGGAAAATGAGACCCCCCTAGGCCAGCTAGGTGGTCGCTGGATGCTGTGCAGACATCAGCAGCTGTTCATTTCATGCCCTCACGTCTCCTCGTTAGTATAGTGGTCAGTATCCCCGCCTGTCACGCGGGAGACCGGGGTTCAATTCCCCGACGGGGAGGTTAAACCGTTTCTGGATTTTTTTTAGTTCTTGACAAATATTCTTGAAGATTAGGCTGAGTCAAGTAGGGAATGGGTGCCAAGAACTGACTCTTTAAGAAAAAAGCACCGGCAACGCTAGTCATCGTACAATATTTGTGCACAATTGCTTACATTAGGCGGCCGGTCCACTTTATTGAGTCCCCCTCAGCACCATTTAGTGCTCCTGTTGTCTGCGAAGTCCAAATTGTAACCCTGAATCAGTTCCTCTTCTGACCCTTTGTATCATGTTACATGACGAGTAATGATCACCTGTTAGCTTTATCCCTAATTATAACTCTCACTCTTTCCCTGCATCTAACCCTAGCTCTAATCCCATCATTAACCTCGGTCCGGGCACACGCGTGAACCCCTACTCTCATCTCAGCCTCTCCTGGTGATACATCACACCTGGGATCGTTTGCTCCCTGTGGGCTGTGGGAAATTTGCTACCAGCACGCCCTGGAAGTGGGGCTCATTCCGCTGCAACGGGAGGTCTTCCCAGGACGCGTCACAGCTCAACGCAAGAGCTCCTGGGTTTCGAAGGCTCTTGCAGCAAGCCTTCACAAAGCAGCAGGGAGCGCCGTTCCAGATGGGAAACTTGAGACTGGATGTCCAGAAAAGCAAGACGTCAGAAGCGAAACCTTTTTCCTGCAGGGTGTGGCATACCATCCGCTTGCTCATTGCGACAGAGGTGGCACTAATGAAGGAAGAGGTCAACGTTACGTTCTTCTTTAAAATGCAAGGCCAGGAAAAGTGGCAGCGGTGGGATTTGAACCCACGCCTCCGAAGAGACTGGAGCCTTAATCCAGCGCCTTAGACCGCTCGGCCACGCTACCTCCCGGCTAGTCGCCGAAAGCGGAACTTGACCCGTTGCCCGGCCCGCTTTAGTGCTTTGCCTTTTCTCCTTGGAAAGTCTGGAGACAGGCAGTGGAAGGGCAGGCAAACTGTCAGGTGCGCAGAGGAGGGGAGACCATGAGGCAAGGTGGGAGATGGGGGCAAGAAGTGAGAAAAAAACTAATCGCAAGCTAGGGCAGGATTCGGAAAGTGAAGCCGAAAAGGGGCTTAGCATGCAGCCCAGGGGTTTCTTTGACTGTCCTAAGCCCACAGGGACTTTGCCGTCCTCAGCTCATGAGACTTGAGATGGGTAGCTTGATTTGCTGAGGAAATGCGGGATGACAGATTCAACTCTGGAGTCAAACATAGCCCGGAACTATCGCCTTAAACTGAGTTTTAAGCCTGGTGCCGATAAAAAGAAAGAAATTAGCCTTAGATCGGGCAAGCCGTTTGACGGGGGAAAATGAGACCCCCCTAGGCCAGCTAGGTGGTCGCTGGATGCTGTGCAGACATCAGCAGCTGTTCATTTCATGCCCTCACGTCTCCTCGTTAGTATAGTGGTCAGTATCCCCGCCTGTCACGCGGGAGACCGGGGTTCAATTCCCCGACGGGGAGGTTAAACCGTTTCTGGATTTTTTTTAGTTCTTGACAAATATTCTTGAAGATTAGGCTGAGTCAAGTAGGGAATGGGTGCCAAGAACTGACTCTTTAAGAAAAAAGCACCGGCAACGCTAGTCATCGTACAATATTTGTGCACAATTGCTTACATTAGGCGGCCGGTCCACTTTATTGAGTCCCCCTCAGCACCATTTAGTGCTCCTGTTGTCTGCGAAGTCCAAATTGTAACCCTGAATCAGTTCCTCTTCTGACCCTTTGTATCATGTTACATGACGAGTAATGATCACCTGTTAGCTTTATCCCTAATTATAACTCTCACTCTTTCCCTGCATCTAACCCTAGCTCTAATCCCATCATTAACCTCGGTCCGGGCACACGCGTGAACCCCTACTCTCATCTCAGCCTCTCCTGGTGATACATCACACCTGGGATCGTTTGCTCCCTGTGGGCTGTGGGAAATTTGCTACCAGCACGCCCTGGAAGTGGGGCTCATTCCGCTGCAACGGGAGGTCTTCCCAGGACGCGTCACAGCTCAACGCAAGAGCTCCTGGGTTTCGAAGGCTCTTGCAGCAAGCCTTCACAAAGCAGCAGGGAGCGCCGTTCCAGATGGGAAACTTGAGACTGGATGTCCAGAAAAGCAAGACGTCAGAAGCGAAACCTTTTTCCTGCAGGGTGTGGCATACCATCCGCTTGCTCATTGCGACAGAGGTGGCACTAATGAAGGAAGAGGTCAACGTTACGTTCTTCTTTAAAATGCAAGGCCAGGAAAAGTGGCAGCGGTGGGATTTGAACCCACGCCTCCGAAGAGACTGGAGCCTTAATCCAGCGCCTTAGACCGCTCGGCCACGCTACCTCCCTGCTAGTCGCCGAAAGCGGAACTTGACCCGTTGCCCGGCCCGCTTTAGTGCTTTGCCTTTTCTCCTTGGAAAGTCTGGAGACAGGCAGTGGAAGGGCAGGCAAACTGTCAGGTGCGCAGAGGAGGGGAGACCATGAGGCAAGGTGGGAGATGGGGGCAAGAAGTGAGAAAAAAACTAATCGCAAGCTAGGGCAGGATTCGGAAAGTGAAGCCGAAAAGGGGCTTAGCATGCAGCCCAGGGGTTTCTTTGACTGTCCTAAGCCCACAGGGACTTTGCCGTCCTCAGCTCATGAGACTTGAGATGGGTAGCTTGATTTGCTGAGGAAATGCGGGATGACAGATTCAACTCTGGAGTCAAACATAGCCCGGAACTATCGCCTTAAACTGAGTTTTAAGCCTGGTGCCGATAAAAAGAAAGAAATTAGCCTTAGATCGGGCAAGCCGTTTGACGGGGGAAAATGAGACCCCCCTAGGCCAGCTAGGTGGTCGCTGGATGCTGTGCAGACATCAGCAGCTGTTCATTTCATGCCCTCACGTCTCCTCGTTAGTATAGTGGTCAGTATCCCCGCCTGTCACGCGGGAGACCGGAGGTTAAACCGTTTCTGGATTTTTTTTAGTTCTTGACAAATATTCTTGAAGATTAGGCTGAGTCAAGTAGGGAATGGGTGCCAAGAACTGACTCTTTAAGAAAAAAGCACCGGCAACGCTAGTCATCGTACAATATTTGTGCACAATTGCTTACATTAGGCGGCCGGTCCACTTTATTGAGTCCCCCTCAGCACCATTTAGTGCTCCTGTTGTCTGCGAAGTCCAAATTGTAACCCTGAATCAGTTCCTCTTCTGACCCTTTGTATCATGTTACATGACGAGTAATGATCACCTGTTAGCTTTATCCCTAATTATAACTCTCACTCTTTCCCTGCATCTAACCCTAGCTCTAATCCCATCATTAACCTCGGTCCGGGCACACGCGTGAACCCCTACTCTCATCTCAGCCTCTCCTGGTGATACATCACACCTGGGATCGTTTGCTCCCTGTGGGCTGTGGGAAATTTGCTACCAGCACGCCCTGGAAGTGGGGCTCATTCCGCTGCAACGGGAGGTCTTCCCAGGACGCGTCACAGCTCAACGCAAGAGCTCCTGGGTTTCGAAGGCTCTTGCAGCAAGCCTTCACAAAGCAGCAGGGAGCGCCGTTCCAGATGGGAAACTTGAGACTGGATGTCCAGAAAAGCAAGACGTCAGAAGCGAAACCTTTTTCCTGCAGGGTGTGGCATACCATCCGCTTGCTCATTGCGACAGAGGTGGCACTAATGAAGGAAGAGGTCAACGTTACGTTCTTCTTTAAAATGCAAGGCCAGGAAAAGTGGCAGCGGTGGGATTTGAACCCACGCCTCCGAAGAGACTGGAGCCTTAATCCAGCGCCTTAGACCGCTCGGCCACGCTACCTCCCTGCTAGTCGCCGAAAGCGGAACTTGACCCGTTGCCCGGCCCGCTTTAGTGCTTTGCCTTTTCTCCTTGGAAAGTCTGGAGACAGGCAGTGGAAGGGCAGGCAAACTGTCAGGTGCGCAGAGGAGGGGAGACCATGAGGCAAGGTGGGAGATGGGGGCAAGAAGTGAGAAAAAAACTAATCGCAAGCTAGGGCAGGATTCGGAAAGTGAAGCCGAAAAGGGGCTTAGCATGCAGCCCAGGGGTTTCTTTGACTGTCCTAAGCCCACAGGGACTTTGCCGTCCTCAGCTCATGAGACTTGAGATGGGTAGCTTGATTTGCTGAGGAAATGCGGGATGACAGATTCAACTCTGGAGTCAAACATAGCCCGGAACTATCGCCTTAAACTGAGTTTTAAGCCTGGTGCCGATAAAAAGAAAGAAATTAGCCTTAGATCGGGCAAGCCGTTTGACGGGGGAAAATGAGACCCCCCTAGGCCAGCTAGGTGGTCGCTGGATGCTGTGCAGACATCAGCAGCTGTTCATTTCATGCCCTCACGTCTCCTCGTTAGTATAGTGGTCAGTATCCCCGCCTGTCACGCGGGAGACCATCCCCGACGGGGAGGTTAAACCGTTTCTGGATTTTTTTTAGTTCTTGACAAATATTCTTGAAGATTAGGCTGAGTCAAGTAGGGAATGGGTGCCAAGAACTGACTCTTTAAGAAAAAAGCACCGGCAACGCTAGTCATCGTACAATATTTGTGCACAATTGCTTACATTAGGCGGCCGGTCCACTTTATTGAGTCCCCCTCAGCACCATTTAGTGCTCCTGTTGTCTGCGAAGTCCAAATTGTAACCCTGAATCAGTTCCTCTTCTGACCCTTTGTATCATGTTACATGACGAGTAATGATCACCTGTTAGCTTTATCCCTAATTATAACTCTCACTCTTTCCCTGCATCTAACCCTAGCTCTAATCCCATCATTAACCTCGGTCCGGGCACACGCGTGAACCCCTACTCTCATCTCAGCCTCTCCTGGTGATACATCACACCTGGGATCGTTTGCTCCCTGTGGGCTGTGGGAAATTTGCTACCAGCACGCCCTGGAAGTGGGGCTCATTCCGCTGCAACGGGAGGTCTTCCCAGGACGCGTCACAGCTCAACGCAAGAGCTCCTGGGTTTCGAAGGCTCTTGCAGCAAGCCTTCACAAAGCAGCAGGGAGCGCCGTTCCAGATGGGAAACTTGAGACTGGATGTCCAGAAAAGCAAGACGTCAGAAGCGAAACCTTTTTCCTGCAGGGTGTGGCATACCATCCGCTTGCTCATTGCGACAGAGGTGGCACTAATGAAGGAAGAGGTCAACGTTACGTTCTTCTTTAAAATGCAAGGCCAGGAAAAGTGGCAGCGGTGGGATTTGAACCCACGCCTCCGAAGAGACTGGAGCCTTAATCCAGCGCCTTAGACCGCTCGGCCACGCTACCTCCCTGCTAGTTGCCGAAAGCGGAACTTGACCCGTTGCCCGGCCCGCTTTAGTGCTTTGCCTTTTCTCCTTGGAAAGTCTGGAGACAGGCAGTGGAAGGGCAGGCAAACTGTCAGGTGCGCAGAGGAGGGGAGACCATGAGGCAAGGTGGGAGATGGGGGCAAGAAGTGAGAAAAAAACTAATCGCAAGCTAGGGCAGGATTCGGAAAGTGAAGCCGAAAAGGGGCTTAGCATGCAGCCCAGGGGTTTCTTTGACTGTCCTAAGCCCACAGGGACTTTGCCGTCCTCAGCTCATGAGACTTGAGATGGGTAGCTTGATTTGCTGAGGAAATGCGGGATGACAGATTCAACTCTGGAGTCAAACATAGCCCGGAACTATCGCCTTAAACTGAGTTTTAAGCCTGGTGCCGATAAAAAGAAAGAAATTAGCCTTAGATCGGGCAAGCCGTTTGACGGGGGAAAATGAGACCCCCCTAGGCCAGCTAGGTGGTCGCTGGATGCTGTGCAGACATCAGCAGCTGTTCATTTCATGCCCTCACGTCTCCTCGTTAGTATAGTGGTCAGTATCGAGACCGGGGTTCAATTCCCCGACGGGGAGGTTAAACCTTTTCTGGATTTTTTTTAGTTCTTGACAAATATTCTTGAAGATTAGGCTGAGTCAAGTAGGGAATGGGTGCCAAGAACTGACTCTTTAAGAAAAAAGCACCGGCAACGCTAGTCATCGTACAATATTTGTGCACAATTGCTTACATTAGGCGGCCGGTCCACTTTATTGAGTCCCCCTCAGCACCATTTAGTGCTCCTGTTGTCTGCGAAGTCCAAATTGTAACCCTGAATCAGTTCCTCTTCTGACCCTTTGTATCATGTTACATGACGAGTAATGATCACCTGTTAGCTTTATCCCTAATTATAACTCTCACTCTTTCCCTGCATCTAACCCTAGCTCTAATCCCATCATTAACCTCGGTCCGGGCACACGCGTGAACCCCTACTCTCATCTCAGCCTCTCCTGGTGATACATCACACCTGGGATCGTTTGCTCCCTGTGGGCTGTGGGAAATTTGCTACCAGCACGCCCTGGAAGTGGGGCTCATTCCGCTGCAACGGGAGGTCTTCCCAGGACGCGTCACAGCTCAACGCAAGAGCTCCTGGGTTTCGAAGGCTCTTGCAGCAAGCCTTCACAAAGCAGCAGGGAGCGCCGTTCCAGATGGGAAACTTGAGACTGGATGTCCAGAAAAGCAAGACGTCAGAAGCGAAACCTTTTTCCTGCAGGGTGTGGCATACCATCCGCTTGCTCATTGCGACAGAGGTGGCACTAATGAAGGAAGAGGTCAACGTTACGTTCTTCTTTAAAATGCAAGGCCAGGAAAAGTGGCAGCGGTGGGATTTGAACCCACGCCTCCGAAGAGACTGGAGCCTTAATCCAGCGCCTTAGACCGCTCGGCCACGCTACCTCCCGGCTAGTCGCCGAAAGCGGAACTTGACCCGTTGCCCGGCCCGCTTTAGTGCTTTGCCTTTTCTCCTTGGAAAGTCTGGAGACAGGCAGTGGAAGGGCAGGCAAACTGTCAGGTGCGCAGAGGAGGGGAGACCATGAGGCAAGGTGGGAGATGGGGGCAAGAAGTGAGAAAAAAACTAATCGCAAGCTAGGGCAGGATTTGGAAAGTGAAGCCGAAAAGGGGCTTAGCATGCAGCCCAGGGGTTTCTTTGACTGTCCTAAGCCCACAGGGACTTTGCCGTCCTCAGCTCATGAGACTTGAGATGGGTAGCTTGATTTGCTGAGGAAATGCGGGATGACAGATTCAACTCTGGAGTCAAACATAGCCCGGAACTATCGCCTTAAACTGAGTTTTAAGCCTGGTGCCGATAAAAAGAAAGAAATTAGCCTTAGATCGGGCAAGCCGTTTGACGGGGGAAAATGAGACCCCCCTAGGCCAGCTAGGTGGTCGCTGGATGCTGTGCAGACATCAGCAGCTGTTCATTTCATGCCCTCACGTCTCCTCGTTAGTATAGTGGTCAGTATCCCCGCCTGTCACGCGGGAGACCGGGGTTCAATTCCCCGACGGGGAGGTTAAACCGTTTCTGGATTTTTTTTAGTTCTTGACAAATATTCTTGAAGATTAGGCTGAGTCAAGTAGGGAATGGGTGCCAAGAACTGACTCTTTAAGAAAAAAGCACCGGCAACGCTAGTCATCGTACAATATTTGTGCACAATTGCTTACATTAGGCGGCCGGTCCACTTTATTGAGTCCCCCTCAGCACCATTTAGTGCTCCTGTTGTCTGCGAAGTCCAAATTGTAACCCTGAATCAGTTCCTCTTCTGACCCTTTGTATCATGTTACATGACGAGTAATGATCACCTGTTAGCTTTATCCCTAATTATAACTCTCACTCTTTCCCTGCATCTAACCCTAGCTCTAATCCCATCATTAACCTCGGTCCGGGCACACGCGTGAACCCCTACTCTCATCTCAGCCTCTCCTGGTGATACATCACACCTGGGATCGTTTGCTCCCTGTGGGCTGTGGGAAATTTGCTACCAGCACGCCCTGGAAGTGGGGCTCATTCCGCTGCAACGGGAGGTCTTCCCAGGACGCGTCACAGCTCAACGCAAGAGCTCCTGGGTTTCGAAGGCTCTTGCAGCAAGCCTTCACAAAGCAGCAGGGAGCGCCGTTCCAGATGGGAAACTTGAGACTGGATGTCCAGAAAAGCAAGACGTCAGAAGCGAAACCTTTTTCCTGCAGGGTGTGGCATACCATCCGCTTGCTCATTGCGACAGAGGTGGCACTAATGAAGGAAGAGGTCAACGTTACGTTCTTCTTTAAAATGCAAGGCCAGGAAAAGTGGCAGCGGTGGGATTTGAACCCACGCCTCCGAAGAGACTGGAGCCTTAATCCAGCGCCTTAGACCGCTCGGCCACGCTACCTCCCGGCTAGTCGCCGAAAGCGGAACTTGACCCGTTGCCCGGCCCGCTTTAGTGCTTTGCCTTTTCTCCTTGGAAAGTCTGGAGACAGGCAGTGGAAGGGCAGGCAAACTGTCAGGTGCGCAGAGGAGGGGAGACCATGAGGCAAGGTGGGAGATGGGGGCAAGAAGTGAGAAAAAAACTAATCGCAAGCTAGGGCAGGATTCGGAAAGTGAAGCCGAAAAGGGGCTTAGCATGCAGCCCAGGGGTTTCTTTGACTGTCCTAAGCCCACAGGGACTTTGCCGTCCTCAGCTCATGAGACTTGAGATGGGTAGCTTGATTTGCTGAGGAAATGCGGGATGACAGATTCAACTCTGGAGTCAAACATAGCCCGGAACTATCGCCTTAAACTGAGTTTTAAGCCTGGTGCCGATAAAAAGAAAGAAATTAGCCTTAGATCGGGCAAGCCGTTTGACGGGGGAAAATGAGACCCCCCTAGGCCAGCTAGGTGGTCGCTGGATGCTGTGCAGACATCAGCAGCTGTTCATTTCATGCCCTCACGTCTCCTCGTTAGTATAGTGGTCAGTATCCCCGCCTGTCACGCGGGAGACCGGGGTTCAATTCCCCGACGGGGAGGATAAACCGTTTCTGGATTTTTTTTAGTTCTTGACAAATATTCTTGAAGATTAGGCTGAGTCAAGTAGGGAATGGGTGCCAAGAACTGACTCTTTAAGAAAAAAGCACCGGCAACGCTAGTCATCGTACAATATTTGTGCACAATTGCTTACATTAGGCGGCCGGTCCACTTTATTGAGTCCCCCTCAGCACCATTTAGTGCTCCTGTTGTCTGCGAAGTCCAAATTGTAACCCTGAATCAGTTCCTCTTCTGACCCTTTGTATCATGTTACATGACGAGTAATGATCACCTGTTAGCTTTATCCCTAATTATAACTCTCACTCTTTCCCTGCATCTAACCCTAGCTCTAATCCCATCATTAACCTCGGTCCGGGCACACGCGTGAACCCCTACTCTCATCTCAGCCTCTCCTGGTGATACATCACACCTGGGATCGTTTGCTCCCTGTGGGCTGTGGGAAATTTGCTACCAGCACGCCCTGGAAGTGGGGCTCATTCCGCTGCAACGGGAGGTCTTCCCAGGACGCGTCACAGCTCAACGCAAGAGCTCCTGGGTTTCGAAGGCTCTTGCAGCAAGCCTTCACAAAGCAGCAGGGAGCGCCGTTCCAGATGGGAAACTTGAGACTGGATGTCCAGAAAAGCAAGACGTCAGAAGCGAAACCTTTTTCCTGCAGGGTGTGGCATACCATCCGCTTGCTCATTGCGACAGAGGTGGCACTAATGAAGGAAGAGGTCAACGTTACGTTCTTCTTTAAAATGCAAGGCCAGGAAAAGTGGCAGCGGTGGGATTTGAACCCACGCCTCCGAAGAGACTGGAGCCTTAATCCAGCGCCTTAGACCGCTCGGCCACGCTACCTCCCTGCTAGTCGCCGAAAGCGGAACTTGACCCGTTGCCCGGCCCGCTTTAGTGCTTTGCCTTTTCTCCTTGGAAAGTCTGGAGACAGGCAGTGGAAGGGCAGGCAAACTGTCAGGTGCGCAGAGGAGGGGAGACCATGAGGCAAGGTGGGAGATGGGGGCAAGAAGTGAGAAAAAAACTAATCGCAAGCTAGGGCAGGATTCGGAAAGTGAAGCCGAAAAGGGGCTTAGCATGCAGCCCAGGGGTTTCTTTGACTGTCCTAAGCCCACAGGGACTTTGCCGTCCTCAGCTCATGAGACTTGAGATGGGTAGCTTGATTTGCTGAGGAAATGCGGGATGACAGATTCAACTCTGGAGTCAAACATAGCCCGGAACTATCGCCTTAAACTGAGTTTTAAGCCTGGTGCCGATAAAAAGAAAGAAATTAGCCTTAGATCGGGCAAGCCGTTTGACGGGGGAAAATGAGACCCCCCTAGGCCAGCTAGGTGGTCGCTGGATGCTGTGCAGACATCAGCAGCTGTTCATTTCATGCCCTCACGTCTCCTCGTTAGTATAGTGGTCAGTATCCCCGCCTGTCACGCGGGAGACCGGGGTTCAATTCCCCGACGGGGAGGTTAAACCTTTTCTGGATTTTTTTTAGTTCTTGACAAATATTCTTGAAGATTAGGCTGAGTCAAGTAGGGAATGGGTGCCAAGAACTGACTCTTTAAGAAAAAAGCACCGGCAACGCTAGTCATCGTACAATATTTGTGCACAATTGCTTACATTAGGCGGCCGGTCCACTTTATTGAGTCCCCCTCAGCACCATTTAGTGCTCCTGTTGTCTGCGAAGTCCAAATTGTAACCCTGAATCAGTTCCTCTTCTGACCCTTTGTATCATGTTACATGACGAGTAATGATCACCTGTTAGCTTTATCCCTAATTATAACTCTCACTCTTTCCCTGCATCTAACCCTAGCTCTAATCCCATCATTAACCTCGGTCCGGGCACACGCGTGAACCCCTACTCTCATCTCAGCCTCTCCTGGTGATACATCACACCTGGGATCGTTTGCTCCCTGTGGGCTGTGGGAAATTTGCTACCAGCACGCCCTGGAAGTGGGGCTCATTCCGCTGCAACGGGAGGTCTTCCCAGGACGCGTCACAGCTCAACGCAAGAGCTCCTGGGTTTCGAAGGCTCTTGCAGCAAGCCTTCACAAAGCAGCAGGGAGCGCCGTTCCAGATGGGAAACTTGAGACTGGATGTCCAGAAAAGCAAGACGTCAGAAGCGAAACCTTTTTCCTGCAGGGTGTGGCATACCATCCGCTTGCTCATTGCGACAGAGGTGGCACTAATGAAGGAAGAGGTCAACGTTACGTTCTTCTTTAAAATGCAAGGCCAGGAAAAGTGGCAGCGGTGGGATTTGAACCCACGCCTCCGAAGAGACTGGAGCCTTAATCCAGCGCCTTAGACCGCTCGGCCACGCTACCTCCCTGCTAGTCGCCGAAAGCGGAACTTGACCCGTTGCCCGGCCAGCTTTAGTGCTTTGCCTTTTCTCCTTGGAAAGTCAGGAGACAGGCAGTGGAAGGGCAGGCAAACTGTCAGGTGCGCAGAGGAGGGGAGACCATGAGGCAAGGTGGGAGATGGGGGCAAGAAGTGAGAAAAAAACTAATCGCAAGCTAGGGCAGGATTCGGAAAGTGAAGCCGAAAAGGGGCTTAGCATGCAGCCCAGGGGTTTCTTTGACTGTCCTAAGCCCACAGGGACTTTGCCGTCCTCAGCTCATGAGACTTGAGATGGGTAGCTTGATTTGCTGAGGAAATGCGGGATGACAGATTCAACTCTGGAGTCAAACATAGCCCGGAACTATCGCCTTAAACTGAGTTTTAAGCCTGGTGCCGATAAAAAGAAAGAAATTAGCCTTAGATCGGGCAAGCCGTTTGACGGGGGAAAATGAGACCCCCCTAGGCCAGCTAGGTGGTCGCTGGATGCTGTGCAGACATCAGCAGCTGTTCATTTCATGCCCTCACGTCTCCTCGTTAGTATAGTGGTCAGTATCGAGACCGGGGTTCAATTCCCCGACGGGGAGGTTAAACCTTTTCTGGATTTTTTTTAGTTCTTGACAAATATTCTTGAAGATTAGGCTGAGTCAAGTAGGGAATGGGTGCCAAGAACTGACTCTTTAAGAAAAAAGCACCGGCAACGCTAGTCATCGTACAATATTTGTGCACAATTGCTTACATTAGGCGGCCGGTCCACTTTATTGAGTCCCCCTCAGCACCATTTAGTGCTCCTGTTGTCTGCGAAGTCCAAATTGTAACCCTGAATCAGTTCCTCTTCTGACCCTTTGTATCATGTTACATGACGAGTAATGATCACCTGTTAGCTTTATCCCTAATTATAACTCTCACTCTTTCCCTGCATCTAACCCTAGCTCTAATCCCATCATTAACCTCGGTCCGGGCACACGCGTGAACCCCTACTCTCATCTCAGCCTCTCCTGGTGATACATCACACCTGGGATCGTTTGCTCCCTGTGGGCTGTGGGAAATTTGCTACCAGCACGCCCTGGAAGTGGGGCTCATTCCGCTGCAACGGGAGGTCTTCCCAGGACGCGTCACAGCTCAACGCAAGAGCTCCTGGGTTTCGAAGGCTCTTGCAGCAAGCCTTCACAAAGCAGCAGGGAGCGCCGTTCCAGATGGGAAACTTGAGACTGGATGTCCAGAAAAGCAAGACGTCAGAAGCGAAACCTTTTTCCTGCAGGGTGTGGCATACCATCCGCTTGCTCATTGCGACAGAGGTGGCACTAATGAAGGAAGAGGTCAACGTTACGTTCTTCTTTAAAATGCAAGGCCAGGAAAAGTGGCAGCGGTGGGATTTGAACCCACGCCTCCGAAGAGACTGGAGCCTTAATCCAGCGCCTTAGACCGCTCGGCCACGCTACCTCCCGGCTAGTCGCCGAAAGCGGAACTTGACCCGTTGCCCGGCCCGCTTTAGTGCTTTGCCTTTTCTCCTTGGAAAGTCTGGAGACAGGCAGTGGAAGGGCAGGCAAACTGTCAGGTGCGCAGAGGAGGGGAGACCATGAGGCAAGGTGGGAGATGGGGGCAAGAAGTGAGAAAAAAACTAATCGCAAGCTAGGGCAGGATTCGGAAAGTGAAGCCGAAAAGGGGCTTAGCATGCAGCCCAGGGGTTTCTTTGACTGTCCTAAGCCCACAGGGACTTTGCCGTCCTCAGCTCATGAGACTTGAGATGGGTAGCTTGATTTGCTGAGGAAATGCGGGATGACAGATTCAACTCTGGAGTCAAACATAGCCCGGAACTATCGCCTTAAACTGAGTTTTAAGCCTGGTGCCGATAAAAAGAAAGAAATTAGCCTTAGATCGGGCAAGCCGTTTGACGGGGGAAAATGAGACCCCCCTAGGCCAGCTAGGTGGTCGCTGGATGCTGTGCAGACATCAGCAGCTGTTCATTTCATGCCTTCACGTCTCCTCGTTAGTATAGTGGTCAGTATCCCCGCCTGTCACGCGGGAGACCGGGGTTCAATTCCCCGACGGGGAGGTTAAACCGTTTCTGGATTTTTTTTAGTTCTTGACAAATATTCTTGAAGATTAGGCTGAGTCAAGTAGGGAATGGGTGCCAAGAACTGACTCTTTAAGAAAAAAGCACCGGCAACGCTAGTCATCGTACAATATTTGTGCACAATTGCTTACATTAGGCGGCCGGTCCACTTTATTGAGTCCCCCTCAGCACCATTTAGTGCTCCTGTTGTCTGCGAAGTCCAAATTGTAACCCTGAATCAGTTCCTCTTCTGACCCTTTGTATCATGTTACATGACGAGTAATGATCACCTGTTAGCTTTATCCCTAATTATAACTCTCACTCTTTCCCTGCATCTAACCCTAGCTCTAATCCCATCATTAACCTCGGTCCGGGCACACGCGTGAACCCCTACTCTCATCTCAGCCTCTCCTGGTGATACATCACACCTGGGATCGTTTGCTCCCTGTGGGCTGTGGGAAATTTGCTACCAGCACGCCCTGGAAGTGGGGCTCATTCCGCTGCAACGGGAGGTCTTCCCAGGACGCGTCACAGCTCAACGCAAGAGCTCCTGGGTTTCGAAGGCTCTTGCAGCAAGCCTTCACAAAGCAGCAGGGAGCGCCGTTCCAGATGGGAAACTTGAGACTGGATGTCCAGAAAAGCAAGACGTCAGAAGCGAAACCTTTTTCCTGCAGGGTGTGGCATACCATCCGCTTGCTCATTGCGACAGAGGTGGCACTAATGAAGGAAGAGGTCAACGTTACGTTCTTCTTTAAAATGCAAGGCCAGGAAAAGTGGCAGCGGTGGGATTTGAACCCACGCCTCCGAAGAGACTGGAGCCTTAATCCAGCGCCTTAGACCGCTCGGCCACGCTACCTCCCTGCTAGTCGCCGAAAGCGGAACTTGACCCGTTGCCCGGCCCGCTTTAGTGCTTTGCCTTTTCTCCTTGGAAAGTCTGGAGACAGGCAGTGGAAGGGCAGGCAAACTGTCAGGTGCGCAGAGGAGGGGAGACCATGAGGCAAGGTGGGAGATGGGGGCAAGAAGTGAGAAAAAAACTAATCGCAAGCTAGGGCAGGATTCGGAAAGTGAAGCCGAAAAGGGGCTTAGCATGCAGCCCAGGGGTTTCTTTGACTGTCCTAAGCCCACAGGGACTTTGCCGTCCTCAGCTCATGAGACTTGAGATGGGTAGCTTGATTTGCTGAGGAAATGCGGGATGACAGATTCAACTCTGGAGTCAAACATAGCCCGGAACTATCGCCTTAAACTGAGTTTTAAGCCTGGTGCCGATAAAAAGAAAGAAATTAGCCTTAGATCGGGCAAGCCGTTTGACGGGGGAAAATGAGACCCCCCTAGGCCAGCTAGGTGGTCGCTGGATGCTGTGCAGACATCAGCAGCTGTTCATTTCATGCCCTCACGTCTCCTCGTTAGTATAGTGGTCAGTATCCCCGCCTGTCACGCGGGAGACCGGGGTTCAATTCCCCGACGGGGAGGTTAAACCTTTTCTGGATTTTTTTTAGTTCTTGACAAATATTCTTGAAGATTAGGCTGAGTCAAGTAGGGAATGGGTGCCAAGAACTGACTCTTTAAGAAAAAAGCACCGGCAACGCTAGTCATCGTACAATATTTGTGCACAATTGCTTACATTAGGCGGCCGGTCCACTTTATTGAGTCCCCCTCAGCACCATTTAGTGCTCCTGTTGTCTGCGAAGTCCAAATTGTAACCCTGAATCAGTTCCTCTTCTGACCCTTTGTATCATGTTACATGACGAGTAATGATCACCTGTTAGCTTTATCCCTAATTATAACTCTCACTCTTTCCCTGCATCTAACCCTAGCTCTAATCCCATCATTAACCTCGGTCCGGGCACACGCGTGAACCCCTACTCTCATCTCAGCCTCTCCTGGTGATACATCACACCTGGGATCGTTTGCTCCCTGTGGGCTGTGGGAAATTTGCTACCAGCACGCCCTGGAAGTGGGGCTCATTCCGCTGCAACGGGAGGTCTTCCCAGGACGCGTCACAGCTCAACGCAAGAGCTCCTGGGTTTCGAAGGCTCTTGCAGCAAGCCTTCACAAAGCAGCAGGGAGCGCCGTTCCAGATGGGAAACTTGAGACTGGATGTCCAGAAAAGCAAGACGTCAGAAGCGAAACCTTTTTCCTGCAGGGTGTGGCATACCATCCGCTTGCTCATTGCGACAGAGGTGGCACTAATGAAGGAAGAGGTCAACGTTACGTTCTTCTTTAAAATGCAAGGCCAGGAAAAGTGGCAGCGGTGGGATTTGAACCCACGCCTCCGAAGAGACTGGAGCCTTAATCCAGCGCCTTAGACCGCTCGGCCACGCTACCTCCCTGCTAGTCGCCGAAAGCGGAACTTGACCCGTTGCCTGGCCCGCTTTAGTGCTTTGCCTTTTCTCCTTGGAAAGTCTGGAGACAGGCAGTGGAAGGGCAGGCAAACTGTCAGGTGCGCAGAGGAGGGGAGACCATGAGGCAAGGTGGGAGATGGGGGCAAGAAGTGAGAAAAAAACTAATCGCAAGCTAGGGCAGGATTCGGAAAGTGAAGCCGAAAAGGGGCTTAGCATGCAGCCCAGGGGTTTCTTTGACTGTCCTAAGCCCACAGGGACTTTGCCGTCCTCAGCTCATGAGACTTGAGATGGGTAGCTTGATTTGCTGAGGAAATGCGGGATGACAGATTCAACTCTGGAGTCAAACATAGCCCGGAACTATCGCCTTAAACTGAGTTTTAAGCCTGGTGCCGATAAAAAGAAAGAAATTAGCCTTAGATCGGGCAAGCCGTTTGACGGGGGAAAATGAGACCCCCCCAGGCCAGCTAGGTGGTCGCTGGATGCTGTGCAGACATCAGCAGCTGTTCATTTCATGCCCTCACGTCTCCTCGTTAGTATAGTGGTCAGTATCCCCGCCTGTCACGCGGGAGACCGGGGTTCAATTCCCCGACGGGGAGGTTAAACCGTTTCTGGATTTTTTTTAGTTCTTGACAAATATTCTTGAAGATTAGGCTGAGTCAAGTAGGGAATGGGTGCCAAGAACTGACTCTTTAAGAAAAAAGCACCGGCAACGCTAGTCATCGTACAATATTTGTGCACAATTGCTTACATTAGGCGGCCGGTCCACTTTATTGAGTCCCCCTCAGCACCATTTAGTGCTCCTGTTGTCTGCGAAGTCCAAATTGTAACCCTGAATCAGTTCCTCTTCTGACCCTTTGTATCATGTTACATGACGAGTAATGATCACCTGTTAGCTTTATCCCTAATTATAACTCTCACTCTTTCCCTGCATCTAACCCTAGCTCTAATCCCATCATTAACCTCGGTCCGGGCACACGCGTGAACCCCTACTCTCATCTCAGCCTCTCCTGGTGATACATCACACCTGGGATCGTTTGCTCCCTGTGGGCTGTGGGAAATTTGCTACCAGCACGCCCTGGAAGTGGGGCTCATTCCGCTGCAACGGGAGGTCTTCCCAGGACGCGTCACAGCTCAACGCAAGAGCTCCTGGGTTTCGAAGGCTCTTGCAGCAAGCCTTCACAAAGCAGCAGGGAGCGCCGTTCCAGATGGGAAACTTGAGACTGGATGTCCAGAAAAGCAAGACGTCAGAAGCGAAACCTTTTTCCTGCAGGGTGTGGCATACCATCCGCTTGCTCATTGCGACAGAGGTGGCACTAATGAAGGAAGAGGTCAACGTTACGTTCTTCTTTAAAATGCAAGGCCAGGAAAAGTGGCAGCGGTGGGATTTGAACCCACGCCTCCGAAGAGACTGGAGCCTTAATCCAGCGCCTTAGACCGCTCGGCCACGCTACCTCCCTGCTAGTCGCCGAAAGCGGAACTTGACCCGTTGCCCGGCCCGCTTTAGTGCTTTGCCTTTTCTCCTTGGAAAGTCTGGAGACAGGCAGTGGAAGGGCAGGCAAACTGTCAGGTGCGCAGAGGAGGGGAGACCATGAGGCAAGGTGGGAGATGGGGGCAAGAAGTGAGAAAAAAACTAATCGCAAGCTAGGGCAGGATTCGGAAAGTGAAGCCGAAAAGGGGCTTAGCATGCAGCCCAGGGGTTTCTTTGACTGTCCTAAGCCCACAGGGACTTTGCCGTCCTCAGCTCATGAGACTTGAGATGGGTAGCTTGATTTGCTGAGGAAATGCGGGATGACAGATTCAACTCTGGAGTCAAACATAGCCCGGAACTATCGCCTTAAACTGAGTTTTAAGCCTGGTGCCGATAAAAAGAAAGAAATTAGCCTTAGATCGGGCAAGCCGTTTGACGGGGGAAAATGAGACCCCCCTAGGCCAGCTAGGTGGTCGCTGGATGCTGTGCAGACATCAGCAGCTGTTCATTTCATGCCCTCACGTCTCCTCGTTAGTATAGTGGTCAGTATCCCCGCCTGTCACGCGGGAGACCGGGGTTCAATTCCCCGACGGGGAGGTTAAACCGTTTCTGGATTTTTTTTAGTTCTTGACAAATATTCTTGAAGATTAGGCTGAGTCAAGTAGGGAATGGGTGCCAAGAACTGACTCTTTAAGAAAAAAGCACCGGCAACGCTAGTCATCGTACAATATTTGTGCACAATTGCTTACATTAGGCGGCCGGTCCACTTTATTGAGTCCCCCTCAGCACCATTTAGTGCTCCTGTTGTCTGCGAAGTCCAAATTGTAACCCTGAATCAGTTCCTCTTCTGACCCTTTGTATCATGTTACATGACGAGTAATGATCACCTGTTAGCTTTATCCCTAATTATAACTCTCACTCTTTCCCTGCATCTAACCCTAGCTCTAATCCCATCATTAACCTCGGTCCGGGCACACGCGTGAACCCCTACTCTCATCTCAGCCTCTCCTGGTGATACATCACACCTGGGATCGTTTGCTCCCTGTGGGCTGTGGGAAATTTGCTACCAGCACGCCCTGGAAGTGGGGCTCATTCCGCTGCAACGGGAGGTCTTCCCAGGACGCGTCACAGCTCAACGCAAGAGCTCCTGGGTTTCGAAGGCTCTTGCAGCAAGCCTTCACAAAGCAGCAGGGAGCGCCGTTCCAGATGGGAAACTTGAGACTGGATGTCCAGAAAAGCAAGACGTCAGAAGCGAAACCTTTTTCCTGCAGGGTGTGGCATACCATCCGCTTGCTCATTGCGACAGAGGTGGCACTAATGAAGGAAGAGGTCAACGTTACGTTCTTCTTTAAAATGCAAGGCCAGGAAAAGTGGCAGCGGTGGGATTTGAACCCACGCCTCCGAAGAGACTGGAGCCTTAATCCAGCGCCTTAGACCGCTCGGCCACGCTACCTCCCTGCTAGTCGCCGAAAGCGGAACTTGACCCGTTGCCCGGCCCGCTTTAGTGCTTTGCCTTTTCTCCTTGGAAAGTCTGGAGACAGGCAGTGGAAGGGCAGGCAAACTGTCAGGTGCGCAGAGGAGGGGAGACCATGAGGCAAGGTGGGAGATGGGGGCAAGAAGTGAGAAAAAAACTAATCGCAAGCTAGGGCAGGATTCGGAAAGTGAAGCCGAAAAGGGGCTTAGCATGCAGCCCAGGGGTTTCTTTGACTGTCCTAAGCCCACAGGGACTTTGCCGTCCTCAGCTCATGAGACTTGAGATGGGTAGCTTGATTTGCTGAGGAAATGCGGGATGACAGATTCAACTCTGGAGTCAAACATAGCCCGGAACTATCGCCTTAAACTGAGTTTTAAGCCTGGTGCCGATAAAAAGAAAGAAATTAGCCTTAGATCGGGCAAGCCGTTTGACGGGGGAAAATGAGACCCCCCTAGGCCAGCTAGGTGGTCGCTGGATGCTGTGCAGACATCAGCAGCTGTTCATTTCATGCCCTCACGTCTCCTCGTTAGTATAGTGGTCAGTATCCCCGCCTGTCACCCGGGAGACCGGGGTTCAATTCCCCGACGGGGAGGTTAAACCGTTTCTGGATTTTTTTTAGTTCTTGACAAATATTCTTGAAGATTAGGCTGAGTCAAGTAGGGAATGGGTGCCAAGAACTGACTCTTTAAGAAAAAAGCACCGGCAACGCTAGTCATCGTACAATATTTGTGCACAATTGCTTACATTAGGCGGCCGGTCCACTTTATTGAGTCCCCCTCAGCACCATTTAGTGCTCCTGTTGTCTGCGAAGTCCAAATTGTAACCCTGAATCAGTTCCTCTTCTGACCCTTTGTATCATGTTACATGACGAGTAATGATCACCTGTTAGCTTTATCCCTAATTATAACTCTCACTCTTTCCCTGCATCTAACCCTAGCTCTAATCCCATCATTAACCTCGGTCCGGGCACACGCGTGAACCCCTACTCTCATCTCAGCCTCTCCTGGTGATACATCACACCTGGGATCGTTTGCTCCCTGTGGGCTGTGGGAAATTTGCTACCAGCACGCCCTGGAAGTGGGGCTCATTCCGCTGCAACGGGAGGTCTTCCCAGGACGCGTCACAGCTCAACGCAAGAGCTCCTGGGTTTCGAAGGCTCTTGCAGCAAGCCTTCACAAAGCAGCAGGGAGCGCCGTTCCAGATGGGAAACTTGAGACTGGATGTCCAGAAAAGCAAGACGTCAGAAGCGAAACCTTTTTCCTGCAGGGTGTGGCATACCATCCGCTTGCTCATTGCGACAGAGGTGGCACTAATGAAGGAAGAGGTCAACGTTACGTTCTTCTTTAAAATGCAAGGCCAGGAAAAGTGGCAGCGGTGGGATTTGAACCCACGCCTCCGAAGAGACTGGAGCCTTAATCCAGCGCCTTAGACCGCTCGGCCACGCTACCTCCCTGCTAGTCGCCGAAAGCGGAACTTGACCCGTTGCCCGGCCCGCTTTAGTGCTTTGCCTTTTCTCCTTGGAAAGTCTGGAGACAGGCAGTGGAAGGGCAGGCAAACTGTCAGGTGCGCAGAGGAGGGGAGACCATGAGGCAAGG
Organism: Ambystoma mexicanum; assembly: GCF_040938575.1. Lineage (NCBI taxonomy): Eukaryota > Metazoa > Chordata > Amphibia > Caudata > Ambystomatidae > Ambystoma > Ambystoma mexicanum. The sequence continues at coordinate 2,182,353 of NW_027182434.1, forward strand.
TGGGAGATGGGGGCAAGAAGTGAGAAAAAAACTAATCGCAAGCTAGGGCAGGATTCGGAAAGTGAAGCCGAAAAGGGGCTTAGCATGCAGCCCAGGGGTTTCTTTGACTGTCCTAAGCCCACAGGGACTTTGCCGTCCTCAGCTCATGAGACTTGAGATGGGTAGCTTGATTTGCTGAGGAAATGCGGGATGACAGATTCAACTCTGGAGTCAAACATAGCCCGGAACTATCGCCTTAAACTGAGTTTTAAGCCTGGTGCCGATAAAAAGAAAGAAATTAGCCTTAGATCGGGCAAGCCGTTTGACGGGGGAAAATGAGACCCCCCTAGGCCAGCTAGGTGGTCGCTGGATGCTGTGCAGACATCAGCAGCTGTTCATTTCATGCCCTCACGTCTCCTCGTTAGTATAGTGGTCAGTATCCCTGCCTGTCACGCGGGAGACCGGGGTTCAATTCCCCGACGGGGAGGTTAAACCGTTTCTGGATTTTTTTTAGTTCTTGACAAATATTCTTGAAGATTAGGCTGAGTCAAGTAGGGAATGGGTGCCAAGAACTGACTCTTTAAGAAAAAAGCACCGGCAACGCTAGTCATCGTACAATATTTGTGCACAATTGCTTACATTAGGCGGCCGGTCCACTTTATTGAGTCCCCCTCAGCACCATTTAGTGCTCCTGTTGTCTGCGAAGTCCAAATTGTAACCCTGAATCAGTTCCTCTTCTGACCCTTTGTATCATGTTACATGACGAGTAATGATCACCTGTTAGCTTTATCCCTAATTATAACTCTCACTCTTTCCCTGCATCTAACCCTAGCTCTAATCCCATCATTAACCTCGGTCCGGGCACACGCGTGAACCCCTACTCTCATCTCAGCCTCTCCTGGTGATACATCACACCTGGGATCGTTTGCTCCCTGTGGGCTGTGGGAAATTTGCTACCAGCACGCCCTGGAAGTGGGGCTCATTCCGCTGCAACGGGAGGTCTTCCCAGGACGCCTCACAGCTCAACGCAAGAGCTCCTGGGTTTCGAAGGCTCTTGCAGCAAGCCTTCACAAAGCAGCAGGGAGCGCCGTTCCAGATGGGAAACTTGAGACTGGATGTCCAGAAAAGCAAGACGTCAGAAGCGAAACCTTTTTCCTGCAGGGTGTGGCATAACATCCGCTTGCTCATTGCGACAGAGGTGGCACTAATGAAGGAAGAGGTCAACGTTACGTTCTTCTTTAAAATGCAAGGCCAGGAAAAGTGGCAGCGGTGGGATTTGAACCCACGCCTCCGAAGAGACTGGAGCCTTAATCCAGCGCCTTAGACCGCTCGGCCACGCTACCTCCCTGCTAGTCGCCGAAAGCGGAACTTGACCCGTTGCCCGGCCCGCTTTAGTGCTTTGCCTTTTCTCCTTGGAAAGTCTGGAGACAGGCAGTGGAAGGGCAGGCAAACTGTCAGGTGCGCAGAGGAGGGGAGACCATGAGGCAAGGTGGGAGATGGGGGCAAGAAGTGAGAAAAAAACTAATCGCAAGCTAGGGCAGGATTCGGAAAGTGAAGCCGAAAAGGGGCTTAGCATGCAGCCCAGGGGTTTCTTTGACTGTCCTAAGCCCACAGGGACTTTGCCGTCCTCAGCTCATGAGACTTGAGATGGGTAGCTTGATTTGCTGAGGAAATGCGGGATGACAGATTCAACTCTGGAGTCAAACATAGCCCGGAACTATCGCCTTAAACTGAGTTTTAAGCCTGGTGCCGATAAAAAGAAAGAAATTAGCCTTAGATCGGGCAAGCCGTTTGACGGGGGAAAATGAGACCCCCCCAGGCCAGCTAGGTGGTCGCTGGATGCTGTGCAGACATCAGCAGCTGTTCATTTCATGCCCTCACGTCTCCTCGTTAGTATAGTGGTCAGTATCCCCGCCTGTCACGCGGGAGACCGGGGTTCAATTCCCCGACGGGGAGGTTAAACCGTTTCTGGATTTTTTTTAGTTCTTGACAAATATTCTTGAAGATTAGGCTGAGTCAAGTAGGGAATGGGTGCCAAGAACTGACTCTTTAAGAAAAAAGCACCGGCAACGCTAGTCATCGTACAATATTTGTGCACAATTGCTTACATTAGGCGGCCGGTCCACTTTATTGAGTCCCCCTCAGCACCATTTAGTGCTCCTGTTGTCTGCGAAGTCCAAATTGTAACCCTGAATCAGTTCCTCTTCTGACCCTTTGTATCATGTTACATGACGAGTAATGATCACCTGTTAGCTTTATCCCTAATTATAACTCTCACTCTTTCCCTGCATCTAACCCTAGCTCTAATCCCATCATTAACCTCGGTCCGGGCACACGCGTGAACCCCTACTCTCATCTCAGCCTCTCCTGGTGATACATCACACCTGGGATCGTTTGCTCCCTGTGGGCTGTGGGAAATTTGCTACCAGCACGCCCTGGAAGTGGGGCTCATTCCGCTGCAACGGGAGGTCTTCCCAGGACGCGTCACAGCTCAACGCAAGAGCTCCTGGGTTTCGAAGGCTCTTGCAGCAAGCCTTCACAAAGCAGCAGGGAGCGCCGTTCCAGATGGGAAACTTGAGACTGGATGTCCAGAAAAGCAAGACGTCAGAAGCGAAACCTTTTTCCTGCAGGGTGTGGCATACCATCCGCTTGCTCATTGCGACAGAGGTGGCACTAATGAAGGAAGAGGTCAACGTTACGTTCTTCTTTAAAATGCAAGGCCAGGAAAAGTGGCAGCGGTGGGATTTGAACCCACGCCTCCGAAGAGACTGGAGCCTTAATCCAGCGCCTTAGACCGCTCGGCCACGCTACCTCCCTGCTAGTCGCCGAAAGCGGAACTTGACCCGTTGCCCGGCCCGCTTTAGTGCTTTGCCTTTTCTCCTTGGAAAGTCTGGAGACAGGCAGTGGAAGGGCAGGCAAACTGTCAGGTGCGCAGAGGAGGGGAGACCATGAGGCAAGGTGGGAGATGGGGGCAAGAAGTGAGAAAAAAACTAATCGCAAGCTAGGGCAGGATTCGGAAAGTGAAGCCGAAAAGGGGCTTAGCATGCAGCCCAGGGGTTTCTTTGACTGTCCTAAGCCCACAGGGACTTTGCCGTCCTCAGCTCATGAGACTTGAGATGGGTAGCTTGATTTGCTGAGGAAATGCGGGATGACAGATTCAACTCTGGAGTCAAACATAGCCCGGAACTATCGCCTTAAACTGAGTTTTAAGCCTGGTGCCGATAAAAAGAAAGAAATTAGCCTTAGATCGGGCAAGCCGTTTGACGGGGGAAAATGAGACCCCCCTAGGCCAGCTAGGTGGTCGCTGGATGCTGTGCAGACATCAGCAGCTGTTCATTTCATGCCCTCACGTCTCCTCGTTAGTATAGTGGTCAGTATCCCCGCCTGTCACGCGGGAGACCGGGGTTCAATTCCCCGACGGGGAGGTTAAACCGTTTCTGGATTTTTTTTAGTTCTTGACAAATATTCTTGAAGATTAGGCTGAGTCAAGTAGGGAATGGGTGCCAAGAACTGACTCTTTAAGAAAAAAGCACCGGCAACGCTAGTCATCGTACAATATTTGTGCACAATTGCTTACATTAGGCGGCCGGTCCACTTTATTGAGTCCCCCTCAGCACCATTTAGTGCTCCTGTTGTCTGCGAAGTCCAAATTGTAACCCTGAATCAGTTCCTCTTCTGACCCTTTGTATCATGTTACATGACGAGTAATGATCACCTGTTAGCTTTATCCCTAATTATAACTCTCACTCTTTCCCTGCATCTAACCCTAGCTCTAATCCCATCATTAACCTCGGTCCGGGCACACGCGTGAACCCCTACTCTCATCTCAGCCTCTCCTGGTGATACATCACACCTGGGATCGTTTGCTCCCTGTGGGCTGTGGGAAATTTGCTACCAGCACGCCCTGGAAGTGGGGCTCATTCCGCTGCAACGGGAGGTCTTCCCAGGACGCGTCACAGCTCAACGCAAGAGCTCCTGGGTTTCGAAGGCTCTTGCAGCAAGCCTTCACAAAGCAGCAGGGAGCGCCGTTCCAGATGGGAAACTTGAGACTGGATGTCCAGAAAAGCAAGACGTCAGAAGCGAAACCTTTTTCCTGCAGGGTGTGGCATACCATCCGCTTGCTCATTGCGACAGAGGTGGCACTAATGAAGGAAGAGGTCAACGTTACGTTCTTCTTTAAAATGCAAGGCCAGGAAAAGTGGCAGCGGTGGGATTTGAACCCACGCCTCCGAAGAGACTGGAGCCTTAATCCAGCGCCTTAGACCGCTCGGCCACGCTACCTCCCTGCTAGTCGCCGAAAGCGGAACTTGACCCGTTGCCCGGCCTGCTTTAGTGCTTTGCCTTTTCTCCTTGGAAAGTCTGGAGACAGGCAGTGGAAGGGCAGGCAAACTGTCAGGTGCGCAGAGGAGGGGAGACCATGAGGCAAGGTGGGAGATGGGGGCAAGAAGTGAGAAAAAAACTAATCGCAAGCTAGGGCAGGATTCGGAAAGTGAAGCCGAAAAGGGGCTTAGCATGCAGCCCAGGGGTTTCTTTGACTGTCCTAAGCCCACAGGGACTTTGCCGTCCTCAGCTCATGAGACTTGAGATGGGTAGCTTGATTTGCTGAGGAAATGCGGGATGACAGATTCAACTCTGGAGTCAAACATAGCCCGGAACTATCGCCTTAAACTGAGTTTTAAGCCTGGTGCCGATAAAAAGAAAGAAATTAGCCTTAGATCGGGCAAGCCGTTTGACGGGGGAAAATGAGACCCCCCTAGGCCAGCTAGGTGGTCGCTGGATGCTGTGCAGACATCAGCAGCTGTTCATTTCATGCCCTCACGTCTCCTCGTTAGTATAGTGGTCAGTATCCCCGCCTGTCACGCGGGAGACCGGGGTTCAATTCCCCGACGGGGAGGTTAAACCTTTTCTGGATTTTTTTTAGTTCTTGACAAATATTCTTGAAGATTAGGCTGAGTCAAGTAGGGAATGGGTGCCAAGAACTGACTCTTTAAGAAAAAAGCACCGGCAACGCTAGTCATCGTACAATATTTGTGCACAATTGCTTACATTAGGCGGCCGGTCCACTTTATTGAGTCCCCCTCAGCACCATTTAGTGCTCCTGTTGTCTGCGAAGTCCAAATTGTAACCCTGAATCAGTTCCTCTTCTGACCCTTTGTATCATGTTACATGACGAGTAATGATCACCTGTTAGCTTTATCCCTAATTATAACTCTCACTCTTTCCCTGCATCTAACCCTAGCTCTAATCCCATCATTAACCTCGGTCCGGGCACACGCGTGAACCCCTACTCTCATCTCAGCCTCTCCTGGTGATACATCACACCTGGGATCGTTTGCTCCCTGTGGGCTGTGGGAAATTTGCTACCAGCACGCCCTGGAAGTGGGGCTCATTCCGCTGCAACGGGAGGTCTTCCCAGGACGCGTCACAGCTCAACGCAAGAGCTCCTGGGTTTCGAAGGCTCTTGCAGCAAGCCTTCACAAAGCAGCAGGGAGCGCCGTTCCAGATGGGAAACTTGAGACTGGATGTCCAGAAAAGCAAGACGTCAGAAGCGAAACCTTTTTCCTGCAGGGTGTGGCATACCATCCGCTTGCTCATTGCGACAGAGGTGGCACTAATGAAGGAAGAGGTCAACGTTACGTTCTTCTTTAAAATGCAAGGCCAGGAAAAGTGGCAGCGGTGGGATTTGAACCCACGCCTCCGAAGAGACTGGAGCCTTAATCCAGCGCCTTAGACCGCTCGGCCACGCTACCTCCCTGCTAGTCGCCGAAAGCGGAACTTGACCCGTTTCCCGGCCCGCTTTAGTGCTTTGCCTTTTCTCCTTGGAAAGTCTGGAGACAGGCAGTGGAAGGGCAGGCAAACTGTCAGGTGCGCAGAGGAGGGGAGACCATGAGGCAAGGTGGGAGATGGGGGCAAGAAGTGAGAAAAAAACTAATCGCAAGCTAGGGCAGGATTCGGAAAGTGAAGCCGAAAAGGGGCTTAGCATGCAGCCCAGGGGTTTCTTTGACTGTCCTAAGCCCACAGGGACTTTGCCGTCCTCAGCTCATGAGACTTGAGATGGGTAGCTTGATTTGCTGAGGAAATGCGGGATGACAGATTCAACTCTGGAGTCAAACATAGCCCGGAACTATCGCCTTAAACTGAGTTTTAAGCCTGGTGCCGATAAAAAGAAAGAAATTAGCCTTAGATCGGGCAAGCCGTTTGACGGGGGAAAATGAGACCCCCCTAGGCCAGCTAGGTGGTCGCTGGATGCTGTGCAGACATCAGCAGCTGTTCATTTCATGCCCTCACGTCTCCTCGTTAGTATAGTGGTCAGTATCCCCGCCTGTCACGCGGGAGACCGGGGTTCAATTCCCCGACGGGGAGGTTAAACCGTTTCTGGATTTTTTTTAGTTCTTGACAAATATTCTTGAAGATTAGGCTGAGTCAAGTAGGGAATGGGTGCCAAGAACTGACTCTTTAAGAAAAAAGCACCGGCAACGCTAGTCATCGTACAATATTTGTGCACAATTGCTTACATTAGGCGGCCGGTCCACTTTATTGAGTCCCCCTCAGCACCATTTAGTGCTCCTGTTGTCTGCGAAGTCCAAATTGTAACCCTGAATCAGTTCCTCTTCTGACCCTTTGTATCATGTTACATGACGAGTAATGATCACCTGTTAGCTTTATCCCTAATTATAACTCTCACTCTTTCCCTGCATCTAACCCTAGCTCTAATCCCATCATTAACCTCGGTCCGGGCACACGCGTGAACCCCTACTCTCATCTCAGCCTCTCCTGGTGATACATCACACCTGGGATCGTTTGCTCCCTGTGGGCTGTGGGAAATTTGCTACCAGCACGCCCTGGAAGTGGGGCTCATTCCGCTGCAACGGGAGGTCTTCCCAGGACGCGTCACAGCTCAACGCAAGAGCTCCTGGGTTTCGAAGGCTCTTGCAGCAAGCCTTCACAAAGCAGCAGGGAGCGCCGTTCCAGATGGGAAACTTGAGACTGGATGTCCAGAAAAGCAAGACGTCAGAAGCGAAACCTTTTTCCTGCAGGGTGTGGCATACCATCCGCTTGCTCATTGCGACAGAGGTGGCACTAATGAAGGAAGAGGTCAACGTTACGTTCTTCTTTAAAATGCAAGGCCAGGAAAAGTGGCAGCGGTGGGATTTGAACCCACGCCTCCGAAGAGACTGGAGCCTTAATCCAGCGCCTTAGACCGCTCGGCCACGCTACCTCCCTGCTAGTCGCCGAAAGCGGAACTTGACCCGTTGCCCGGCCCGCTTTAGTGCTTTGCCTTTTCTCCTTGGAAAGTCTGGAGACAGGCAGTGGAAGGGCAGGCAAACTGTCAGGTGCGCAGAGGAGGGGAGACCATGAGGCAAGGTGGGAGATGGGGGCAAGAAGTGAGAAAAAAACTAATCGCAAGCTAGGGCAGGATTCGGAAAGTGAAGCCGAAAAGGGGCTTAGCATGCAGCCCAGGGGTTTCTTTGACTGTCCTAAGCCCACAGGGACTTTGCCGTCCTCAGCTCATGAGACTTGAGATGGGTAGCTTGATTTGCTGAGGAAATGCGGGATGACAGATTCAACTCTGGAGTCAAACATAGCCCGGAACTATCGCCTTAAACTGAGTTTTAAGCCTGGTGCCGATAAAAAGAAAGAAATTAGCCTTAGATCGGGCAAGCCGTTTGACGGGGGAAAATGAGACCCCCCTAGGCCAGCTAGGTGGTCGCTGGATGCTGTGCAGACATCAGCAGCTGTTCATTTCATGCCCTCACGTCTCCTCGTTAGTATAGTGGTCAGTATCCCCGCCTGTCACGCGGGAGACCGGGGTTCAATTCCCCGACGGGGAGGTTAAACCGTTTCTGGATTTTTTTTAGTTCTTGACAAATATTCTTGAAGATTAGGCTGAGTCAAGTAGGGAATGGGTGCCAAGAACTGACTCTTTAAGAAAAAAGCACCGGCAACGCTAGTCATCGTACAATATTTGTGCACAATTGCTTACATTAGGCGGCCGGTCCACTTTATTGAGTCCCCCTCAGCACCATTTAGTGCTCCTGTTGTCTGCGAAGTCCAAATTGTAACCCTGAATCAGTTCCTCTTCTGACCCTTTGTATCATGTTACATGACGAGTAATGATCACCTGTTAGCTTTATCCCTAATTATAACTCTCACTCTTTCCCTGCATCTAACCCTAGCTCTAATCCCATCATTAACCTCGGTCCGGGCACACGCGTGAACCCCTACTCTCATCTCAGCCTCTCCTGGTGATACATCACACCTGGGATCGTTTGCTCCCTGTGGGCTGTGGGAAATTTGCTACCAGCACGCCCTGGAAGTGGGGCTCATTCCGCTGCAACGGGAGGTCTTCCCAGGACGCGTCACAGCTCAACGCAAGAGCTCCTGGGTTTCGAAGGCTCTTGCAGCAAGCCTTCACAAAGCAGCAGGGAGCGCCGTTCCAGATGGGAAACTTGAGACTGGATGTCCAGAAAAGCAAGACGTCAGAAGCGAAACCTTTTTCCTGCAGGGTGTGGCATACCATCCGCTTGCTCATTGCGACAGAGGTGGCACTAATGAAGGAAGAGGTCAACGTTACGTTCTTCTTTAAAATGCAAGGCCAGGAAAAGTGGCAGCGGTGGGATTTGAACCCACGCCTCCGAAGAGACTGGAGCCTTAATCCAGCGCCTTAGACCGCTCGGCCACGCTACCTCCCTGCTAGTCGCCGAAAGCGGAACTTGACCCGTTGCCCGGCCCGCTTTAGTGCTTTGCCTTTTCTCCTTGGAAAGTCTGGAGACAGGCAGTGGAAGGGCAGGCAAACTGTCAGGTGCGCAGAGGAGGGGAGACCATGAGGCAAGGTGGGAGATGGGGGCAAGAAGTGAGAAAAAAACTAATCGCAAGCTAGGGCAGGATTCGGAAAGTGAAGCCGAAAAGGGGCTTAGCATGCAGCCCAGGGGTTTCTTTGACTGTCCTAAGCCCACAGGGACTTTGCCGTCCTCAGCTCATGAGACTTGAGATAGGTAGCTTGATTTGCTGAGGAAATGCGGGATGACAGATTCAACTCTGGAGTCAAACATAGCCCGGAACTATCGCCTTAAACTGAGTTTTAAGCCTGGTGCCGATAAAAAGAAAGAAATTAGCCTTAGATCGGGCAAGCCGTTTGACGGGGGAAAATGAGACCCCCCTAGGCCAGCTAGGTGGTCGCTGGATGCTGTGCAGACATCAGCAGCTGTTCATTTCATGCCCTCACGTCTCCTCGTTAGTATAGTGGTCAGTATCCCCGCCTGTCACGCGGGAGACCGGGGTTCAATTCCCCGACGGGGAGGTTAAACCGTTTCTGGATTTTTTTTAGTTCTTGACAAATATTCTTGAAGATTAGGCTGAGTCAAGTAGGGAATGGGTGCCAAGAACTGACTCTTTAAGAAAAAAGCACCGGCAACGCTAGTCATCGTACAATATTTGTGCACAATTGCTTACATTAGGCGGCCGGTCCACTTTATTGAGTCCCCCTCAGCACCATTTAGTGCTCCTGTTGTCTGCGAAGTCCAAATTGTAACCCTGAATCAGTTCCTCTTCTGACCCTTTGTATCATGTTACATGACGAGTAATGATCACCTGTTAGCTTTATCCCTAATTATAACTCTCACTCTTTCCCTGCATCTAACCCTAGCTCTAATCCCATCATTAACCTCGGTCCGGGCACACGCGTGAACCCCTACTCTCATCTCAGCCTCTCCTGGTGATACATCACACCTGGGATCGTTTGCTCCCTGTGGGCTGTGGGAAATTTGCTACCAGCACGCCCTGGAAGTGGGGCTCATTCCGCTGCAACGGGAGGTCTTCCCAGGACGCGTCACAGCTCAACGCAAGAGCTCCTGGGTTTCGAAGGCTCTTGCAGCAAGCCTTCACAAAGCAGCAGGGAGCGCCGTTCCAGATGGGAAACTTGAGACTGGATGTCCAGAAAAGCAAGACGTCAGAAGCGAAACCTTTTTCCTGCAGGGTGTGGCATACCATCCGCTTGCTCATTGCGACAGAGGTGGCACTAATGAAGGAAGAGGTCAACGTTACGTTCTTCTTTAAAATGCAAGGCCAGGAAAAGTGGCAGCGGTGGGATTTGAACCCACGCCTCCGAAGAGACTGGAGCCTTAATCCAGCGCCTTAGACCGCTCGGCCACGCTACCTCCCTGCTAGTCGCCGAAAGCGGAACTTGACCCGTTGCCCGGCCCGCTTTAGTGCTTTGCCTTTTCTCCTTGGAAAGTCTGGAGACAGGCAGTGGAAGGGCAGGCAAACTGTCAGGTGCGCAGAGGAGGGGAGACCATGAGGCAAGGTGGGAGATGGGGGCAAGAAGTGAGAAAAAAACTAATCGCAAGCTAGGGCAGGATTCGGAAAGTGAAGCCGAAAAGGGGCTTAGCATGCAGCCCAGGGGTTTCTTTGACTGTCCTAAGCCCACAGGGACTTTGCCGTCCTCAGCTCATGAGACTTGAGATGGGTAGCTTGATTTGCTGAGGAAATGCGGGATGACAGATTCAACTCTGGAGTCAAACATAGCCCGGAACTATCGCCTTAAACTGAGTTTTAAGCCTGGTGCCGATAAAAAGAAAGAAATTAGCCTTAGATCGGGCAAGCCGTTTGACGGGGGAAAATGAGACCCCCCTAGGCCAGCTAGGTGGTCGCTGGATGCTGTGCAGACATCAGCAGCTGTTCATTTCATGCCCTCACGTCTCCTCGTTAGTATAGTGGTCAGTATCCCCGCCTGTCACGCGGGAGACCGGGGTTCAATTCCCCGACGGGGAGGTTAAACCTTTTCTGGATTTTTTTTAGTTCTTGACAAATATTCTTGAAGATTAGGCTGAGTCAAGTAGGGAATGGGTGCCAAGAACTGACTCTTTAAGAAAAAAGCACCGGCAACGCTAGTCATCGTACAATATTTGTGCACAATTGCTTACATTAGGCGGCCGGTCCACTTTATTGAGTCCCCCTCAGCACCATTTAGTGCTCCTGTTGTCTGCGAAGTCCAAATTGTAACCCTGAATCAGTTCCTCTTCTGACCCTTTGTATCATGTTACATGACGAGTAATGATCACCTGTTAGCTTTATCCCTAATTATAACTCTCACTCTTTCCCTGCATCTAACCCTAGCTCTAATCCCATCATTAACCTCGGTCCGGGCACACGCGTGAACCCCTACTCTCATCTCAGCCTCTCCTGGTGATACATCACACCTGGGATCGTTTGCTCCCTGTGGGCTGTGGGAAATTTGCTACCAGCACGCCCTGGAAGTGGGGCTCATTCCGCTGCAACGGGAGGTCTTCCCAGGACGCGTCACAGCTCAACGCAAGAGCTCCTGGGTTTCGAAGGCTCTTGCAGCAAGCCTTCACAAAGCAGCAGGGAGCGCCGTTCCAGATGGGAAACTTGAGACTGGATGTCCAGAAAAGCAAGACGTCAGAAGCGAAACCTTTTTCCTGCAGGGTGTGGCATACCATCCGCTTGCTCATTGCGACAGAGGTGGCACTAATGAAGGAAGAGGTCAACGTTACGTTCTTCTTTAAAATGCAAGGCCAGGAAAAGTGGCAGCGGTGGGATTTGAACCCACGCCTCCGAAGAGACTGGAGCCTTAATCCAGCGCCTTAGACCGCTCGGCCACGCTACCTCCCTGCTAGTCGCCGAAAGCGGAACTTGACCCGTTTCCCGGCCCGCTTTAGTGCTTTGCCTTTTCTCCTTGGAAAGTCTGGAGACAGGCAGTGGAAGGGCAGGCAAACTGTCAGGTGCGCAGAGGAGGGGAGACCATGAGGCAAGGTGGGAGATGGGGGCAAGAAGTGAGAAAAAAACTAATCGCAAGCTAGGGCAGGATTCGGAAAGTGAAGCCGAAAAGGGGCTTAGCATGCAGCCCAGGGGTTTCTTTGACTGTCCTAAGCCCACAGGGACTTTGCCGTCCTCAGCTCATGAGACTTGAGATGGGTAGCTTGATTTGCTGAGGAAATGCGGGATGACAGATTCAACTCTGGAGTCAAACATAGCCCGGAACTATCGCCTTAAACTGAGTTTTAAGCCTGGTGCCGATAAAAAGAAAGAAATTAGCCTTAGATCGGGCAAGCCGTTTGACGGGGGAAAATGAGACCCCCCTAGGCCAGCTAGGTGGTCGCTGGATGCTGTGCAGACATCAGCAGCTGTTCATTTCATGCCCTCACGTCTCCTCGTTAGTATAGTGGTCAGTATCCCCGCCTGTCACGCGGGAGACCGGGGTTCAATTCCCCGACGGGGAGGTTAAACCGTTTCTGGATTTTTTTTAGTTCTTGACAAATATTCTTGAAGATTAGGCTGAGTCAAGTAGGGAATGGGTGCCAAGAACTGACTCTTTAAGAAAAAAGCACCGGCAACGCTAGTCATCGTACAATATTTGTGCACAATTGCTTACATTAGGCGGCCGGTCCACTTTATTGAGTCCCCCTCAGCACCATTTAGTGCTCCTGTTGTCTGCGAAGTCCAAATTGTAACCCTGAATCAGTTCCTCTTCTGACCCTTTGTATCATGTTACATGACGAGTAATGATCACCTGTTAGCTTTATCCCTAATTATAACTCTCACTCTTTCCCTGCATCTAACCCTAGCTCTAATCCCATCATTAACCTCGGTCCGGGCACACGCGTGAACCCCTACTCTCATCTCAGCCTCTCCTGGTGATACATCACACCTGGGATCGTTTGCTCCCTGTGGGCTGTGGGAAATTTGCTACCAGCACGCCCTGGAAGTGGGGCTCATTCCGCTGCAACGGGAGGTCTTCCCAGGACGCGTCACAGCTCAACGCAAGAGCTCCTGGGTTTCGAAGGCTCTTGCAGCAAGCCTTCACAAAGCAGCAGGGAGCGCCGTTCCAGATGGGAAACTTGAGACTGGATGTCCAGAAAAGCAAGACGTCAGAAGCGAAACCTTTTTCCTGCAGGGTGTGGCATACCATCCGCTTGCTCATTGCGACAGAGGTGGCACTAATGAAGGAAGAGGTCAACGTTACGTTCTTCTTTAAAATGCAAGGCCAGGAAAAGTGGCAGCGGTGGGATTTGAACCCACGCCTCCGAAGAGACTGGAGCCTTAATCCAGCGCCTTAGACCGCTCGGCCACGCTACCTCCCTGCTAGTCGCCGAAAGCGGAACTTGACCCGTTGCCCGGCCCGCTTTAGTGCTTTGCCTTTTCTCCTTGGAAAGTCTGGAGACAGGCAGTGGAAGGGCAGGCAAACTGTCAGGTGCGCAGAGGAGGGGAGACCATGAGGCAAGGTGGGAGATGGGGGCAAGAAGTGAGAAAAAAACTAATCGCAAGCTAGGGCAGGATTCGGAAAGTGAAGCCGAAAAGGGGCTTAGCATGCAGCCCAGGGGTTTCTTTGACTGTCCTAAGCCCACAGGGACTTTGCCGTCCTCAGCTCATGAGACTTGAGATGGGTAGCTTGATTTGCTGAGGAAATGCGGGATGACAGATTCAACTCTGGAGTCAAACATAGCCCGGAACTATCGCCTTAAACTGAGTTTTAAGCCTGGTGCCGATAAAAAGAAAGAAATTAGCCTTAGATCGGGCAAGCCGTTTGACGGGGGAAAATGAGACCCCCCTAGGCCAGCTAGGTGGTCGCTGTGCAGACATCAGCAGCTGTTCATTTCATGCCCTCACGTCTCCTCGTTAGTATAGTGGTCAGTATCCCCGGGGTTCAATTCCCCGACGGGGAGGTTAAACCTTTTCTGGATTTTTTTTAGTTCTTGACAAATATTCTTGAAGATTAGGCTGAGTCAAGTAGGGAATGGGTGCCAAGAACTGACTCTTTAAGAAAAAAGCACCGGCAACGCTAGTCATCGTACAATATTTGTGCACAATTGCTTACATTAGGCGGCCGGTCCACTTTATTGAGTCCCCCTCAGCACCATTTAGTGCTCCTGTTGTCTGCGAAGTCCAAATTGTAACCCTGAATCAGTTCCTCTTCTGACCCTTTGTATCATGTTACATGACGAGTAATGATCACCTGTTAGCTTTATCCCTAATTATAACTCTCACTCTTTCCCTGCATCTAACCCTAGCTCTAATCCCATCATTAACCTCGGTCCGGGCACACGCGTGAACCCCTACTCTCATCTCAGCCTCTCCTGGTGATACATCACACCTGGGATCGTTTGCTCCCTGTGGGCTGTGGGAAATTTGCTACCAGCACGCCCTGGAAGTGGGGCTCATTCCGCTGCAACGGGAGGTCTTCCCAGGACGCGTCACAGCTCAACGCAAGAGCTCCTGGGTTTCGAAGGCTCTTGCAGCAAGCCTTCACAAAGCAGCAGGGAGCGCCGTTCCAGATGGGAAACTTGAGACTGGATGTCCAGAAAAGCAAGACGTCAGAAGCGAAACCTTTTTCCTGCAGGGTGTGGCATACCATCCGCTTGCTCATTGCGACAGAGGTGGCACTAATGAAGGAAGAGGTCAACGTTACGTTCTTCTTTAAAATGCAAGGCCAGGAAAAGTGGCAGCGGTGGGATTTGAACCCACGCCTCCGAAGAGACTGGAGCCTTAATCCAGCGCCTTAGACCGCTCGGCCACGCTACCTCCCTGCTAGTCGCCGAAAGCGGAACTTGACCCGTTGCCCGGCCCGCTTTAGTGCTTTGCCTTTTCTCCTTGGAAAGTCTGGAGACAGGCAGTGGAAGGGCAGGCAAACTGTCAGGTGCGCAGAGGAGGGGAGACCATGAGGCAAGGTGGGAGATGGGGGCAAGAAGTGAGAAAAAAACTAATCGCAAGCTAGGGCAGGATTCGGAAAGTGAAGCCGAAAAGGGGCTTAGCATGCAGCCCAGGGGTTTCTTTGACTGTCCTAAGCCCACAGGGACTTTGCCGTCCTCAGCTCATGAGACTTGAGATGGGTAGCTTGATTTGCTGAGGAAATGCGGGATGACAGATTCAACTCTGGAGTCAAACATAGCCCGGAACTATCGCCTTAAACTGAGTTTTAAGCCTGGTGCCGATAAAAAGAAAGAAATTAGCCTTAGATCGGGCAAGCCGTTTGACGGGGGAAAATGAGACCCCCCTAGGCCAGCTAGGTGGTCGCTGGATGCTGTGCAGACATCAGCAGCTGTTCATTTCATGCCCTCACGTCTCCTCGTTAGTATAGTGGTCAGTATCCCCGCCTGTCACGCGGGAGACCGGGGTTCAATTCCCCGACGGGGAGGTTAAACCGTTTCTGGATTTTTTTTAGTTCTTGACAAATATTCTTGAAGATTAGGCTGAGTCAAGTAGGGAATGGGTGCCAAGAACTGACTCTTTAAG
Source organism: Ambystoma mexicanum (assembly GCF_040938575.1). NCBI lineage: Eukaryota > Metazoa > Chordata > Amphibia > Caudata > Ambystomatidae > Ambystoma > Ambystoma mexicanum. The sequence goes on from NW_027182434.1 coordinate 2,197,581, forward strand.
AAAAAAGCACCGGCAACGCTAGTCATCGTACAATATTTGTGCACAATTGCTTACATTAGGCGGCCGGTCCACTTTATTGAGTCCCCCTCAGCACCATTTAGTGCTCCTGTTGTCTGCGAAGTCCAAATTGTAACCCTGAATCAGTTCCTCTTCTGACCCTTTGTATCATGTTACATGACGAGTAATGATCACCTGTTAGCTTTATCCCTAATTATAACTCTCACTCTTTCCCTGCATCTAACCCTAGCTCTAATCCCATCATTAACCTCGGTCCGGGCACACGCGTGAACCCCTACTCTCATCTCAGCCTCTCCTGGTGATACATCACACCTGGGATCGTTTGCTCCCTGTGGGCTGTGGGAAATTTGCTACCAGCACGCCCTGGAAGTGGGGCTCATTCCGCTGCAACGGGAGGTCTTCCCAGGACGCGTCACAGCTCAACGCAAGAGCTCCTGGGTTTCGAAGGCTCTTGCAGCAAGCCTTCACAAAGCAGCAGGGAGCGCCGTTCCAGATGGGAAACTTGAGACTGGATGTCCAGAAAAGCAAGACGTCAGAAGCGAAACCTTTTTCCTGCAGGGTGTGGCATACCATCCGCTTGCTCATTGCGACAGAGGTGGCACTAATGAAGGAAGAGGTCAACGTTACGTTCTTCTTTAAAATGCAAGGCCAGGAAAAGTGGCAGCGGTGGGATTTGAACCCACGCCTCCGAAGAGACTGGAGCCTTAATCCAGCGCCTTAGACCGCTCGGCCACGCTACCTCCCTGCTAGTCGCCGAAAGCGGAACTTGACCCGTTGCCCGGCCCGCTTTAGTGCTTTGCCTTTTCTCCTTGGAAAGTCTGGAGACAGGCAGTGGAAGGGCAGGCAAACTGTCAGGTGCGCAGAGGAGGGGAGACCATGAGGCAAGGTGGGAGATGGGGGCAAGAAGTGAGAAAAAAACTAATCGCAAGCTAGGGCAGGATTCGGAAAGTGAAGCCGAAAAGGGGCTTAGCATGCAGCCCAGGGGTTTCTTTGACTGTCCTAAGCCCACAGGGACTTTGCCGTCCTCAGCTCATGAGACTTGAGATGGGTAGCTTGATTTGCTGAGGAAATGCGGGATGACAGATTCAACTCTGGAGTCAAACATAGCCCGGAACTATCGCCTTAAACTGAGTTTTAAGCCTGGTGCCGATAAAAAGAAAGAAATTAGCCTTAGATCGGGCAAGCCGTTTGACGGGGGAAAATGAGACCCCCCTAGGCCAGCTAGGTGGTCGCTGGATGCTGTGCAGACATCAGCAGCTGTTCATTTCATGCCCTCACGTCTCCTCGTTAGTATAGTGGTCAGTATCCCCGCCTGTCACGCGGGAGACCGGGGTTCAATTCCCCGACGGGGAGGTTAAACCTTTTCTGGATTTTTTTTAGTTCTTGACAAATATTCTTGAAGATTAGGCTGAGTCAAGTAGGGAATGGGTGCCAAGAACTGACTCTTTAAGAAAAAAGCACCGGCAACGCTAGTCATCGTACAATATTTGTGCACAATTGCTTACATTAGGCGGCCGGTCCACTTTATTGAGTCCCCCTCAGCACCATTTAGTGCTCCTGTTGTCTGCGAAGTCCAAATTGTAACCCTGAATCAGTTCCTCTTCTGACCCTTTGTATCATGTTACATGACGAGTAATGATCACCTGTTAGCTTTATCCCTAATTATAACTCTCACTCTTTCCCTGCATCTAACCCTAGCTCTAATCCCATCATTAACCTCGGTCCGGGCACACGCGTGAACCCCTACTCTCATCTCAGCCTCTCCTGGTGATACATCACACCTGGGATCGTTTGCTCCCTGTGGGCTGTGGGATATTTGCTACCAGCACGCCCTGGAAGTGGGGCTCATTCCGCTGCAACGGGAGGTCTTCCCAGGACGCGTCACAGCTCAACGCAAGAGCTCCTGGGTTTCGAAGGCTCTTGCAGCAAGCCTTCACAAAGCAGCAGGGAGCGCCGTTCCAGATGGGAAACTTGAGACTGGATGTCCAGAAAAGCAAGACGTCAGAAGCGAAACCTTTTTCCTGCAGGGTGTGGCATACCATCCGCTTGCTCATTGCGACAGAGGTGGCACTAATGAAGGAAGAGGTCAACGTTACGTTCTTCTTTAAAATGCAAGGCCAGGAAAAGTGGCAGCGGTGGGATTTGAACCCACGCCTCCGAAGAGACTGGAGCCTTAATCCAGCGCCTTAGACCGCTCGGCCACGCTACCTCCCTGCTAGTCGCCGAAAGCGGAACTTGACCCGTTTCCCGGCCCGCTTTAGTGCTTTGCCTTTTCTCCTTGGAAAGTCTGGAGACAGGCAGTGGAAGGGCAGGCAAACTGTCAGGTGCGCAGAGGAGGGGAGACCATGAGGCAAGGTGGGAGATGGGGGCAAGAAGTGAGAAAAAAACTAATCGCAAGCTAGGGCAGGATTCGGAAAGTGAAGCCGAAAAGGGGCTTAGCATGCAGCCCAGGGGTTTCTTTGACTGTCCTAAGCCCACAGGGACTTTGCCGTCCTCAGCTCATGAGACTTGAGATGGGTAGCTTGATTTGCTGAGGAAATGCGGGATGACAGATTCAACTCTGGAGTCAAACATAGCCCGGAACTATCGCCTTAAACTGAGTTTTAAGCCTGGTGCCGATAAAAAGAAAGAAATTAGCCTTAGATCGGGCAAGCCGTTTGACGGGGGAAAATGAGACCCCCCTAGGCCAGCTAGGTGGTCGCTGGATGCTGTGCAGACATCAGCAGCTGTTCATTTCATGCCCTCACGTCTCCTCGTTAGTATAGTGGTCAGTATCCCCGCCTGTCACGCGGGAGACCGGGGTTCAATTCCCCGACGGGGAGGTTAAACCGTTTCTGGATTTTTTTTAGTTCTTGACAAATATTCTTGAAGATTAGGCTGAGTCAAGTAGGGAATGGGTGCCAAGAACTGACTCTTTAAGAAAAAAGCACCGGCAACGCTAGTCATCGTACAATATTTGTGCACAATTGCTTACATTAGGCGGCCGGTCCACTTTATTGAGTCCCCCTCAGCACCATTTAGTGCTCCTGTTGTCTGCGAAGTCCAAATTGTAACCCTGAATCAGTTCCTCTTCTGACCCTTTGTATCATGTTACATGACGAGTAATGATCACCTGTTAGCTTTATCCCTAATTATAACTCTCACTCTTTCCCTGCATCTAACCCTAGCTCTAATCCCATCATTAACCTCGGTCCGGGCACACGCGTGAACCCCTACTCTCATCTCAGCCTCTCCTGGTGATACATCACACCTGGGATCGTTTGCTCCCTGTGGGCTGTGGGAAATTTGCTACCAGCACGCCCTGGAAGTGGGGCTCATTCCGCTGCAACGGGAGGTCTTCCCAGGACGCGTCACAGCTCAACGCAAGAGCTCCTGGGTTTCGAAGGCTCTTGCAGCAAGCCTTCACAAAGCAGCAGGGAGCGCCGTTCCAGATGGGAAACTTGAGACTGGATGTCCAGAAAAGCAAGACGTCAGAAGCGAAACCTTTTTCCTGCAGGGTGTGGCATACCATCCGCTTGCTCATTGCGACAGAGGTGGCACTAATGAAGGAAGAGGTCAACGTTACGTTCTTCTTTAAAATGCAAGGCCAGGAAAAGTGGCAGCGGTGGGATTTGAACCCACGCCTCCGAAGAGACTGGAGCCTTAATCCAGCGCCTTAGACCGCTCGGCCACGCTACCTCCCTGCTAGTCGCCGAAAGCGGAACTTGACCCGTTGCCCGGCCCGCTTTAGTGCTTTGCCTTTTCTCCTTGGAAAGTCTGGAGACAGGCAGTGGAAGGGCAGGCAAACTGTCAGGTGCGCAGAGGAGGGGAGACCATGAGGCAAGGTGGGAGATGGGGGCAAGAAGTGAGAAAAAAACTAATCGCAAGCTAGGGCAGGATTCGGAAAGTGAAGCCGAAAAGGGGCTTAGCATGCAGCCCAGGGGTTTCTTTGACTGTCCTAAGCCCACAGGGACTTTGCCGTCCTCAGCTCATGAGACTTGAGATGGGTAGCTTGATTTGCTGAGGAAATGCGGGATGACAGATTCAACTCTGGAGTCAAACATAGCCCGGAACTATCGCCTTAAACTGAGTTTTAAGCCTGGTGCCGATAAAAAGAAAGAAATTAGCCTTAGATCGGGCAAGCCGTTTGACGGGGGAAAATGAGACCCCCCTAGGCCAGCTAGGTGGTCGCTGGATGCTGTGCAGACATCAGCAGCTGTTCATTTCATGCCCTCACGTCTCCTCGTTAGTATAGTGGTCAGTATCCCCGCCTGTCACGCGGGAGACGACGGGGAGGTTAAACCGTTTCTGGATTTTTTTTAGTTCTTGACAAATATTCTTGAAGATTAGGCTGAGTCAAGTAGGGAATGGGTGCCAAGAACTGACTCTTTAAGAAAAAAGCACCGGCAACGCTAGTCATCGTACAATATTTGTGCACAATTGCTTACATTAGGCGGCCGGTCCACTTTATTGAGTCCCCCTCAGCACCATTTAGTGCTCCTGTTGTCTGCGAAGTCCAAATTGTAACCCTGAATCAGTTCCTCTTCTGACCCTTTGTATCATGTTACATGACGAGTAATGATCACCTGTTAGCTTTATCCCTAATTATAACTCTCACTCTTTCCCTGCATCTAACCCTAGCTCTAATCCCATCATTAACCTCGGTCCGGGCACACGCGTGAACCCCTACTCTCATCTCAGCCTCTCCTGGTGATACATCACACCTGGGATCGTTTGCTCCCTGTGGGCTGAGGGAAATTTGCTACCAGCACGCCCTGGAAGTGGGGCTCATTCCGCTGCAACGGGAGGTCTTCCCAGGACGCGTCACAGCTCAACGCAAGAGCTCCTGGGTTTCGAAGGCTCTTGCAGCAAGCCTTCACAAAGCAGCAGGGAGCGCCGTTCCAGATGGGAAACTTGAGACTGGATGTCCAGAAAAGCAAGACGTCAGAAGCGAAACCTTTTTCCTGCAGGGTGTGGCATACCATCCGCTTGCTCATTGCGACAGAGGTGGCACTAATGAAGGAAGAGGTCAACGTTACGTTCTTCTTTAAAATGCAAGGCCAGGAAAAGTGGCAGCGGTGGGATTTGAACCCACGCCTCCGAAGAGACTGGAGCCTTAATCCAGCGCCTTAGACCGCTCGGCCACGCTACCTCCCTGCTAGTCGCCGAAAGCGGAACTTGACCCGTTTCCCGGCCCGCTTTAGTGCTTTGCCTTTTCTCCTTGGAAAGTCTGGAGACAGGCAGTGGAAGGGCAGGCAAACTGTCAGGTGCGCAGAGGAGGGGAGACCATGAGGCAAGGTGGGAGATGGGGGCAAGAAGTGAGAAAAAAACTAATCGCAAGCTAGGGCAGGATTCGGAAAGTGAAGCCGAAAAGGGGCTTAGCATGCAGCCCAGGGGTTTCTTTGACTGTCCTAAGCCCACAGGGACTTTGCCGTCCTCAGCTCATGAGACTTGAGATGGGTAGCTTGATTTGCTGAGGAAATGCGGGATGACAGATTCAACTCTGGAGTCAAACATAGCCCGGAACTATCGCCTTAAACTGAGTTTTAAGCCTGGTGCCGATAAAAAGAAAGAAATTAGCCTTAGATCGGGCAAGCCGTTTGACGGGGGAAAATGAGACCCCCCTAGGCCAGCTAGGTGGTCGCTGGATGCTGTGCAGACATCAGCAGCTGTTCATTTCATGCCCTCACGTCTCCTCGTTAGTATAGTGGTCAGTATCCCCGCCTGTCACGCGGGAGACCGGGGTTCAATTCCCCGACGGGGAGGTTAAACCGTTTCTGGATTTTTTTTAGTTCTTGACAAATATTCTTGAAGATTAGGCTGAGTCAAGTAGGGAATGGGTGCCAAGAACTGACTCTTTAAGAAAAAAGCACCGGCAACGCTAGTCATCGTACAATATTTGTGCACAATTGCTTACATTAGGCGGCCGGTCCACTTTATTGAGTCCCCCTCAGCACCATTTAGTGCTCCTGTTGTCTGCGAAGTCCAAATTGTAACCCTGAATCAGTTCCTCTTCTGACCCTTTGTATCATGTTACATGACGAGTAATGATCACCTGTTAGCTTTATCCCTAATTATAACTCTCACTCTTTCCCTGCATCTAACCCTAGCTCTAATCCCATCATTAACCTCGGTCCGGGCACACGCGTGAACCCCTACTCTCATCTCAGCCTCTCCTGGTGATACATCACACCTGGGATCGTTTGCTCCCTGTGGGCTGTGGGAAATTTGCTACCAGCACGCCCTGGAAGTGGGGCTCATTCCGCTGCAACGGGAGGTCTTCCCAGGACGCGTCACAGCTCAACGCAAGAGCTCCTGGGTTTCGAAGGCTCTTGCAGCAAGCCTTCACAAAGCAGCAGGGAGCGCCGTTCCAGATGGGAAACTTGAGACTGGATGTCCAGAAAAGCAAGACGTCAGAAGCGAAACCTTTTTCCTGCAGGGTGTGGCATACCATCCGCTTGCTCATTGCGACAGAGGTGGCACTAATGAAGGAAGAGGTCAACGTTACGTTCTTCTTTAAAATGCAAGGCCAGGAAAAGTGGCAGCGGTGGGATTTGAACCCACGCCTCCGAAGAGACTGGAGCCTTAATCCAGCGCCTTAGACCGCTCGGCCACGCTACCTCCCTGCTAGTCGCCGAAAGCGGAACTTGACCCGTTGCCCGGCCCGCTTTAGTGCTTTGCCTTTTCTCCTTGGAAAGTCTGGAGACAGGCAGTGGAAGGGCAGGCAAACTGTCAGGTGCGCAGAGGAGGGGAGACCATGAGGCAAGGTGGGAGATGGGGGCAAGAAGTGAGAAAAAAACTAATCGCAAGCTAGGGCAGGATTCGGAAAGTGAAGCCGAAAAGGGGCTTAGCATGCAGCCCAGGGGTTTCTTTGACTGTCCTAAGCCCACAGGGACTTTGCCGTCCTCAGCTCATGAGACTTGAGATGGGTAGCTTGATTTGCTGAGGAAATGCGGGATGACAGATTCAACTCTGGAGTCAAACATAGCCCGGAACTATCGCCTTAAACTGAGTTTTAAGCCTGGTGCCGATAAAAAGAAAGAAATTAGCCTTAGATCGGGCAAGCCGTTTGACGGGGGAAAATGAGACCCCCCTAGGCCAGCTAGGTGGTCGCTGTGCAGACATCAGCAGCTGTTCATTTCATGCCCTCACGTCTCCTCGTTAGTATAGTGGTCAGTATCCCCGGGGTTCAATTCCCCGACGGGGAGGTTAAACCTTTTCTGGATTTTTTTTAGTTCTTGACAAATATTCTTGAAGATTAGGCTGAGTCAAGTAGGGAATGGGTGCCAAGAACTGACTCTTTAAGAAAAAAGCACCGGCAACGCTAGTCATCGTACAATATTTGTGCACAATTGCTTACATTAGGCGGCCGGTCCACTTTATTGAGTCCCCCTCAGCACCATTTAGTGCTCCTGTTGTCTGCGAAGTCCAAATTGTAACCCTGAATCAGTTCCTCTTCTGACCCTTTGTATCATGTTACATGACGAGTAATGATCACCTGTTAGCTTTATCCCTAATTATAACTCTCACTCTTTCCCTGCATCTAACCCTAGCTCTAATCCCATCATTAACCTCGGTCCGGGCACACGCGTGAACCCCTACTCTCATCTCAGCCTCTCCTGGTGATACATCACACCTGGGATCGTTTGCTCCCTGTGGGCTGTGGGAAATTTGCTACCAGCACGCCCTGGAAGTGGGGCTCATTCCGCTGCAACGGGAGGTCTTCCCAGGACGCGTCACAGCTCAACGCAAGAGCTCCTGGGTTTCGAAGGCTCTTGCAGCAAGCCTTCACAAAGCAGCAGGGAGCGCCGTTCCAGATGGGAAACTTGAGACTGGATGTCCAGAAAAGCAAGACGTCAGAAGCGAAACCTTTTTCCTGCAGGGTGTGGCATACCATCCGCTTGCTCATTGCGACAGAGGTGGCACTAATGAAGGAAGAGGTCAACGTTACGTTCTTCTTTAAAATGCAAGGCCAGGAAAAGTGGCAGCGGTGGGATTTGAACCCACGCCTCCGAAGAGACTGGAGCCTTAATCCAGCGCCTTAGACCGCTCGGCCACGCTACCTCCCTGCTAGTCGCCGAAAGCGGAACTTGACCCGTTGCCCGGCCCGCTTTAGTGCTTTGCCTTTTCTCCTTGGAAAGTCTGGAGACAGGCAGTGGAAGGGCAGGCAAACTGTCAGGTGCGCAGAGGAGGGGAGACCATGAGGCAAGGTGGGAGATGGGGGCAAGAAGTGAGAAAAAAACTAATCGCAAGCTAGGGCAGGATTCGGAAAGTGAAGCCGAAAAGGGGCTTAGCATGCAGCCCAGGGGTTTCTTTGACTGTCCTAAGCCCACAGGGACTTTGCCGTCCTCAGCTCATGAGACTTGAGATGGGTAGCTTGATTTGCTGAGGAAATGCGGGATGACAGATTCAACTCTGGAGTCAAACATAGCCCGGAACTATCGCCTTAAACTGAGTTTTAAGCCTGGTGCCGATAAAAAGAAAGAAATTAGCCTTAGATCGGGCAAGCCGTTTGACGGGGGAAAATGAGACCCCCCTAGGCCAGCTAGGTGGTCGCTGGATGCTGTGCAGACATCAGCAGCTGTTCATTTCATGCCCTCACGTCTCCTCGTTAGTATAGTGGTCAGTATCCCCGCCTGTCACGCGGGAGACCGGGGTTCAATTCCCCGACGGGGAGGTTAAACCGTTTCTGGATTTTTTTTAGTTCTTGACAAATATTCTTGAAGATTAGGCTGAGTCAAGTAGGGAATGGGTGCCAAGAACTGACTCTTTAAGAAAAAAGCACCGGCAACGCTAGTCATCGTACAATATTTGTGCACAATTGCTTACATTAGGCGGCCGGTCCACTTTATTGAGTCCCCCTCAGCACCATTTAGTGCTCCTGTTGTCTGCGAAGTCCAAATTGTAACCCTGAATCAGTTCCTCTTCTGACCCTTTGTATCATGTTACATGACGAGTAATGATCACCTGTTAGCTTTATCCCTAATTATAACTCTCACTCTTTCCCTGCATCTAACCCTAGCTCTAATCCCATCATTAACCTCGGTCCGGGCACACGCGTGAACCCCTACTCTCATCTCAGCCTCTCCTGGTGATACATCACACCTGGGATCGTTTGCTCCCTGTGGGCTGTGGGAAATTTGCTACCAGCACGCCCTGGAAGTGGGGCTCATTCCGCTGCAACGGGAGGTCTTCCCAGGACGCGTCACAGCTCAACGCAAGAGCTCCTGGGTTTCGAAGGCTCTTGCAGCAAGCCTTCACAAAGCAGCAGGGAGCGCCGTTCCAGATGGGAAACTTGAGACTGGATGTCCAGAAAAGCAAGACGTCAGAAGCGAAACCTTTTTCCTGCAGGGTGTGGCATACCATCCGCTTGCTCATTGCGACAGAGGTGGCACTAATGAAGGAAGAGGTCAACGTTACGTTCTTCTTTAAAATGCAAGGCCAGGAAAAGTGGCAGCGGTGGGATTTGAACCCACGCCTCCGAAGAGACTGGAGCCTTAATCCAGCGCCTTAGACCGCTCGGCCACGCTACCTCCCTGCTAGTCGCCGAAAGCGGAACTTGACCCGTTGCCCGGCCCGCTTTAGTGCTTTGCCTTTTCTCCTTGGAAAGTCTGGAGACAGGCAGTGGAAGGGCAGGCAAACTGTCAGGTGCGCAGAGGAGGGGAGACCATGAGGCAAGGTGGGAGATGGGGGCAAGAAGTGAGAAAAAAACTAATCGCAAGCTAGGGCAGGATTCGGAAAGTGAAGCCGAAAAGGGGCTTAGCATGCAGCCCAGGGGTTTCTTTGACTGTCCTAAGCCCACAGGGACTTTGCCGTCCTCAGCTCATGAGACTTGAGATGGGTAGCTTGATTTGCTGAGGAAATGCGGGATGACAGATTCAACTCTGGAGTCAAACATAGCCCGGAACTATCGCCTTAAACTGAGTTTTAAGCCTGGTGCCGATAAAAAGAAAGAAATTAGCCTTAGATCGGGCAAGCCGTTTGACGGGGGAAAATGAGACCCCCCTAGGCCAGCTAGGTGGTCGCTGTGCAGACATCAGCAGCTGTTCATTTCATGCCCTCACGTCTCCTCGTTAGTATAGTGGTCAGTATCCCCGCCTGTCACGCGGGAGACCGGGGTTCAATTCCCCGACGGGGAGGTTAAACCTTTTCTGGATTTTTTTTAGTTCTTGACAAATATTCTTGAAGATTAGGCTGAGTCAAGTAGGGAATGGGTGCCAAGAACTGACTCTTTAAGAAAAAAGCACCGGCAACGCTAGTCATCGTACAATATTTGTGCACAATTGCTTACATTAGGCGGCCGGTCCACTTTATTGAGTCCCCCTCAGCACCATTTAGTGCTCCTGTTGTCTGCGAAGTCCAAATTGTAACCCTGAATCAGTTCCTCTTCTGACCCTTTGTATCATGTTACATGACGAGTAATGATCACCTGTTAGCTTTATCCCTAATTATAACTCTCACTCTTTCCCTGCATCTAACCCTAGCTCTAATCCCATCATTAACCTCGGTCCGGGCACACGCGTGAACCCCTACTCTCATCTCAGCCTCTCCTGGTGATACATCACACCTGGGATCGTTTGCTCCCTGTGGGCTGTGGGAAATTTGCTACCAGCACGCCCTGGAAGTGGGGCTCATTCCGCTGCAACGGGAGGTCTTCCCAGGACGCGTCACAGCTCAACGCAAGAGCTCCTGGGTTTCGAAGGCTCTTGCAGCAAGCCTTCACAAAGCAGCAGGGAGCGCCGTTCCAGATGGGAAACTTGAGACTGGATGTCCAGAAAAGCAAGACGTCAGAAGCGAAACCTTTTTCCTGCAGGGTGTGGCATACCATCCGCTTGCTCATTGCGACAGAGGTGGCACTAATGAAGGAAGAGGTCAACGTTACGTTCTTCTTTAAAATGCAAGGCCAGGAAAAGTGGCAGCGGTGGGATTTGAACCCACGCCTCCGAAGAGACTGGAGCCTTAATCCAGCGCCTTAGACCGCTCGGCCACGCTACCTCCCTGCTAGTCGCCGAAAGCGGAACTTGACCCGTTTCCCGGCCCGCTTTAGTGCTTTGCCTTTTCTCCTTGGAAAGTCTGGAGACAGGCAGTGGAAGGGCAGGCAAACTGTCAGGTGCGCAGAGGAGGGGAGACCATGAGGCAAGGTGGGAGATGGGGGCAAGAAGTGAGAAAAAAACTAATCGCAAGCTAGGGCAGGATTCGGAAAGTGAAGCCGAAAAGGGGCTTAGCATGCAGCCCAGGGGTTTCTTTGACTGTCCTAAGCCCACAGGGACTTTGCCGTCCTCAGCTCATGAGACTTGAGATGGGTAGCTTGATTTGCTGAGGAAATGCGGGATGACAGATTCAACTCTGGAGTCAAACATAGCCCGGAACTATCGCCTTAAACTGAGTTTTAAGCCTGGTGCCGATAAAAAGAAAGAAATTAGCCTTAGATCGGGCAAGCCGTTTGACGGGGGAAAATGAGACCCCCCTAGGCCAGCTAGGTGGTCGCTGGATGCTGTGCAGACATCAGCAGCTGTTCATTTCATGCCCTCACGTCTCCTCGTTAGTATAGTGGTCAGTATCCCCGCCTGTCACGCGGGAGACCGGGGTTCAATTCCCCGACGGGGAGGTTAAACCGTTTCTGGATTTTTTTTAGTTCTTGACAAATATTCTTGAAGATTAGGCTGAGTCAAGTAGGGAATGGGTGCCAAGAACTGACTCTTTAAGAAAAAAGCACCGGCAACGCTAGTCATCGTACAATATTTGTGCACAATTGCTTACATTAGGCGGCCGGTCCACTTTATTGAGTCCCCCTCAGCACCATTTAGTGCTCCTGTTGTCTGCGAAGTCCAAATTGTAACCCTGAATCAGTTCCTCTTCTGACCCTTTGTATCATGTTACATGACGAGTAATGATCACCTGTTAGCTTTATCCCTAATTATAACTCTCACTCTTTCCCTGCATCTAACCCTAGCTCTAATCCCATCATTAACCTCGGTCCGGGCACACGCGTGAACCCCTACTCTCATCTCAGCCTCTCCTGGTGATACATCACACCTGGGATCGTTTGCTCCCTGTGGGCTGTGGGAAATTTGCTACCAGCACGCCCTGGAAGTGGGGCTCATTCCGCTGCAACGGGAGGTCTTCCCAGGACGCGTCACAGCTCAACGCAAGAGCTCCTGGGTTTCGAAGGCTCTTGCAGCAAGCCTTCACAAAGCAGCAGGGAGCGCCGTTCCAGATGGGAAACTTGAGACTGGATGTCCAGAAAAGCAAGACGTCAGAAGCGAAACCTTTTTCCTGCAGGGTGTGGCATACCATCCGCTTGCTCATTGCGACAGAGGTGGCACTAATGAAGGAAGAGGTCAACGTTACGTTCTTCTTTAAAATGCAAGGCCAGGAAAAGTGGCAGCGGTGGGATTTGAACCCACGCCTCCGAAGAGACTGGAGCCTTAATCCAGCGCCTTAGACCGCTCGGCCACGCTACCTCCCTGCTAGTCGCCGAAAGCGGAACTTGACCCGTTGCCCGGCCCGCTTTAGTGCTTTGCCTTTTCTCCTTGGAAAGTCTGGAGACAGGCAGTGGAAGGGCAGGCAAACTGTCAGGTGCGCAGAGGAGGGGAGACCATGAGGCAAGGTGGGAGATGGGGGCAAGAAGTGAGAAAAAAACTAATCGCAAGCTAGGGCAGGATTCGGAAAGTGAAGCCGAAAAGGGGCTTAGCATGCAGCCCAGGGGTTTCTTTGACTGTCCTAAGCCCACAGGGACTTTGCCGTCCTCAGCTCATGAGACTTGAGATGGGTAGCTTGATTTGCTGAGGAAATGCGGGATGACAGATTCAACTCTGGAGTCAAACATAGCCCGGAACTATCGCCTTAAACTGAGTTTTAAGCCTGGTGCCGATAAAAAGAAAGAAATTAGCCTTAGATCGGGCAAGCCGTTTGACGGGGGAAAATGAGACCCCCCTAGGCCAGCTAGGTGGTCGCTGGATGCTGTGCAGACATCAGCAGCTGTTCATTTCATGCCCTCACGTCTCCTCGTTAGTATAGTGGTCAGTATCCCCGCCTGTCACGCGGGAGACCGGGGTTCAATTCCCCGACGGGGAGGTTAAACCGTTTCTGGATTTTTTTTAGTTCTTGACAAATATTCTTGAAGATTAGGCTGAGTCAAGTAGGGAATGGGTGCCAAGAACTGACTCTTTAAGAAAAAAGCACCGGCAACGCTAGTCATCGTACAATATTTGTGCACAATTGCTTACATTAGGCGGCCGGTCCACTTTATTGAGTCCCCCTCAGCACCATTTAGTGCTCCTGTTGTCTGCGAAGTCCAAATTGTAACCCTGAATCAGTTCCTCTTCTGACCCTTTGTATCATGTTACATGACGAGTAATGATCACCTGTTAGCTTTATCCCTAATTATAACTCTCACTCTTTCCCTGCATCTAACCCTAGCTCTAATCCCATCATTAACCTCGGTCCGGGCACACGCGTGAACCCCTACTCTCATCTCAGCCTCTCCTGGTGATACATCACACCTGGGATCGTTTGCTCCCTGTGGGCTGTGGGAAATTTGCTACCAGCACGCCCTGGAAGTGGGGCTCATTCCGCTGCAACGGGAGGTCTTCCCAGGACGCGTCACAGCTCAACGCAAGAGCTCCTGGGTTTCGAAGGCTCTTGCAGCAAGCCTTCACAAAGCAGCAGGGAGCGCCGTTCCAGATGGGAAACTTGAGACTGGATGTCCAGAAAAGCAAGACGTCAGAAGCGAAACCTTTTTCCTGCAGGGTGTGGCATACCATCCGCTTGCTCATTGCGACAGAGGTGGCACTAATGAAGGAAGAGGTCAACGTTACGTTCTTCTTTAAAATGCAAGGCCAGGAAAAGTGGCAGCGGTGGGATTTGAACCCACGCCTCCGAAGAGACTGGAGCCTTAATCCAGCGCCTTAGACCGCTCGGCCACGCTACCTCCCTGCTAGTCGCCGAAAGCGGAACTTGACCCGTTGCCCGGCCCGCTTTAGTGCTTTGCCTTTTCTCCTTGGAAAGTCTGGAGACAGGCAGTGGAAGGGCAGGCAAACTGTCAGGTGCGCAGAGGAGGGGAGACCATGAGGCAAGGTGGGAGATGGGGGCAAGAAGTGAGAAAAAAACTAATCGCAAGCTAGGGCAGGATTCGGAAAGTGAAGCCGAAAAGGGGCTTAGCATGCAGCCCAGGGGTTTCTTTGACTGTCCTAAGCCCACAGGGACTTTGCCGTCCTCAGCTCATGAGACTTGAGATAGGTAGCTTGATTTGCTGAGGAAATGCGGGATGACAGATTCAACTCTGGAGTCAAACATAGCCCGGAACTATCGCCTTAAACTGAGTTTTAAGCCTGGTGCCGATAAAAAGAAAGAAATTAGCCTTAGATCGGGCAAGCCGTTTGACGGGGGAAAATGAGACCCCCCTAGGCCAGCTAGGTGGTCGCTGGATGCTGTGCAGACATCAGCAGCTGTTCATTTCATGCCCTCACGTCTCCTCGTTAGTATAGTGGTCAGTATCCCCGCCTGTCACGCGGGAGACCGGGGTTCAATTCCCCGACGGGGAGGTTAAACCGTTTCTGGATTTTTTTTAGTTCTTGACAAATATTCTTGAAGATTAGGCTGAGTCAAGTAGGGAATGGGTGCCAAGAACTGACTCTTTAAGAAAAAAGCACCGGCAACGCTAGTCATCGTACAATATTTGTGCACAATTGCTTACATTAGGCGGCCGGTCCACTTTATTGAGTCCCCCTCAGCACCATTTAGTGCTCCTGTTGTCTGCGAAGTCCAAATTGTAACCCTGAATCAGTTCCTCTTCTGACCCTTTGTATCATGTTACATGACGAGTAATGATCACCTGTTAGCTTTATCCCTAATTATAACTCTCACTCTTTCCCTGCATCTAACCCTAGCTCTAATCCCATCATTAACCTCGGTCCGGGCACACGCGTGAACCCCTACTCTCATCTCAGCCTCTCCTGGTGATACATCACACCTGGGATCGTTTGCTCCCTGTGGGCTGTGGGAAATTTGCTACCAGCACGCCCTGGAAGTGGGGCTCATTCCGCTGCAACGGGAGGTCTTCCCAGGACGCGTCACAGCTCAACGCAAGAGCTCCTGGGTTTCGAAGGCTCTTGCAGCAAGCCTTCACAAAGCAGCAGGGAGCGCCGTTCCAGATGGGAAACTTGAGACTGGATGTCCAGAAAAGCAAGACGTCAGAAGCGAAACCTTTTTCCTGCAGGGTGTGGCATACCATCCGCTTGCTCATTGCGACAGAGGTGGCACTAATGAAGGAAGAGGTCAACGTTACGTTCTTCTTTAAAATGCAAGGCCAGGAAAAGTGGCAGCGGTGGGATTTGAACCCACGCCTCCGAAGAGACTGGAGCCTTAATCCAGCGCCTTAGACCGCTCGGCCACGCTACCTCCCTGCTAGTCGCCGAAAGCGGAACTTGACCCGTTGCCCGGCCCGCTTTAGTGCTTTGCCTTTTCTCCTTGGAAAGTCTGGAGACAGGCAGTGGAAGGGCAGGCAAACTGTCAGGTGCGCAGAGGAGGGGAGACCATGAGGCAAGGTGGGAGATGGGGGCAAGAAGTGAGAAAAAAACTAATCGCAAGCTAGGGCAGGATTCGGAAAGTGAAGCCGAAAAGGGGCTTAGCATGCAGCCCAGGGGTTTCTTTGACTGTCCTAAGCCCACAGGGACTTTGCCGTCCTCAGCTCATGAGACTTGAGATGGGTAGCTTGATTTGCTGAGGAAATGCGGGATGACAGATTCAACTCTGGAGTCAAACATAGCCCGGAACTATCGCCTTAAACTGAGTTTTAAGCCTGGTGCCGATAAAAAGAAAGAAATTAGCCTTAGATCGGGCAAGCCGTTTGACGGGGGAAAATGAGACCCCCCTAGGCCAGCTAGGTGGTCGCTGGATGCTGTGCAGACATCAGCAGCTGTTCATTTCATGCCCTCACGTCTCCTCGTTAGTATAGTGGTCAGTATCCCCGCCTGTCACGCGGGAGACCGGGGTTCAATTCCCCGACGGGGAGGTTAAACCTTTTCTGGATTTTTTTTAGTTCTTGACAAATATTCTTGAAGATTAGGCTGAGTCAAGTAGGGAATGGGTGCCAAGAACTGACTCTTTAAGAAAAAAGCACCGGCAACGCTAGTCATCGTACAATATTTGTGCACAATTGCTTACATTAGGCGGCCGGTCCACTTTATTGAGTCCCCCTCAGCACCATTTAGTGCTCCTGTTGTCTGCGAAGTCCAAATTGTAACCCTGAATCAGTTCCTCTTCTGACCCTTTGTATCATGTTACATGACGAGTAATGATCACCTGTTAGCTTTATCCCTAATTATAACTCTCACTCTTTCCCTGTATCTAACCCTAGCTCTAATCCCATCATTAACCTCGGTCCGGGCACACGCGTGAACCCCTACTCTCATCTCAGCCTCTCCTGGTGATACATCACACCTGGGATCGTTTGCTCCCTGTGGGCTGTGGGAAATTTGCTACCAGCACGCCCTGGAAGTGGGGCTCATTCCGCTGCAACGGGAGGTCTTCCCAGGACGCGTCACAGCTCAACGCAAGAGCTCCTGGGTTTCGAAGGCTCTTGCAGCAAGCCTTCACAAAGCAGCAGGGAGCGCCGTTCCAGATGGGAAACTTGAGACTGGATGTCCAGAAAAGCAAGACGTCAGAAGCGAAACCTTTTTCCTGCAGGGTGTGGCATACCATCCGCTTGCTCATTGCGACAGAGGTGGCACTAATGAAGGAAGAGGTCAACGTTACGTTCTTCTTTAAAATGCAAGGCCAGGAAAAGTGGCAGCGGTGGGATTTGAACCCACGCCTCCGAAGAGACTGGAGCCTTAATCCAGCGCCTTAGACCGCTCGGCCACGCTACCTCCCTGCTAGTCGCCGAAAGCGGAACTTGACCCGTTGCCCGGCCCGCTTTAGTGCTTTGCCTTTTCTCCTTGGAAAGTCTGGAGACAGGCAGTGGAAGGGCAGGCAAACTGTCAGGTGCGCAGAGGAGGGGAGACCATGAGGCAAGGTGGGAGATGGGGGCAAGAAGTGAGAAAAAAACTAATCGCAAGCTAGGGCAGGATTCGGAAAGTGAAGCCGAAAAGGGGCTTAGCATGCAGCCCAGGGGTTTCTTTGACTGTCCTAAGCCCACAGGGACTTTGCCGTCCTCAGCTCATGAGACTTGAGATGGGTAGCTTGATTTGCTGAGGAAATGCGGGATGACAGATTCAACTCTGGAGTCAAACATAGCCCGGAACTATCGCCTTAAACTGAGTTTTAAGCCTGGTGCCGATAAAAAGAAAGAAATTAGCCTTAGATCGGGCAAGCCGTTTGACGGGGGAAAATGAGACCCCCCTAGGCCAGCTAGGTGGTCGCTGGATGCTGTGCAGACATCAGCAGCTGTTCATTTCATGCCCTCACGTCTCCTCGTTAGTATAGTGGTCAGTATCCCCGCCTGTCACGCGGGAGACCGGGGTTCAATTCCCCGACGGGGAGGTTAAACCGTTTCTGGATTTTTTTTAGTTCTTGACAAATATTCTTGAAGATTAGGCTGAGTCAAGTAGGGAATGGGTGCCAAGAACTGACTCTTTAAGAAAAAAGCACCGGCAACGCTAGTCATCGTACAATATTTGTGCACAATTGCTTACATTAGGCGGCCGGTCCACTTTATTGAGTCCCCCTCAGCACCATTTAGTGCTCCTGTTGTCTGCGAAGTCCAAATTGTAACCCTGAATCAGTTCCTCTTCTGACCCTTTGTATCATGTTACATGACGAGTAATGATCACCTGTTAGCTTTATCCCTAATTATAACTCTCACTCTTTCCCTGCATCTAACCCTAGCTCTAATCCCATCATTAACCTCGGTCCGGGCACACGCGTGAACCCCTACTCTCATCTCAGCCTCTCCTGGTGATACATCACACCTGGGATCGTTTGCTCCCTGTGGGCTGTGGGAAATTTGCTACCAGCACGCCCTGGAAGTGGGGCTCATTCCGCTGCAACGGGAGGTCTTCCCAGGACGCGTCACAGCTCAACGCAAGAGCTCCTGGGTTTCGAAGGCTCTTGCAGCAAGCCTTCACAAAGCAGCAGGGAGCGCCGTTCCAGATGGGAAACTTGAGACTGGATGTCCAGAAAAGCAAGACGTCAGAAGCGAAACCTTTTTCCTGCAGGGTGTGGCATACCATCCGCTTGCTCATTGCGACAGAGGTGGCACTAATGAAGGAAGAGGTCAACGTTACGTTCTTCTTTAAAATGCAAGGCCAGGAAAAGTGGCAGCGGTGGGATTTGAACCCACGCCTCCGAAGAGACTGGAGCCTTAATCCAGCGCCTTAGACCGCTCGGCCACGCTACCTCCCTGCTAGTCGCCGAAAGCGGAACTTGACCCGTTGCCCGGCCCGCTTTAGTGCTTTGCCTTTTCTCCTTGGAAAGTCTGGAGACAGGCAGTGGAAGGGCAGGCAAACTGTCAGGTGCGCAGAGGAGGGGAGACCATGAGGCAAGGTGGGAGATGGGGGCAAGAAGTGAGAAAAAAACTAATCGCAAGCTAGGGCAGGATTCGGAAAGTGAAGCCGAAAAGGGGCTTAGCATGCAGCCCAGGGGTTTCTTTGACTGTCCTAAGCCCACAGGGACTTTGCCGTCCTCAGCTCATGAGACTTGAGATGGGTAGCTTGATTTGCTGAGGAAATGCGGGATGACAGATTCAACTCTGGAGTCAAACATAGCCCGGAACTATCGCCTTAAACTGAGTTTTAAGCCTGGTGCCGATAAAAAGAAAGAAATTAGCCTTAGATCGGGCAAGCCGTTTGACGGGGGAAAATGAGACCCCCCTAGGCCAGCTAGGTGGTCGCTGTGCAGACATCAGCAGCTGTTCATTTCATGCCCTCACGTCTCCTCGTTAGTATAGTGGTCAGTATCCCCGGGGTTCAATTCCCCGACGGGGAGGTTAAACCTTTTCTGGATTTTTTTTAGTTCTTGACAAATATTCTTGAAGATTAGGCTGAGTCAAGTAGGGAATGGGTGCCAAGAACTGACTCTTTAAGAAAAAAGCACCGGCAACGCTAGTCATCGTACAATATTTGTGCACAATTGCTTACATTAGGCGGCCGGTCCACTTTATTGAGTCCCCCTCAGCACCATTTAGTGCTCCTGTTGTCTGCGAAGTCCAAATTGTAACCCTGAATCAGTTCCTCTTCTGACCCTTTGTATCATGTTACATGACGAGTAATGATCACCTGTTAGCTTTATCCCTAATTATAACTCTCACTCTTTCCCTGCATCTAACCCTAGCTCTAATCCCATCATTAACCTCGGTCCGGGCACACGCGTGAACCCCTACTCTCATCTCAGCCTCTCCTGGTGATACATCACACCTGGGATCGTTTGCTCCCTGTGGGCTGTGGGAAATTTGCTACCAGCACGCCCTGGAAGTGGGGCTCATTCCGCTGCAACGGGAGGTCTTCCCAGGACGCGTCACAGCTCAACGCAAGAGCTCCTGGGTTTCGAAGGCTCTTGCAGCAAGCCTTCACAAAGCAGCAGGGAGCGCCGTTCCAGATGGGAAACTTGAGACTGGATGTCCAGAAAAGCAAGACGTCAGAAGCGAAACCTTTTTCCTGCAGGGTGTGGCATACCATCCGCTTGCTCATTGCGACAGAGGTGGCACTAATGAAGGAAGAGGTCAACGTTACGTTCTTCTTTAAAATGCAAGGCCAGGAAAAGTGGCAGCGGTGGGATTTGAACCCACGCCTCCGAAGAGACTGGAGCCTTAATCCAGCGCCTTAGACCGCTCGGCCACGCTACCTCCCTGCTAGTCGCCGAAAGCGGAACTTGACCCGTTGCCCGGCCCGCTTTAGTGCTTTGCCTTTTCTCCTTGGAAAGTCTGGAGACAGGCAGTGGAAGGGCAGGCAAACTGTCAGGTGCGCAGAGGAGGGGAGACCATGAGGCAAGGTGGGAGATGGGGGCAAGAAGTGAGAAAAAAACTAATCGCAAGCTAGGGCAGGATTCGGAAAGTGAAGCCGAAAAGGGGCTTAGCATGCAGCCCAGGGGTTTCTTTGACTGTCCTAAGCCCACAGGGACTTTGCCGTCCTCAGCTCATGAGACTTGAGATGGGTAGCTTGATTTGCTGAGGAAATGCGGGATGACAGATTCAACTCTGGAGTCAAACATAGCCCGGAACTATCGCCTTAAACTGAGTTTTAAGCCTGGTGCCGATAAAAAGAAAGAAATTAGCCTTAGATCGGGCAAGCCGTTTGACGGGGGAAAATGAGACCCCCCTAGGCCAGCTAGGTGGTCGCTGGATGCTGTGCAGACATCAGCAGCTGTTCATTTCATGCCCTCACGTCTCCTCGTTAGTATAGTGGTCAGTATCCCCGCCTGTCACGCGGGAGACCGGGGTTCAATTCCCCGACGGGGAGGTTAAACCGTTTCTGGATTTTTTTTAGTTCTTGACAAATATTCTTGAAGATTAGGCTGAGTCAAGTAGGGAATGGGTGCCAAGAACTGACTCTTTAAGAAAAAAGCACCGGCAACGCTAGTCATCGTACAATATTTGTGCACAATTGCTTACATTAGGCGGCCGGTCCACTTTATTGAGTCCCCCTCAGCACCATTTAGTGCTCCTGTTGTCTGCGAAGTCCAAATTGTAACCCTGAATCAGTTCCTCTTCTGACCCTTTGTATCATGTTACATGACGAGTAATGATCACCTGTTAGCTTTATCCCTAATTATAACTCTCACTCTTTCCCTGCATCTAACCCTAGCTCTAATCCCATCATTAACCTCGGTCCGGGCACACGCGTGAACCCCTACTCTCATCTCAGCCTCTCCTGGTGATACATCACACCTGGGATCGTTTGCTCCCTGTGGGCTGTGGGAAATTTGCTACCAGCACGCCCTGGAAGTGGGGCTCATTCCGCTGCAACGGGAGGTCTTCCCAGGACGCGTCACAGCTCAACGCAAGAGCTCCTGGGTTTCGAAGGCTCTTGCAGCAAGCCTTCACAAAGCAGCAGGGAGCGCCGTTCCAGATGGGAAACTTGAGACTGGATGTCCAGAAAAGCAAGACGTCAGAAGCGAAACCTTTTTCCTGCAGGGTGTGGCATACCATCCGCTTGCTCATTGCGACAGAGGTGGCACTAATGAAGGAAGAGGTCAACGTTACGTTCTTCTTTAAAATGCAAGGCCAGGAAAAGTGGCAGCGGTGGGATTTGAACCCACGCCTCCGAAGAGACTGGAGCCTTAATCCAGCGCCTTAGACCGCTCGGCCACGCTACCTCCCTGCTAGTCGCCGAAAGCGGAACTTGACCCGTTGCCCGGCCCGCTTTAGTGCTTTGCCTTTTCTCCTTGGAAAGTCTGGAGACAGGCAGTGGAAGGGCAGGCAAACTGTCAGGTGCGCAGAGGAGGGGAGACCATGAGGCAAGGTGGGAGATGGGGGCAAGAAGTGAGAAAAAAACTAATCGCAAGCTAGGGCAGGATTCGGAAAGTGAAGCCGAAAAGGGGCTTAGCATGCAGCCCAGGGGTTTCTTTGACTGTCCTAAGCCCACAGGGACTTTGCCGTCCTCAGCTCATGAGACTTGAGATGGGTAGCTTGATTTGCTGAGGAAATGCGGGATGACAGATTCAACTCTGGAGTCAAACATAGCCCGGAACTATCGCCTTAAACTGAGTTTTAAGCCTGGTGCCGATAAAAAGAAAGAAATTAGCCTTAGATCGGGCAAGCCGTTTGACGGGGGAAAATGAGACCCCCCTAGGCCAGCTAGGTGGTCGCTGGATGCTGTGCAGACATCAGCAGCTGTTCATTTCATGCCCTCACGTCTCCTCGTTAGTATAGTGGTCAGTATCCCCGCCTGTCACGCGGGAGACCGGGGTTCAATTCCCCGACGGGGAGGTTAAACCTTTTCTGGATTTTTTTTAGTTCTTGACAAATATTCTTGAAGATTAGGCTGAGTCAAGTAGGGAATGGGTGCCAAGAACTGACTCTTTAAGAAAAAAGCACCGGCAACGCTAGTCATCGTACAATATTTGTGCACAATTGCTTACATTAGGCGGCCGGTCCACTTTATTGAGTCCCCCTCAGCACCATTTAGTGCTCCTGTTGTCTGCGAAGTCCAAATTGTAACCCTGAATCAGTTCCTCTTCTGACCCTTTGTATCATGTTACATGACGAGTAATGATCACCTGTTAGCTTTATCCCTAATTATAACTCTCACTCTTTCCCTGCATCTAACCCTAGCTCTAATCCCATCATTAACCTCGGTCCGGGCACACGCGTGAACCCCTACTCTCATCTCAGCCTCTCCTGGTGATACATCACACCTGGGATCGTTTGCTCCCTGTGGGCTGTGGGAAATTTGCTACCAGCACGCCCTGGAAGTGGGGCTCATTCCGCTGCAACGGGAGGTCTTCCCAGGACGCGTCACAGCTCAACGCAAGAGCTCCTGGGTTTCGAAGGCTCTTGCAGCAAGCCTTCACAAAGCAGCAGGGAGCGCCGTTCCAGATGGGAAACTTGAGACTGGATGTCCAGAAAAGCAAGACGTCAGAAGCGAAACCTTTTTCCTGCAGGGTGTGGCATACCATCCGCTTGCTCATTGCGACAGAGGTGGCACTAATGAAGGAAGAGGTCAACGTTACGTTCTTCTTTAAAATGCAAGGCCAGGAAAAGTGGCAGCGGTGGGATTTGAACCCACGCCTCCGAAGAGACTGGAGCCTTAATCCAGCGCCTTAGACCGCTCGGCCACGCTACCTCCCTGCTAGTCGCCGAAAGCGGAACTTGACCCGTTTCCCGGCCCGCTTTAGTGCTTTGCCTTTTCTCCTTGGAAAGTCTGGAGACAGGCAGTGGAAGGGCAGGCAAACTGTCAGGTGCGCAGAGGAGGGGAGACCATGAGGCAAGGTGGGAGATGGGGGCAAGAAGTGAGAAAAAAACTAATCGCAAGCTAGGGCAGGATTCGGAAAGTGAAGCCGAAAAGGGGCTTAGCATGCAGCCCAGGGGTTTCTTTGACTGTCCTAAGCCCACAGGGACTTTGCCGTCCTCAGCTCATGAGACTTGAGATGGGTAGCTTGATTTGCTGAGGAAATGCGGGATGACAGATTCAACTCTGGAGTCAAACATAGCCCGGAACTATCGCCTTAAACTGAGTTTTAAGCCTGGTGCCGATAAAAAGAAAGAAATTAGCCTTAGATCGGGCAAGCCGTTTGACGGGGGAAAATGAGACCCCCCTAGGCCAGCTAGGTGGTCGCTGGATGCTGTGCAGACATCAGCAGCTGTTCATTTCATGCCCTCACGTCTCCTCGTTAGTATAGTGGTCAGTATCCCCGCCTGTCACGCGGGAGACCGGGGTTCAATTCCCCGACGGGGAGGTTAAACCGTTTCTGGATTTTTTTTAGTTCTTGACAAATATTCTTGAAGATTAGGCTGAGTCAAGTAGGGAATGGGTGCCAAGAACTGACTCTTTAAGAAAAAAGCACCGGCAACGCTAGTCATCGTACAATATTTGTGCACAATTGCTTACATTAGGCGGCCGGTCCACTTTATTGAGTCCCCCTCAGCACCATTTAGTGCTCCTGTTGTCTGCGAAGTCCAAATTGTAACCCTGAATCAGTTCCTCTTCTGACCCTTTGTATCATGTTACATGACGAGTAATGATCACCTGTTAGCTTTATCCCTAATTATAACTCTCACTCTTTCCCTGCATCTAACCCTAGCTCTAATCCCATCATTAACCTCGGTCCGGGCACACGCGTGAACCCCTACTCTCATCTCAGCCTCTCCTGGTGATACATCACACCTGGGATCGTTTGCTCCCTGTGGGCTGTGGGAAATTTGCTACCAGCACGCCCTGGAAGTGGGGCTCATTCCGCTGCAACGGGAGGTCTTCCCAGGACGCGTCACAGCTCAACGCAAGAGCTCCTGGGTTTCGAAGGCTCTTGCAGCAAGCCTTCACAAAGCAGCAGGGAGCGCCGTTCCAGATGGGAAACTTGAGACTGGATGTCCAGAAAAGCAAGACGTCAGAAGCGAAACCTTTTTCCTGCAGGGTGTGGCATACCATCCGCTTGCTCATTGCGACAGAGGTGGCACTAATGAAGGAAGAGGTCAACGTTACGTTCTTCTTTAAAATGCAAGGCCAGGAAAAGTGGCAGCGGTGGGATTTGAACCCACGCCTCCGAAGAGACTGGAGCCTTAATCCAGCGCCTTAGACCGCTCGGCCACGCTACCTCCCTGCTAGTCGCCGAAAGCGGAACTTGACCCGTTGCCCGGCCCGCTTTAGTGCTTTGCCTTTTCTCCTTGGAAAGTCTGGAGACAGGCAGTGGAAGGGCAGGCAAACTGTCAGGTGCGCAGAGGAGGGGAGACCATGAGGCAAGGTGGGAGATGGGGGCAAGAAGTGAGAAAAAAACTAATCGCAAGCTAGGGCAGGATTCGGAAAGTGAAGCCGAAAAGGGGCTTAGCATGCAGCCCAGGGGTTTCTTTGACTGTCCTAAGCCCACAGGGACTTTGCCGTCCTCAGCTCATGAGACTTGAGATGGGTAGCTTGATTTGCTGAGGAAATGCGGGATGACAGATTCAACTCTGGAGTCAAACATAGCCCGGAACTATCGCCTTAAACTGAGTTTTAAGCCTGGTGCCGATAAAAAGAAAGAAATTAGCCTTAGATCGGGCAAGCCGTTTGACGGGGGAAAATGAGACCCCCCTAGGCCAGCTAGGTGGTCGCTGGATGCTGTGCAGACATCAGCAGCTGTTCATTTCATGCCCTCACGTCTCCTCGTTAGTATAGTGGTCAGTATCCCCGCCTGTCACGCGGGAGACGACGGGGAGGTTAAACCGTTTCTGGATTTTTTTTAGTTCTTGACAAATATTCTTGAAGATTAGGCTGAGTCAAGTAGGGAATGGGTGCCAAGAACTGACTCTTTAAGAAAAAAGCACCGGCAACGCTAGTCATCGTACAATATTTGTGCACAATTGCTTACATTAGGCGGCCGGTCCACTTTATTGAGTCCCCCTCAGCACCATTTAGTGCTCCTGTTGTCTGCGAAGTCCAAATTGTAACCCTGAATCAGTTCCTCTTCTGACCCTTTGTATCATGTTACATGACGAGTAATGATCACCTGTTAGCTTTATCCCTAATTATAACTCTCACTCTTTCCCTGCATCTAACCCTAGCTCTAATCCCATCATTAACCTCGGTCCGGGCACACGCGTGAACCCCTACTCTCATCTCAGCCTCTCCTGGTGATACATCACACCTGGGATCGTTTGCTCCCTGTGGGCTGAGGGAAATTTGCTACCAGCACGCCCTGGAAGTGGGGCTCATTCCGCTGCAACGGGAGGTCTTCCCAGGACGCGTCACAGCTCAACGCAAGAGCTCCTGGGTTTCGAAGGCTCTTGCAGCAAGCCTTCACAAAGCAGCAGGGAGCGCCGTTCCAGATGGGAAACTTGAGACTGGATGTCCAGAAAAGCAAGACGTCAGAAGCGAAACCTTTTTCCTGCAGGGTGTGGCATACCATCCGCTTGCTCATTGCGACAGAGGTGGCACTAATGAAGGAAGAGGTCAACGTTACGTTCTTCTTTAAAATGCAAGGCCAGGAAAAGTGGCAGCGGTGGGATTTGAACCCACGCCTCCGAAGAGACTGGAGCCTTAATCCAGCGCCTTAGACCGCTCGGCCACGCTACCTCCCTGCTAGTCGCCGAAAGCGGAACTTGACCCGTTTCCCGGCCCGCTTTAGTGCTTTGCCTTTTCTCCTTGGAAAGTCTGGAGACAGGCAGTGGAAGGGCAGGCAAACTGTCAGGTGCGCAGAGGAGGGGAGACCATGAGGCAAGGTGGGAGATGGGGGCAAGAAGTGAGAAAAAAACTAATCGCAAGCTAGGGCAGGATTCGGAAAGTGAAGCCGAAAAGGGGCTTAGCATGCAGCCCAGGGGTTTCTTTGACTGTCCTAAGCCCACAGGGACTTTGCCGTCCTCAGCTCATGAGACTTGAGATGGGTAGCTTGATTTGCTGAGGAAATGCGGGATGACAGATTCAACTCTGGAGTCAAACATAGCCCGGAACTATCGCCTTAAACTGAGTTTTAAGCCTGGTGCCGATAAAAAGAAAGAAATTAGCCTTAGATCGGGCAAGCCGTTTGACGGGGGAAAATGAGACCCCCCTAGGCCAGCTAGGTGGTCGCTGGATGCTGTGCAGACATCAGCAGCTGTTCATTTCATGCCCTCACGTCTCCTCGTTAGTATAGTGGTCAGTATCCCCGCCTGTCACGCGGGAGACCGGGGTTCAATTCCCCGACGGGGAGGTTAAACCGTTTCTGGATTTTTTTTAGTTCTTGACAAATATTCTTGAAGATTAGGCTGAGTCAAGTAGGGAATGGGTGCCAAGAACTGACTCTTTAAGAAAAAAGCACCGGCAACGCTAGTCATCGTACAATATTTGTGCACAATTGCTTACATTAGGCGGCCGGTCCACTTTATTGAGTCCCCCTCAGCACCATTTAGTGCTCCTGTTGTCTGCGAAGTCCAAATTGTAACCCTGAATCAGTTCCTCTTCTGACCCTTTGTATCATGTTACATGACGAGTAATGATCACCTGTTAGCTTTATCCCTAATTATAACTCTCACTCTTTCCCTGCATCTAACCCTAGCTCTAATCCCATCATTAACCTCGGTCCGGGCACACGCGTGAACCCCTACTCTCATCTCAGCCTCTCCTGGTGATACATCACACCTGGGATCGTTTGCTCCCTGTGGGCTGTGGGAAATTTGCTACCAGCACGCCCTGGAAGTGGGGCTCATTCCGCTGCAACGGGAGGTCTTCCCAGGACGCGTCACAGCTCAACGCAAGAGCTCCTGGGTTTCGAAGGCTCTTGCAGCAAGCCTTCACAAAGCAGCAGGGAGCGCCGTTCCAGATGGGAAACTTGAGACTGGATGTCCAGAAAAGCAAGACGTCAGAAGCGAAACCTTTTTCCTGCAGGGTGTGGCATACCATCCGCTTGCTCATTGCGACAGAGGTGGCACTAATGAAGGAAGAGGTCAACGTTACGTTCTTCTTTAAAATGCAAGGCCAGGAAAAGTGGCAGCGGTGGGATTTGAACCCACGCCTCCGAAGAGACTGGAGCCTTAATCCAGCGCCTTAGACCGCTCGGCCACGCTACCTCCCTGCTAGTCGCCGAAAGCGGAACTTGACCCGTTGCCCGGCCCGCTTTAGTGCTTTGCCTTTTCTCCTTGGAAAGTCTGGAGACAGGCAGTGGAAGGGCAGGCAAACTGTCAGGTGCGCAGAGGAGGGGAGACCATGAGGCAAGGTGGGAGATGGGGGCAAGAAGTGAGAAAAAAACTAATCGCAAGCTAGGGCAGGATTCGGAAAGTGAAGCCGAAAAGGGGCTTAGCATGCAGCCCAGGGGTTTCTTTGACTGTCCTAAGCCCACAGGGACTTTGCCGTCCTCAGCTCATGAGACTTGAGATGGGTAGCTTGATTTGCTGAGGAAATGCGGGATGACAGATTCAACTCTGGAGTCAAACATAGCCCGGAACTATCGCCTTAAACTGAGTTTTAAGCCTGGTGCCGATAAAAAGAAAGAAATTAGCCTTAGATCGGGCAAGCCGTTTGACGGGGGAAAATGAGACCCCCCTAGGCCAGCTAGGTGGTCGCTGTGCAGACATCAGCAGCTGTTCATTTCATGCCCTCACGTCTCCTCGTTAGTATAGTGGTCAGTATCCCCGCCTGTCACGCGGGAGACCGGGGTTCAATTCCCCGACGGGGAGGTTAAACCTTTTCTGGATTTTTTTTAGTTCTTGACAAATATTCTTGAAGATTAGGCTGAGTCAAGTAGGGAATGGGTGCCAAGAACTGACTCTTTAAGAAAAAAGCACCGGCAACGCTAGTCATCGTACAATATTTGTGCACAATTGCTTACATTAGGCGGCCGGTCCACTTTATTGAGTCCCCCTCAGCACCATTTAGTGCTCCTGTTGTCTGCGAAGTCCAAATTGTAACCCTGAATCAGTTCCTCTTCTGACCCTTTGTATCATGTTACATGACGAGTAATGATCACCTGTTAGCTTTATCCCTAATTATAACTCTCACTCTTTCCCTGCATCTAACCCTAGCTCTAATCCCATCATTAACCTCGGTCCGGGCACACGCGTGAACCCCTACTCTCATCTCAGCCTCTCCTGGTGATACATCACACCTGGGATCGTTTGCTCCCTGTGGGCTGTGGGAAATTTGCTACCAGCACGCCCTGGAAGTGGGGCTCATTCCGCTGCAACGGGAGGTCTTCCCAGGACGCGTCACAGCTCAACGCAAGAGCTCCTGGGTTTCGAAGGCTCTTGCAGCAAGCCTTCACAAAGCAGCAGGGAGCGCCGTTCCAGATGGGAAACTTGAGACTGGATGTCCAGAAAAGCAAGACGTCAGAAGCGAAACCTTTTTCCTGCAGGGTGTGGCATACCATCCGCTTGCTCATTGCGACAGAGGTGGCACTAATGAAGGAAGAGGTCAACGTTACGTTCTTCTTTAAAATGCAAGGCCAGGAAAAGTGGCAGCGGTGGGATTTGAACCCACGCCTCCGAAGAGACTGGAGCCTTAATCCAGCGCCTTAGACCGCTCGGCCACGCTACCTCCCTGCTAGTCGCCGAAAGCGGAACTTGACCCGTTGCCCGGCCCGCTTTAGTGCTTTGCCTTTTCTCCTTGGAAAGTCTGGAGACAGGCAGTGGAAGGGCAGGCAAACTGTCAGGTGCGCAGAGGAGGGGAGACCATGAGGCAAGGTGGGAGATGGGGGCAAGAAGTGAGAAAAAAACTAATCGCAAGCTAGGGCAGGATTCGGAAAGTGAAGCCGAAAAGGGGCTTAGCATGCAGCCCAGGGGTTTCTTTGACTGTCCTAAGCCCACAGGGACTTTGCCGTCCTCAGCTCATGAGACTTGAGATGGGTAGCTTGATTTGCTGAGGAAATGCGGGATGACAGATTCAACTCTGGAGTCAAACATAGCCCGGAACTATCGCCTTAAACTGAGTTTTAAGCCTGGTGCCGATAAAAAGAAAGAAATTAGCCTTAGATCGGGCAAGCCGTTTGACGGGGGAAAATGAGACCCCCCTAGGCCAGCTAGGTGGTCGCTGGATGCTGTGCAGACATCAGCAGCTGTTCATTTCATGCCCTCACGTCTCCTCGTTAGTATAGTGGTCAGTATCCCCGCCTGTCACGCGGGAGACCGGGGTTCAATTCCCCGACGGGGAGGTTAAACCGTTTCTGGATTTTTTTTAGTTCTTGACAAATATTCTTGAAGATTAGGCTGAGTCAAGTAGGGAATGGGTGCCAAGAACTGACTCTTTAAGAAAAAAGCACCGGCAACGCTAGTCATCGTACAATATTTGTGCACAATTGCTTACATTAGGCGGCCGGTCCACTTTATTGAGTCCCCCTCAGCACCATTTAGTGCTCCTGTTGTCTGCGAAGTCCAAATTGTAACCCTGAATCAGTTCCTCTTCTGACCCTTTGTATCATGTTACATGACGAGTAATGATCACCTGTTAGCTTTATCCCTAATTATAACTCTCACTCTTTCCCTGCATCTAACCCTAGCTCTAATCCCATCATTAACCTCGGTCCGGGCACACGCGTGAACCCCTACTCTCATCTCAGCCTCTCCTGGTGATACATCACACCTGGGATCGTTTGCTCCCTGTGGGCTGTGGGAAATTTGCTACCAGCACGCCCTGGAAGTGGGGCTCATTCCGCTGCAACGGGAGGTCTTCCCAGGACGCGTCACAGCTCAACGCAAGAGCTCCTGGGTTTCGAAGGCTCTTGCAGCAAGCCTTCACAAAGCAGCAGGGAGCGCCGTTCCAGATGGGAAACTTGAGACTGGATGTCCAGAAAAGCAAGACGTCAGAAGCGAAACCTTTTTCCTGCAGGGTGTGGCATACCATCCGCTTGCTCATTGCGACAGAGGTGGCACTAATGAAGGAAGAGGTCAACGTTACGTTCTTCTTTAAAATGCAAGGCCAGGAAAAGTGGCAGCGGTGGGATTTGAACCCACGCCTCCGAAGAGACTGGAGCCTTAATCCAGCGCCTTAGACCGCTCGGCCACGCTACCTCCCTGCTAGTCGCCGAAAGCGGAACTTGACCCGTTGCCCGGCCCGCTTTAGTGCTTTGCCTTTTCTCCTTGGAAAGTCTGGAGACAGGCAGTGGAAGGGCAGGCAAACTGTCAGGTGCGCAGAGGAGGGGAGACCATGAGGCAAGGTGGGAGATGGGGGCAAGAAGTGAGAAAAAAACTAATCGCAAGCTAGGGCAGGATTCGGAAAGTGAAGCCGAAAAGGGGCTTAGCATGCAGCCCAGGGGTTTCTTTGACTGTCCTAAGCCCACAGGGACTTTGCCGTCCTCAGCTCATGAGACTTGAGATGGGTAGCTTGATTTGCTGAGGAAATGCGGGATGACAGATTCAACTCTGGAGTCAAACATAGCCCGGAACTATCGCCTTAAACTGAGTTTTAAGCCTGGTGCCGATAAAAAGAAAGAAATTAGCCTTAGATCGGGCAAGCCGTTTGACGGGGGAAAATGAGACCCCCCTAGGCCAGCTAGGTGGTCGCTGTGCAGACATCAGCAGCTGTTCATTTCATGCCCTCACGTCTCCTCGTTAGTATAGTGGTCAGTATCCCCGGGGTTCAATTCCCCGACGGGGAGGTTAAACCTTTTCTGGATTTTTTTTAGTTCTTGACAAATATTCTTGAAGATTAGGCTGAGTCAAGTAGGGAATGGGTGCCAAGAACTGACTCTTTAAGAAAAAAGCACCGGCAACGCTAGTCATCGTACAATATTTGTGCACAATTGCTTACATTAGGCGGCCGGTCCACTTTATTGAGTCCCCCTCAGCACCATTTAGTGCTCCTGTTGTCTGCGAAGTCCAAATTGTAACCCTGAATCAGTTCCTCTTCTGACCCTTTGTATCATGTTACATGACGAGTAATGATCACCTGTTAGCTTTATCCCTAATTATAACTCTCACTCTTTCCCTGCATCTAACCCTAGCTCTAATCCCATCATTAACCTCGGTCCGGGCACACGCGTGAACCCCTACTCTCATCTCAGCCTCTCCTGGTGATACATCACACCTGGGATCGTTTGCTCCCTGTGGGCTGTGGGAAATTTGCTACCAGCACGCCCTGGAAGTGGGGCTCATTCCGCTGCAACGGGAGGTCTTCCCAGGACGCGTCACAGCTCAACGCAAGAGCTCCTGGGTTTCGAAGGCTCTTGCAGCAAGCCTTCACAAAGCAGCAGGGAGCGCCGTTCCAGATGGGAAACTTGAGACTGGATGTCCAGAAAAGCAAGACGTCAGAAGCGAAACCTTTTTCCTGCAGGGTGTGGCATACCATCCGCTTGCTCATTGCGACAGAGGTGGCACTAATGAAGGAAGAGGTCAACGTTACGTTCTTCTTTAAAATGCAAGGCCAGGAAAAGTGGCAGCGGTGGGATTTGAACCCACGCCTCCGAAGAGACTGGAGCCTTAATCCAGCGCCTTAGACCGCTCGGCCACGCTACCTCCCTGCTAGTCGCCGAAAGCGGAACTTGACCCGTTGCCCGGCCCGCTTTAGTGCTTTGCCTTTTCTCCTTGGAAAGTCTGGAGACAGGCAGTGGAAGGGCAGGCAAACTGTCAGGTGCGCAGAGGAGGGGAGACCATGAGGCAAGGTGGGAGATGGGGGCAAGAAGTGAGAAAAAAACTAATCGCAAGCTAGGGCAGGATTCGGAAAGTGAAGCCGAAAAGGGGCTTAGCATGCAGCCCAGGGGTTTCTTTGACTGTCCTAAGCCCACAGGGACTTTGCCGTCCTCAGCTCATGAGACTTGAGATGGGTAGCTTGATTTGCTGAGGAAATGCGGGATGACAGATTCAACTCTGGAGTCAAACATAGCCCGGAACTATCGCCTTAAACTGAGTTTTAAGCCTGGTGCCGATAAAAAGAAAGAAATTAGCCTTAGATCGGGCAAGCCGTTTGACGGGGGAAAATGAGACCCCCCTAGGCCAGCTAGGTGGTCGCTGGATGCTGTGCAGACATCAGCAGCTGTTCATTTCATGCCCTCACGTCTCCTCGTTAGTATAGTGGTCAGTATCCCCGCCTGTCACGCGGGAGACCGGGGTTCAATTCCCCGACGGGGAGGTTAAACCTTTTCTGGATTTTTTTTAGTTCTTGACAAATATTCTTGAAGATTAGGCTGAGTCAAGTAGGGAATGGGTGCCAAGAACTGACTCTTTAAGAAAAAAGCACCGGCAACGCTAGTCATCGTACAATATTTGTGCACAATTGCTTACATTAGGCGGCCGGTCCACTTTATTGAGTCCCCCTCAGCACCATTTAGTGCTCCTGTTGTCTGCGAAGTCCAAATTGTAACCCTGAATCAGTTCCTCTTCTGACCCTTTGTATCATGTTACATGACGAGTAATGATCACCTGTTAGCTTTATCCCTAATTATAACTCTCACTCTTTCCCTGCATCTAACCCTAGCTCTAATCCCATCATTAACCTCGGTCCGGGCACACGCGTGAACCCCTACTCTCATCTCAGCCTCTCCTGGTGATACATCACACCTGGGATCGTTTGCTCCCTGTGGGCTGTGGGAAATTTGCTACCAGCACGCCCTGGAAGTGGGGCTCATTCCGCTGCAACGGGAGGTCTTCCCAGGACGCGTCACAGCTCAACGCAAGAGCTCCTGGGTTTCGAAGGCTCTTGCAGCAAGCCTTCACAAAGCAGCAGGGAGCGCCGTTCCAGATGGGAAACTTGAGACTGGATGTCCAGAAAAGCAAGACGTCAGAAGCGAAACCTTTTTCCTGCAGGGTGTGGCATACCATCCGCTTGCTCATTGCGACAGAGGTGGCACTAATGAAGGAAGAGGTCAACGTTACGTTCTTCTTTAAAATGCAAGGCCAGGAAAAGTGGCAGCGGTGGGATTTGAACCCACGCCTCCGAAGAGACTGGAGCCTTAATCCAGCGCCTTAGACCGCTCGGCCACGCTACCTCCCTGCTAGTCGCCGAAAGCGGAACTTGACCCGTTTCCCGGCCCGCTTTAGTGCTTTGCCTTTTCTCCTTGGAAAGTCTGGAGACAGGCAGTGGAAGGGCAGGCAAACTGTCAGGTGCGCAGAGGAGGGGAGACCATGAGGCAAGGTGGGAGATGGGGGCAAGAAGTGAGAAAAAAACTAATCGCAAGCTAGGGCAGGATTCGGAAAGTGAAGCCGAAAAGGGGCTTAGCATGCAGCCCAGGGGTTTCTTTGACTGTCCTAAGCCCACAGGGACTTTGCCGTCCTCAGCTCATGAGACTTGAGATGGGTAGCTTGATTTGCTGAGGAAATGCGGGATGACAGATTCAACTCTGGAGTCAAACATAGCCCGGAACTATCGCCTTAAACTGAGTTTTAAGCCTGGTGCCGATAAAAAGAAAGAAATTAGCCTTAGATCGGGCAAGCCGTTTGACGGGGGAAAATGAGACCCCCCTAGGCCAGCTAGGTGGTCGCTGGATGCTGTGCAGACATCAGCAGCTGTTCATTTCATGCCCTCACGTCTCCTCGTTAGTATAGTGGTCAGTATCCCCGCCTGTCACGCGGGAGACCGGGGTTCAATTCCCCGACGGGGAGGTTAAACCGTTTCTGGATTTTTTTTAGTTCTTGACAAATATTCTTGAAGATTAGGCTGAGTCAAGTAGGGAATGGGTGCCAAGAACTGACTCTTTAAGAAAAAAGCACCGGCAACGCTAGTCATCGTACAATATTTGTGCACAATTGCTTACATTAGGCGGCCGGTCCACTTTATTGAGTCCCCCTCAGCACCATTTAGTGCTCCTGTTGTCTGCGAAGTCCAAATTGTAACCCTGAATCAGTTCCTCTTCTGACCCTTTGTATCATGTTACATGACGAGTAATGATCACCTGTTAGCTTTATCCCTAATTATAACTCTCACTCTTTCCCTGCATCTAACCCTAGCTCTAATCCCATCATTAACCTCGGTCCGGGCACACGCGTGAACCCCTACTCTCATCTCAGCCTCTCCTGGTGATACATCACACCTGGGATCGTTTGCTCCCTGTGGGCTGTGGGAAATTTGCTACCAGCACGCCCTGGAAGTGGGGCTCATTCCGCTGCAACGGGAGGTCTTCCCAGGACGCGTCACAGCTCAACGCAAGAGCTCCTGGGTTTCGAAGGCTCTTGCAGCAAGCCTTCACAAAGCAGCAGGGAGCGCCGTTCCAGATGGGAAACTTGAGACTGGATGTCCAGAAAAGCAAGACGTCAGAAGCGAAACCTTTTTCCTGCAGGGTGTGGCATACCATCCGCTTGCTCATTGCGACAGAGGTGGCACTAATGAAGGAAGAGGTCAACGTTACGTTCTTCTTTAAAATGCAAGGCCAGGAAAAGTGGCAGCGGTGGGATTTGAACCCACGCCTCCGAAGAGACTGGAGCCTTAATCCAGCGCCTTAGACCGCTCGGCCACGCTACCTCCCTGCTAGTCGCCGAAAGCGGAACTTGACCCGTTGCCCGGCCCGCTTTAGTGCTTTGCCTTTTCTCCTTGGAAAGTCTGGAGACAGGCAGTGGAAGGGCAGGCAAACTGTCAGGTGCGCAGAGGAGGGGAGACCATGAGGCAAGGTGGGAGATGGGGGCAAGAAGTGAGAAAAAAACTAATCGCAAGCTAGGGCAGGATTCGGAAAGTGAAGCCGAAAAGGGGCTTAGCATGCAGCCCAGGGGTTTCTTTGACTGTCCTAAGCCCACAGGGACTTTGCCGTCCTCAGCTCATGAGACTTGAGATGGGTAGCTTGATTTGCTGAGGAAATGCGGGATGACAGATTCAACTCTGGAGTCAAACATAGCCCGGAACTATCGCCTTAAACTGAGTTTTAAGCCTGGTGCCGATAAAAAGAAAGAAATTAGCCTTAGATCGGGCAAGCCGTTTGACGGGGGAAAATGAGACCCCCCTAGGCCAGCTAGGTGGTCGCTGGATGCTGTGCAGACATCAGCAGCTGTTCATTTCATGCCCTCACGTCTCCTCGTTAGTATAGTGGTCAGTATCCCCGCCTGTCACGCGGGAGACCGGGGTTCAATTCCCCGACGGGGAGGTTAAACCGTTTCTGGATTTTTTTTAGTTCTTGACAAATATTCTTGAAGATTAGGCTGAGTCAAGTAGGGAATGGGTGCCAAGAACTGACTCTTTAAGAAAAAAGCACCGGCAACGCTAGTCATCGTACAATATTTGTGCACAATTGCTTACATTAGGCGGCCGGTCCACTTTATTGAGTCCCCCTCAGCACCATTTAGTGCTCCTGTTGTCTGCGAAGTCCAAATTGTAACCCTGAATCAGTTCCTCTTCTGACCCTTTGTATCATGTTACATGACGAGTAATGATCACCTGTTAGCTTTATCCCTAATTATAACTCTCACTCTTTCCCTGCATCTAACCCTAGCTCTAATCCCATCATTAACCTCGGTCCGGGCACACGCGTGAACCCCTACTCTCATCTCAGCCTCTCCTGGTGATACATCACACCTGGGATCGTTTGCTCCCTGTGGGCTGTGGGAAATTTGCTACCAGCACGCCCTGGAAGTGGGGCTCATTCCGCTGCAACGGGAGGTCTTCCCAGGACGCGTCACAGCTCAACGCAAGAGCTCCTGGGTTTCGAAGGCTCTTGCAGCAAGCCTTCACAAAGCAGCAGGGAGCGCCGTTCCAGATGGGAAACTTGAGACTGGATGTCCAGAAAAGCAAGACGTCAGAAGCGAAACCTTTTTCCTGCAGGGTGTGGCATACCATCCGCTTGCTCATTGCGACAGAGGTGGCACTAATGAAGGAAGAGGTCAACGTTACGTTCTTCTTTAAAATGCAAGGCCAGGAAAAGTGGCAGCGGTGGGATTTGAACCCACGCCTCCGAAGAGACTGGAGCCTTAATCCAGCGCCTTAGACCACTCGGCCACGCTACCTCCCTGCTAGTCGCCGAAAGCGGAACTTGACCCGTTGCCCGGCCCGCTTTAGTGCTTTGCCTTTTCTCCTTGGAAAGTCTGGAGACAGGCAGTGGAAGGGCAGGCAAACTGTCAGGTGCGCAGAGGAGGGGAGACCATGAGGCAAGGTGGGAGATGGGGGCAAGAAGTGAGAAAAAAACTAATCGCAAGCTAGGGCAGGATTCGGAAAGTGAAGCCGAAAAGGGGCTTAGCATGCAGCCCAGGGGTTTCTTTGACTGTCCTAAGCCCACAGGGACTTTGCCGTCCTCAGCTCATGAGACTTGAGATAGGTAGCTTGATTTGCTGAGGAAATGCGGGATGACAGATTCAACTCTGGAGTCAAACATAGCCCGGAACTATCGCCTTAAACTGAGTTTTAAGCCTGGTGCCGATAAAAAGAAAGAAATTAGCCTTAGATCGGGCAAGCCGTTTGACGGGGGAAAATGAGACCCCCCTAGGCCAGCTAGGTGGTCGCTGTGCAGACATCAGCAGCTGTTCATTTCATGCCCTCACGTCTCCTCGTTAGTATAGTGGTCAGTATCCCCGGGGTTCAATTCCCCGACGGGGAGGTTAAACCTTTTCTGGATTTTTTTTAGTTCTTGACAAATATTCTTGAAGATTAGGCTGAGTCAAGTAGGGAATGGGTGCCAAGAACTGACTCTTTAAGAAAAAAGCACCGGCAACGCTAGTCATCGTACAATATTTGTGCACAATTGCTTACATTAGGCGGCCGGTCCACTTTATTGAGTCCCCCTCAGCACCATTTAGTGCTCCTGTTGTCTGCGAAGTCCAAATTGTAACCCTGAATCAGTTCCTCTTCTGACCCTTTGTATCATGTTACATGACGAGTAATGATCACCTGTTAGCTTTATCCCTAATTATAACTCTCACTCTTTCCCTGCATCTAACCCTAGCTCTAATCCCATCATTAACCTCGGTCCGGGCACACGCGTGAACCCCTACTCTCATCTCAGCCTCTCCTGGTGATACATCACACCTGGGATCGTTTGCTCCCTGTGGGCTGTGGGAAATTTGCTACCAGCACGCCCTGGAAGTGGGGCTCATTCCGCTGCAACGGGAGGTCTTCCCAGGACGCGTCACAGCTCAACGCAAGAGCTCCTGGGTTTCGAAGGCTCTTGCAGCAAGCCTTCACAAAGCAGCAGGGAGCGCCGTTCCAGATGGGAAACTTGAGACTGGATGTCCAGAAAAGCAAGACGTCAGAAGCGAAACCTTTTTCCTGCAGGGTGTGGCATACCATCCGCTTGCTCATTGCGACAGAGGTGGCACTAATGAAGGAAGAGGTCAACGTTACGTTCTTCTTTAAAATGCAAGGCCAGGAAAAGTGGCAGCGGTGGGATTTGAACCCACGCCTCCGAAGAGACTGGAGCCTTAATCCAGCGCCTTAGACCGCTCGGCCACGCTACCTCCCTGCTAGTCGCCGAAAGCGGAACTTGACCCGTTGCCCGGCCCGCTTTAGTGCTTTGCCTTTTCTCCTTGGAAAGTCTGGAGACAGGCAGTGGAAGGGCAGGCAAACTGTCAGGTGCGCAGAGGAGGGGAGACCATGAGGCAAGGTGGGAGATGGGGGCAAGAAGTGAGAAAAAAACTAATCGCAAGCTAGGGCAGGATTCGGAAAGTGAAGCCGAAAAGGGGCTTAGCATGCAGCCCAGGGGTTTCTTTGACTGTCCTAAGCCCACAGGGACTTTGCCGTCCTCAGCTCATGAGACTTGAGATGGGTAGCTTGATTTGCTGAGGAAATGCGGGATGACAGATTCAACTCTGGAGTCAAACATAGCCCGGAACTATCGCCTTAAACTGAGTTTTAAGCCTGGTGCCGATAAAAAGAAAGAAATTAGCCTTAGATCGGGCAAGCCGTTTGACGGGGGAAAATGAGACCCCCCTAGGCCAGCTAGGTGGTCGCTGTGCAGACATCAGCAGCTGTTCATTTCATGCCCTCACGTCTCCTCGTTAGTATAGTGGTCAGTATCCCCGCCTGTCACGCGGGAGACCGGGGTTCAATTCCCCGACGGGGAGGTTAAACCTTTTCTGGATTTTTTTTAGTTCTTGACAAATATTCTTGAAGATTAGGCTGAGTCAAGTAGGGAATGGGTGCCAAGAACTGACTCTTTAAGAAAAAAGCACCGGCAACGCTAGTCATCGTACAATATTTGTGCACAATTGCTTACATTAGGCGGCCGGTCCACTTTATTGAGTCCCCCTCAGCACCATTTAGTGCTCCTGTTGTCTGCGAAGTCCAAATTGTAACCCTGAATCAGTTCCTCTTCTGACCCTTTGTATCATGTTACATGACGAGTAATGATCACCTGTTAGCTTTATCCCTAATTATAACTCTCACTCTTTCCCTGCATCTAACCCTAGCTCTAATCCCATCATTAACCTCGGTCCGGGCACACGCGTGAACCCCTACTCTCATCTCAGCCTCTCCTGGTGATACATCACACCTGGGATCGTTTGCTCCCTGTGGGCTGTGGGAAATTTGCTACCAGCACGCCCTGGAAGTGGGGCTCATTCCGCTGCAACGGGAGGTCTTCCCAGGACGCGTCACAGCTCAACGCAAGAGCTCCTGGGTTTCGAAGGCTCTTGCAGCAAGCCTTCACAAAGCAGCAGGGAGCGCCGTTCCAGATGGGAAACTTGAGACTGGATGTCCAGAAAAGCAAGACGTCAGAAGCGAAACCTTTTTCCTGCAGGGTGTGGCATACCATCCGCTTGCTCATTGCGACAGAGGTGGCACTAATGAAGGAAGAGGTCAACGTTACGTTCTTCTTTAAAATGCAAGGCCAGGAAAAGTGGCAGCGGTGGGATTTGAACCCACGCCTCCGAAGAGACTGGAGCCTTAATCCAGCGCCTTAGACCGCTCGGCCACGCTACCTCCCTGCTAGTCGCCGAAAGCGGAACTTGACCCGTTTCCCGGCCCGCTTTAGTGCTTTGCCTTTTCTCCTTGGAAAGTCTGGAGACAGGCAGTGGAAGGGCAGGCAAACTGTCAGGTGCGCAGAGGAGGGGAGACCATGAGGCAAGGTGGGAGATGGGGGCAAGAAGTGAGAAAAAAACTAATCGCAAGCTAGGGCAGGATTCGGAAAGTGAAGCCGAAAAGGGGCTTAGCATGCAGCCCAGGGGTTTCTTTGACTGTCCTAAGCCCACAGGGACTTTGCCGTCCTCAGCTCATGAGACTTGAGATGGGTAGCTTGATTTGCTGAGGAAATGCGGGATGACAGATTCAACTCTGGAGTCAAACATAGCCCGGAACTATCGCCTTAAACTGAGTTTTAAGCCTGGTGCCGATAAAAAGAAAGAAATTAGCCTTAGATCGGGCAAGCCGTTTGACGGGGGAAAATGAGACCCCCCTAGGCCAGCTAGGTGGTCGCTGGATGCTGTGCAGACATCAGCAGCTGTTCATTTCATGCCCTCACGTCTCCTCGTTAGTATAGTGGTCAGTATCCCCGCCTGTCACGCGGGAGACCGGGGTTCAATTCCCCGACGGGGAGGTTAAACCGTTTCTGGATTTTTTTTAGTTCTTGACAAATATTCTTGAAGATTAGGCTGAGTCAAGTAGGGAATGGGTGCCAAGAACTGACTCTTTAAGAAAAAAGCACCGGCAACGCTAGTCATCGTACAATATTTGTGCACAATTGCTTACATTAGGCGGCCGGTCCACTTTATTGAGTCCCCCTCAGCACCATTTAGTGCTCCTGTTGTCTGCGAAGTCCAAATTGTAACCCTGAATCAGTTCCTCTTCTGACCCTTTGTATCATGTTACATGACGAGTAATGATCACCTGTTAGCTTTATCCCTAATTATAACTCTCACTCTTTCCCTGCATCTAACCCTAGCTCTAATCCCATCATTAACCTCGGTCCGGGCACACGCGTGAACCCCTACTCTCATCTCAGCCTCTCCTGGTGATACATCACACCTGGGATCGTTTGCTCCCTGTGGGCTGTGGGAAATTTGCTACCAGCACGCCCTGGAAGTGGGGCTCATTCCGCTGCAACGGGAGGTCTTCCCAGGACGCGTCACAGCTCAACGCAAGAGCTCCTGGGTTTCGAAGGCTCTTGCAGCAAGCCTTCACAAAGCAGCAGGGAGCGCCGTTCCAGATGGGAAACTTGAGACTGGATGTCCAGAAAAGCAAGACGTCAGAAGCGAAACCTTTTTCCTGCAGGGTGTGGCATACCATCCGCTTGCTCATTGCGACAGAGGTGGCACTAATGAAGGAAGAGGTCAACGTTACGTTCTTCTTTAAAATGCAAGGCCAGGAAAAGTGGCAGCGGTGGGATTTGAACCCACGCCTCCGAAGAGACTGGAGCCTTAATCCAGCGCCTTAGACCGCTCGGCCACGCTACCTCCCTGCTAGTCGCCGAAAGCGGAACTTGACCCGTTGCCCGGCCCGCTTTAGTGCTTTGCCTTTTCTCCTTGGAAAGTCTGGAGACAGGCAGTGGAAGGGCAGGCAAACTGTCAGGTGCGCAGAGGAGGGGAGACCATGAGGCAAGGTGGGAGATGGGGGCAAGAAGTGAGAAAAAAACTAATCGCAAGCTAGGGCAGGATTCGGAAAGTGAAGCCGAAAAGGGGCTTAGCATGCAGCCCAGGGGTTTCTTTGACTGTCCTAAGCCCACAGGGACTTTGCCGTCCTCAGCTCATGAGACTTGAGATGGGTAGCTTGATTTGCTGAGGAAATGCGGGATGACAGATTCAACTCTGGAGTCAAACATAGCCCGGAACTATCGCCTTAAACTGAGTTTTAAGCCTGGTGCCGATAAAAAGAAAGAAATTAGCCTTAGATCGGGCAAGCCGTTTGACGGGGGAAAATGAGACCCCCCTAGGCCAGCTAGGTGGTCGCTGGATGCTGTGCAGACATCAGCAGCTGTTCATTTCATGCCCTCACGTCTCCTCGTTAGTATAGTGGTCAGTATCCCCGCCTGTCACGCGGGAGACGACGGGGAGGTTAAACCGTTTCTGGATTTTTTTTAGTTCTTGACAAATATTCTTGAAGATTAGGCTGAGTCAAGTAGGGAATGGGTGCCAAGAACTGACTCTTTAAGAAAAAAGCACCGGCAACGCTAGTCATCGTACAATATTTGTGCACAATTGCTTACATTAGGCGGCCGGTCCACTTTATTGAGTCCCCCTCAGCACCATTTAGTGCTCCTGTTGTCTGCGAAGTCCAAATTGTAACCCTGAATCAGTTCCTCTTCTGACCCTTTGTATCATGTTACATGACGAGTAATGATCACCTGTTAGCTTTATCCCTAATTATAACTCTCACTCTTTCCCTGCATCTAACCCTAGCTCTAATCCCATCATTAACCTCGGTCCGGGCACACGCGTGAACCCCTACTCTCATCTCAGCCTCTCCTGGTGATACATCACACCTGGGATCGTTTGCTCCCTGTGGGCTGTGGGAAATTTGCTACCAGCACGCCCTGGAAGTGGGGCTCATTCCGCTGCAACGGGAGGTCTTCCCAGGACGCGTCACAGCTCAACGCAAGAGCTCCTGGGTTTCGAAGGCTCTTGCAGCAAGCCTTCACAAAGCAGCAGGGAGCGCCGTTCCAGATGGGAAACTTGAGACTGGATGTCCAGAAAAGCAAGACGTCAGAAGCGAAACCTTTTTCCTGCAGGGTGTGGCATACCATCCGCTTGCTCATTGCGACAGAGGTGGCACTAATGAAGGAAGAGGTCAACGTTACGTTCTTCTTTAAAATGCAAGGCCAGGAAAAGTGGCAGCGGTGGGATTTGAACCCACGCCTCCGAAGAGACTGGAGCCTTAATCCAGCGCCTTAGACCGCTCGGCCACGCTACCTCCCTGCTAGTCGCCGAAAGCGGAACTTGACCCGTTTCCCGGCCCGCTTTAGTGCTTTGCCTTTTCTCCTTGGAAAGTCTGGAGACAGGCAGTGGAAGGGCAGGCAAACTGTCAGGTGCGCAGAGGAGGGGAGACCATGAGGCAAGGTGGGAGATGGGGGCAAGAAGTGAGAAAAAAACTAATCGCAAGCTAGGGCAGGATTCGGAAAGTGAAGCCGAAAAGGGGCTTAGCATGCAGCCCAGGGGTTTCTTTGACTGTCCTAAGCCCACAGGGACTTTGCCGTCCTCAGCTCATGAGACTTGAGATGGGTAGCTTGATTTGCTGAGGAAATGCGGGATGACAGATTCAACTCTGGAGTCAAACATAGCCCGGAACTATCGCCTTAAAC
Source organism: Ambystoma mexicanum (assembly GCF_040938575.1). Lineage (NCBI taxonomy): Eukaryota > Metazoa > Chordata > Amphibia > Caudata > Ambystomatidae > Ambystoma > Ambystoma mexicanum. The sequence goes on from NW_027182434.1 coordinate 2,239,686, forward strand.
TGAGTTTTAAGCCTGGTGCCGATAAAAAGAAAGAAATTAGCCTTAGATCGGGCAAGCCGTTTGACGGGGGAAAATGAGACCCCCCTAGGCCAGCTAGGTGGTCGCTGGATGCTGTGCAGACATCAGCAGCTGTTCATTTCATGCCCTCACGTCTCCTCGTTAGTATAGTGGTCAGTATCCCCGCCTGTCACGCGGGAGACCGGGGTTCAATTCCCCGACGGGGAGGTTAAACCGTTTCTGGATTTTTTTTAGTTCTTGACAAATATTCTTGAAGATTAGGCTGAGTCAAGTAGGGAATGGGTGCCAAGAACTGACTCTTTAAGAAAAAAGCACCGGCAACGCTAGTCATCGTACAATATTTGTGCACAATTGCTTACATTAGGCGGCCGGTCCACTTTATTGAGTCCCCCTCAGCACCATTTAGTGCTCCTGTTGTCTGCGAAGTCCAAATTGTAACCCTGAATCAGTTCCTCTTCTGACCCTTTGTATCATGTTACATGACGAGTAATGATCACCTGTTAGCTTTATCCCTAATTATAACTCTCACTCTTTCCCTGCATCTAACCCTAGCTCTAATCCCATCATTAACCTCGGTCCGGGCACACGCGTGAACCCCTACTCTCATCTCAGCCTCTCCTGGTGATACATCACACCTGGGATCGTTTGCTCCCTGTGGGCTGTGGGAAATTTGCTACCAGCACGCCCTGGAAGTGGGGCTCATTCCGCTGCAACGGGAGGTCTTCCCAGGACGCGTCACAGCTCAACGCAAGAGCTCCTGGGTTTCGAAGGCTCTTGCAGCAAGCCTTCACAAAGCAGCAGGGAGCGCCGTTCCAGATGGGAAACTTGAGACTGGATGTCCAGAAAAGCAAGACGTCAGAAGCGAAACCTTTTTCCTGCAGGGTGTGGCATACCATCCGCTTGCTCATTGCGACAGAGGTGGCACTAATGAAGGAAGAGGTCAACGTTACGTTCTTCTTTAAAATGCAAGGCCAGGAAAAGTGGCAGCGGTGGGATTTGAACCCACGCCTCCGAAGAGACTGGAGCCTTAATCCAGCGCCTTAGACCGCTCGGCCACGCTACCTCCCTGCTAGTCGCCGAAAGCGGAACTTGACCCGTTGCCCGGCCCGCTTTAGTGCTTTGCCTTTTCTCCTTGGAAAGTCTGGAGACAGGCAGTGGAAGGGCAGGCAAACTGTCAGGTGCGCAGAGGAGGGGAGACCATGAGGCAAGGTGGGAGATGGGGGCAAGAAGTGAGAAAAAAACTAATCGCAAGCTAGGGCAGGATTCGGAAAGTGAAGCCGAAAAGGGGCTTAGCATGCAGCCCAGGGGTTTCTTTGACTGTCCTAAGCCCACAGGGACTTTGCCGTCCTCAGCTCATGAGACTTGAGATGGGTAGCTTGATTTGCTGAGGAAATGCGGGATGACAGATTCAACTCTGGAGTCAAACATAGCCCGGAACTATCGCCTTAAACTGAGTTTTAAGCCTGGTGCCGATAAAAAGAAAGAAATTAGCCTTAGATCGGGCAAGCCGTTTGACGGGGGAAAATGAGACCCCCCTAGGCCAGCTAGGTGGTCGCTGTGCAGACATCAGCAGCTGTTCATTTCATGCCCTCACGTCTCCTCGTTAGTATAGTGGTCAGTATCCCCGGGGTTCAATTCCCCGACGGGGAGGTTAAACCTTTTCTGGATTTTTTTTAGTTCTTGACAAATATTCTTGAAGATTAGGCTGAGTCAAGTAGGGAATGGGTGCCAAGAACTGACTCTTTAAGAAAAAAGCACCGGCAACGCTAGTCATCGTACAATATTTGTGCACAATTGCTTACATTAGGCGGCCGGTCCACTTTATTGAGTCCCCCTCAGCACCATTTAGTGCTCCTGTTGTCTGCGAAGTCCAAATTGTAACCCTGAATCAGTTCCTCTTCTGACCCTTTGTATCATGTTACATGACGAGTAATGATCACCTGTTAGCTTTATCCCTAATTATAACTCTCACTCTTTCCCTGCATCTAACCCTAGCTCTAATCCCATCATTAACCTCGGTCCGGGCACACGCGTGAACCCCTACTCTCATCTCAGCCTCTCCTGGTGATACATCACACCTGGGATCGTTTGCTCCCTGTGGGCTGTGGGAAATTTGCTACCAGCACGCCCTGGAAGTGGGGCTCATTCCGCTGCAACGGGAGGTCTTCCCAGGACGCGTCACAGCTCAACGCAAGAGCTCCTGGGTTTCGAAGGCTCTTGCAGCAAGCCTTCACAAAGCAGCAGGGAGCGCCGTTCCAGATGGGAAACTTGAGACTGGATGTCCAGAAAAGCAAGACGTCAGAAGCGAAACCTTTTTCCTGCAGGGTGTGGCATACCATCCGCTTGCTCATTGCGACAGAGGTGGCACTAATGAAGGAAGAGGTCAACGTTACGTTCTTCTTTAAAATGCAAGGCCAGGAAAAGTGGCAGCGGTGGGATTTGAACCCACGCCTCCGAAGAGACTGGAGCCTTAATCCAGCGCCTTAGACCGCTCGGCCACGCTACCTCCCTGCTAGTCGCCGAAAGCGGAACTTGACCCGTTGCCCGGCCCGCTTTAGTGCTTTGCCTTTTCTCCTTGGAAAGTCTGGAGACAGGCAGTGGAAGGGCAGGCAAACTGTCAGGTGCGCAGAGGAGGGGAGACCATGAGGCAAGGTGGGAGATGGGGGCAAGAAGTGAGAAAAAAACTAATCGCAAGCTAGGGCAGGATTCGGAAAGTGAAGCCGAAAAGGGGCTTAGCATGCAGCCCAGGGGTTTCTTTGACTGTCCTAAGCCCACAGGGACTTTGCCGTCCTCAGCTCATGAGACTTGAGATGGGTAGCTTGATTTGCTGAGGAAATGCGGGATGACAGATTCAACTCTGGAGTCAAACATAGCCCGGAACTATCGCCTTAAACTGAGTTTTAAGCCTGGTGCCGATAAAAAGAAAGAAATTAGCCTTAGATCGGGCAAGCCGTTTGACGGGGGAAAATGAGACCCCCCTAGGCCAGCTAGGTGGTCGCTGGATGCTGTGCAGACATCAGCAGCTGTTCATTTCATGCCCTCACGTCTCCTCGTTAGTATAGTGGTCAGTATCCCCGCCTGTCACGCGGGAGACCGGGGTTCAATTCCCCGACGGGGAGGTTAAACCGTTTCTGGATTTTTTTTAGTTCTTGACAAATATTCTTGAAGATTAGGCTGAGTCAAGTAGGGAATGGGTGCCAAGAACTGACTCTTTAAGAAAAAAGCACCGGCAACGCTAGTCATCGTACAATATTTGTGCACAATTGCTTACATTAGGCGGCCGGTCCACTTTATTGAGTCCCCCTCAGCACCATTTAGTGCTCCTGTTGTCTGCGAAGTCCAAATTGTAACCCTGAATCAGTTCGTCTTCTGACCCTTTGTATCATGTTACATGACGAGTAATGATCACCTGTTAGCTTTATCCCTAATTATAACTCTCACTCTTTCCCTGCATCTAACCCTAGCTCTAATCCCATCATTAACCTCGGTCCGGGCACACGCGTGAACCCCTACTCTCATCTCAGCCTCTCCTGGTGATACATCACACCTGGGATCGTTTGCTCCCTGTGGGCTGTGGGAAATTTGCTACCAGCACGCCCTGGAAGTGGGGCTCATTCCGCTGCAACGGGAGGTCTTCCCAGGACGCGTCACAGCTCAACGCAAGAGCTCCTGGGTTTCGAAGGCTCTTGCAGCAAGCCTTCACAAAGCAGCAGGGAGCGCCGTTCCAGATGGGAAACTTGAGACTGGATGTCCAGAAAAGCAAGACGTCAGAAGCGAAACCTTTTTCCTGCAGGGTGTGGCATACCATCCGCTTGCTCATTGCGACAGAGGTGGCACTAATGAAGGAAGAGGTCAACGTTACGTTCTTCTTTAAAATGCAAGGCCAGGAAAAGTGGCAGCGGTGGGATTTGAACCCACGCCTCCGAAGAGACTGGAGCCTTAATCCAGCGCCTTAGACCGCTCGGCCACGCTACCTCCCTGCTAGTCGCCGAAAGCGGAACTTGACCCGTTGCCCGGCCCGCTTTAGTGCTTTGCCTTTTCTCCTTGGAAAGTCTGGAGACAGGCAGTGGAAGGGCAGGCAAACTGTCAGGTGCGCAGAGGAGGGGAGACCATGAGGCAAGGTGGGAGATGGGGGCAAGAAGTGAGAAAAAAACTAATCGCAAGCTAGGGCAGGATTCGGAAAGTGAAGCCGAAAAGGGGCTTAGCATGCAGCCCAGGGGTTTCTTTGACTGTCCTAAGCCCACAGGGACTTTGCCGTCCTCAGCTCATGAGACTTGAGATGGGTAGCTTGATTTGCTGAGGAAATGCGGGATGACAGATTCAACTCTGGAGTCAAACATAGCCCGGAACTATCGCCTTAAACTGAGTTTTAAGCCTGGTGCCGATAAAAAGAAAGAAATTAGCCTTAGATCGGGCAAGCCGTTTGACGGGGGAAAATGAGACCCCCCTAGGCCAGCTAGGTGGTCGCTGGATGCTGTGCAGACATCAGCAGCTGTTCATTTCATGCCCTCACGTCTCCTCGTTAGTATAGTGGTCAGTATCCCCGCCTGTCACGCGGGAGACCGGGGTTCAATTCCCCGACGGGGAGGTTAAACCTTTTCTGGATTTTTTTTAGTTCTTGACAAATATTCTTGAAGATTAGGCTGAGTCAAGTAGGGAATGGGTGCCAAGAACTGACTCTTTAAGAAAAAAGCACCGGCAACGCTAGTCATCGTACAATATTTGTGCACAATTGCTTACATTAGGCGGCCGGTCCACTTTATTGAGTCCCCCTCAGCACCATTTAGTGCTCCTGTTGTCTGCGAAGTCCAAATTGTAACCCTGAATCAGTTCCTCTTCTGACCCTTTGTATCATGTTACATGACGAGTAATGATCACCTGTTAGCTTTATCCCTAATTATAACTCTCACTCTTTCCCTGCATCTAACCCTAGCTCTAATCCCATCATTAACCTCGGTCCGGGCACACGCGTGAACCCCTACTCTCATCTCAGCCTCTCCTGGTGATACATCACACCTGGGATCGTTTGCTCCCTGTGGGCTGTGGGAAATTTGCTACCAGCACGCCCTGGAAGTGGGGCTCATTCCGCTGCAACGGGAGGTCTTCCCAGGACGCGTCACAGCTCAACGCAAGAGCTCCTGGGTTTCGAAGGCTCTTGCAGCAAGCCTTCACAAAGCAGCAGGGAGCGCCGTTCCAGATGGGAAACTTGAGACTGGATGTCCAGAAAAGCAAGACGTCAGAAGCGAAACCTTTTTCCTGCAGGGTGTGGCATACCATCCGCTTGCTCATTGCGACAGAGGTGGCACTAATGAAGGAAGAGGTCAACGTTACGTTCTTCTTTAAAATGCAAGGCCAGGAAAAGTGGCAGCGGTGGGATTTGAACCCACGCCTCCGAAGAGACTGGAGCCTTAATCCAGCGCCTTAGACCGCTCGGCCACGCTACCTCCCTGCTAGTCGCCGAAAGCGGAACTTGACCCGTTTCCCGGCCCGCTTTAGTGCTTTGCCTTTTCTCCTTGGAAAGTCTGGAGACAGGCAGTGGAAGGGCAGGCAAACTGTCAGGTGCGCAGAGGAGGGGAGACCATGAGGCAAGGTGGGAGATGGGGGCAAGAAGTGAGAAAAAAACTAATCGCAAGCTAGGGCAGGATTCGGAAAGTGAAGCCGAAAAGGGGCTTAGCATGCAGCCCAGGGGTTTCTTTGACTGTCCTAAGCCCACAGGGACTTTGCCGTCCTCAGCTCATGAGACTTGAGATGGGTAGCTTGATTTGCTGAGGAAATGCGGGATGACAGATTCAACTCTGGAGTCAAACATAGCCCGGAACTATCGCCTTAAACTGAGTTTTAAGCCTGGTGCCGATAAAAAGAAAGAAATTAGCCTTAGATCGGGCAAGCCGTTTGACGGGGGAAAATGAGACCCCCCTAGGCCAGCTAGGTGGTCGCTGGATGCTGTGCAGACATCAGCAGCTGTTCATTTCATGCCCTCACGTCTCCTCGTTAGTATAGTGGTCAGTATCCCCGCCTGTCACGCGGGAGACCGGGGTTCAATTCCCCGACGGGGAGGTTAAACCGTTTCTGGATTTTTTTTAGTTCTTGACAAATATTCTTGAAGATTAGGCTGAGTCAAGTAGGGAATGGGTGCCAAGAACTGACTCTTTAAGAAAAAAGCACCGGCAACGCTAGTCATCGTACAATATTTGTGCACAATTGCTTACATTAGGCGGCCGGTCCACTTTATTGAGTCCCCCTCAGCACCATTTAGTGCTCCTGTTGTCTGCGAAGTCCAAATTGTAACCCTGAATCAGTTCCTCTTCTGACCCTTTGTATCATGTTACATGACGAGTAATGATCACCTGTTAGCTTTATCCCTAATTATAACTCTCACTCTTTCCCTGCATCTAACCCTAGCTCTAATCCCATCATTAACCTCGGTCCGGGCACACGCGTGAACCCCTACTCTCATCTCAGCCTCTCCTGGTGATACATCACACCTGGGATCGTTTGCTCCCTGTGGGCTGTGGGAAATTTGCTACCAGCACGCCCTGGAAGTGGGGCTCATTCCGCTGCAACGGGAGGTCTTCCCAGGACGCGTCACAGCTCAACGCAAGAGCTCCTGGGTTTCGAAGGCTCTTGCAGCAAGCCTTCACAAAGCAGCAGGGAGCGCCGTTCCAGATGGGAAACTTGAGACTGGATGTCCAGAAAAGCAAGACGTCAGAAGCGAAACCTTTTTCCTGCAGGGTGTGGCATACCATCCGCTTGCTCATTGCGACAGAGGTGGCACTAATGAAGGAAGAGGTCAACGTTACGTTCTTCTTTAAAATGCAAGGCCAGGAAAAGTGGCAGCGGTGGGATTTGAACCCACGCCTCCGAAGAGACTGGAGCCTTAATCCAGCGCCTTAGACCGCTCGGCCACGCTACCTCCCTGCTAGTCGCCGAAAGCGGAACTTGACCCGTTGCCCGGCCCGCTTTAGTGCTTTGCCTTTTCTCCTTGGAAAGTCTGGAGACAGGCAGTGGAAGGGCAGGCAAACTGTCAGGTGCGCAGAGGAGGGGAGACCATGAGGCAAGGTGGGAGATGGGGGCAAGAAGTGAGAAAAAAACTAATCGCAAGCTAGGGCAGGATTCGGAAAGTGAAGCCGAAAAGGGGCTTAGCATGCAGCCCAGGGGTTTCTTTGACTGTCCTAAGCCCACAGGGACTTTGCCGTCCTCAGCTCATGAGACTTGAGATGGGTAGCTTGATTTGCTGAGGAAATGCGGGATGACAGATTCAACTCTGGAGTCAAACATAGCCCGGAACTATCGCCTTAAACTGAGTTTTAAGCCTGGTGCCGATAAAAAGAAAGAAATTAGCCTTAGATCGGGCAAGCCGTTTGACGGGGGAAAATGAGACCCCCCTAGGCCAGCTAGGTGGTCGCTGGATGCTGTGCAGACATCAGCAGCTGTTCATTTCATGCCCTCACGTCTCCTCGTTAGTATAGTGGTCAGTATCCCCGCCTGTCACGCGGGAGACCGGGGTTCAATTCCCCGACGGGGAGGTTAAACCGTTTCTGGATTTTTTTTAGTTCTTGACAAATATTCTTGAAGATTAGGCTGAGTCAAGTAGGGAATGGGTGCCAAGAACTGACTCTTTAAGAAAAAAGCACCGGCAACGCTAGTCATCGTACAATATTTGTGCACAATTGCTTACATTAGGCGGCCGGTCCACTTTATTGAGTCCCCCTCAGCACCATTTAGTGCTCCTGTTGTCTGCGAAGTCCAAATTGTAACCCTGAATCAGTTCCTCTTCTGACCCTTTGTATCATGTTACATGACGAGTAATGATCACCTGTTAGCTTTATCCCTAATTATAACTCTCACTCTTTCCCTGCATCTAACCCTAGCTCTAATCCCATCATTAACCTCGGTCCGGGCACACGCGTGAACCCCTACTCTCATCTCAGCCTCTCCTGGTGATACATCACACCTGGGATCGTTTGCTCCCTGTGGGCTGTGGGAAATTTGCTACCAGCACGCCCTGGAAGTGGGGCTCATTCCGCTGCAACGGGAGGTCTTCCCAGGACGCGTCACAGCTCAACGCAAGAGCTCCTGGGTTTCGAAGGCTCTTGCAGCAAGCCTTCACAAAGCAGCAGGGAGCGCCGTTCCAGATGGGAAACTTGAGACTGGATGTCCAGAAAAGCAAGACGTCAGAAGCGAAACCTTTTTCCTGCAGGGTGTGGCATACCATCCGCTTGCTCATTGCGACAGAGGTGGCACTAATGAAGGAAGAGGTCAACGTTACGTTCTTCTTTAAAATGCAAGGCCAGGAAAAGTGGCAGCGGTGGGATTTGAACCCACGCCTCCGAAGAGACTGGAGCCTTAATCCAGCGCCTTAGACCGCTCGGCCACGCTACCTCCCTGCTAGTCGCCGAAAGCGGAACTTGACCCGTTGCCCGGCCCGCTTTAGTGCTTTGCCTTTTCTCCTTGGAAAGTCTGGAGACAGGCAGTGGAAGGGCAGGCAAACTGTCAGGTGCGCAGAGGAGGGGAGACCATGAGGCAAGGTGGGAGATGGGGGCAAGAAGTGAGAAAAAAACTAATCGCAAGCTAGGGCAGGATTCGGAAAGTGAAGCCGAAAAGGGGCTTAGCATGCAGCCCAGGGGTTTCTTTGACTGTCCTAAGCCCACAGGGACTTTGCCGTCCTCAGCTCATGAGACTTGAGATGGGTAGCTTGATTTGCTGAGGAAATGCGGGATGACAGATTCAACTCTGGAGTCAAACATAGCCCGGAACTATCGCCTTAAACTGAGTTTTAAGCCTGGTGCCGATAAAAAGAAAGAAATTAGCCTTAGATCGGGCAAGCCGTTTGACGGGGGAAAATGAGACCCCCCTAGGCCAGCTAGGTGGTCGCTGGATGCTGTGCAGACATCAGCAGCTGTTCATTTCATGCCCTCACGTCTCCTCGTTAGTATAGTGGTCAGTATCCCCGCCTGTCACGCGGGAGACGACGGGGAGGTTAAACCGTTTCTGGATTTTTTTTAGTTCTTGACAAATATTCTTGAAGATTAGGCTGAGTCAAGTAGGGAATGGGTGCCAAGAACTGACTCTTTAAGAAAAAAGCACCGGCAACGCTAGTCATCGTACAATATTTGTGCACAATTGCTTACATTAGGCGGCCGGTCCACTTTATTGAGTCCCCCTCAGCACCATTTAGTGCTCCTGTTGTCTGCGAAGTCCAAATTGTAACCCTGAATCAGTTCCTCTTCTGACCCTTTGTATCATGTTACATGACGAGTAATGATCACCTGTTAGCTTTATCCCTAATTATAACTCTCACTCTTTCCCTGCATCTAACCCTAGCTCTAATCCCATCATTAACCTCGGTCCGGGCACACGCGTGAACCCCTACTCTCATCTCAGCCTCTCCTGGTGATACATCACACCTGGGATCGTTTGCTCCCTGTGGGCTGAGGGAAATTTGCTACCAGCACGCCCTGGAAGTGGGGCTCATTCCGCTGCAACGGGAGGTCTTCCCAGGACGCGTCACAGCTCAACGCAAGAGCTCCTGGGTTTCGAAGGCTCTTGCAGCAAGCCTTCACAAAGCAGCAGGGAGCGCCGTTCCAGATGGGAAACTTGAGACTGGATGTCCAGAAAAGCAAGACGTCAGAAGCGAAACCTTTTTCCTGCAGGGTGTGGCATACCATCCGCTTGCTCATTGCGACAGAGGTGGCACTAATGAAGGAAGAGGTCAACGTTACGTTCTTCTTTAAAATGCAAGGCCAGGAAAAGTGGCAGCGGTGGGATTTGAACCCACGCCTCCGAAGAGACTGGAGCCTTAATCCAGCGCCTTAGACCGCTCGGCCACGCTACCTCCCTGCTAGTCGCCGAAAGCAGAACTTGACCCGTTGCCCGGCCCGCTTTAGTGCTTTGCCTTTTCTCCTTGGAAAGTCTGGAGACAGGCAGTGGAAGGGCAGGCAAACTGTCAGGTGCGCAGAGGAGGGGAGACCATGAGGCAAGGTGGGAGATGGGGGCAAGAAGTGAGAAAAAAACTAATCGCAAGCTAGGGCAGGATTCGGAAAGTGAAGCCGAAAAGGGGCTTAGCATGCAGCCCAGGGGTTTCTTTGACTGTCCTAAGCCCACAGGGACTTTGCCGTCCTCAGCTCATGAGACTTGAGATGGGTAGCTTGATTTGCTGAGGAAATGCGGGATGACAGATTCAACTCTGGAGTCAAACATAGCCCGGAACTATCGCCTTAAACTGAGTTTTAAGCCTGGTGCCGATAAAAAGAAAGAAATTAGCCTTAGATCGGGCAAGCCGTTTGACGGGGGAAAATGAGACCCCCCTAGGCCAGCTAGGTGGTCGCTGGATGCTGTGCAGACATCAGCAGCTGTTCATTTCATGCCCTCACGTCTCCTCGTTAGTATAGTGGTCAGTATCCCCGCCTGTCACGCGGGAGACCGGGGTTCAATTCCCCGACGGGGAGGTTAAACCGTTTCTGGATTTTTTTTAGTTCTTGACAAATATTCTTGAAGATTAGGCTGAGTCAAGTAGGGAATGGGTGCCAAGAACTGACTCTTTAAGAAAAAAGCACCGGCAACGCTAGTCATCGTACAATATTTGTGCACAATTGCTTACATTAGGCGGCCGGTCCACTTTATTGAGTCCCCCTCAGCACCATTTAGTGCTCCTGTTGTCTGCGAAGTCCAAATTGTAACCCTGAATCAGTTCCTCTTCTGACCCTTTGTATCATGTTACATGACGAGTAATGATCACCTGTTAGCTTTATCCCTAATTATAACTCTCACTCTTTCCCTGCATCTAACCCTAGCTCTAATCCCATCATTAACCTCGGTCCGGGCACACGCGTGAACCCCTACTCTCATCTCAGCCTCTCCTGGTGATACATCACACCTGGGATCGTTTGCTCCCTGTGGGCTGTGGGAAATTTGCTACCAGCACGCCCTGGAAGTGGGGCTCATTCCGCTGCAACGGGAGGTCTTCCCAGGACGCGTCACAGCTCAACGCAAGAGCTCCTGGGTTTCGAAGGCTCTTGCAGCAAGCCTTCACAAAGCAGCAGGGAGCGCCGTTCCAGATGGGAAACTTGAGACTGGATGTCCAGAAAAGCAAGACGTCAGAAGCGAAACCTTTTTCCTGCAGGGTGTGGCATACCATCCGCTTGCTCATTGCGACAGAGGTGGCACTAATGAAGGAAGAGGTCAACGTTACGTTCTTCTTTAAAATGCAAGGCCAGGAAAAGTGGCAGCGGTGGGATTTGAACCCACGCCTCCGAAGAGACTGGAGCCTTAATCCAGCGCCTTAGACCGCTCGGCCACGCTACCTCCCTGCTAGTCGCCGAAAGCGGAACTTGACCCGTTGCCCGGCCAGCTTTAGTGCTTTGCCTTTTCTCCTTGGAAAGTCAGGAGACAGGCAGTGGAAGGGCAGGCAAACTGTCAGGTGCGCAGAGGAGGGGAGACCATGAGGCAAGGTGGGAGATGGGGGCAAGAAGTGAGAAAAAAACTAATCGCAAGCTAGGGCAGGATTCGGAAAGTGAAGCCGAAAAGGGGCTTAGCATGCAGCCCAGGGGTTTCTTTGACTGTCCTAAGCCCACAGGGACTTTGCCGTCCTCAGCTCATGAGACTTGAGATGGGTAGCTTGATTTGCTGAGGAAATGCGGGATGACAGATTCAACTCTGGAGTCAAACATAGCCCGGAACTATCGCCTTAAACTGAGTTTTAAGCCTGGTGCCGATAAAAAGAAAGAAATTAGCCTTAGATCGGGCAAGCCGTTTGACGGGGGAAAATGAGACCCCCCTAGGCCAGCTAGGTGGTCGCTGGATGCTGTGCAGACATCAGCAGCTGTTCATTTCATGCCCTCACGTCTCCTCGTTAGTATAGTGGTCAGTATCGAGACCGGGGTTCAATTCCCCGACGGGGAGGTTAAACCTTTTCTGGATTTTTTTTAGTTCTTGACAAATATTCTTGAAGATTAGGCTGAGTCAAGTAGGGAATGGGTGCCAAGAACTGACTCTTTAAGAAAAAAGCACCGGCAACGCTAGTCATCGTACAATATTTGTGCACAATTGCTTACATTAGGCGGCCGGTCCACTTTATTGAGTCCCCCTCAGCACCATTTAGTGCTCCTGTTGTCTGCGAAGTCCAAATTGTAACCCTGAATCAGTTCCTCTTCTGACCCTTTGTATCATGTTACATGACGAGTAATGATCACCTGTTAGCTTTATCCCTAATTATAACTCTCACTCTTTCCCTGCATCTAACCCTAGCTCTAATCCCATCATTAACCTCGGTCCGGGCACACGCGTGAACCCCTACTCTCATCTCAGCCTCTCCTGGTGATACATCACACCTGGGATCGTTTGCTCCCTGTGGGCTGTGGGAAATTTGCTACCAGCACGCCCTGGAAGTGGGGCTCATTCCGCTGCAACGGGAGGTCTTCCCAGGACGCGTCACAGCTCAACGCAAGAGCTCCTGGGTTTCGAAGGCTCTTGCAGCAAGCCTTCACAAAGCAGCAGGGAGCGCCGTTCCAGATGGGAAACTTGAGACTGGATGTCCAGAAAAGCAAGACGTCAGAAGCGAAACCTTTTTCCTGCAGGGTGTGGCATACCATCCGCTTGCTCATTGCGACAGAGGTGGCACTAATGAAGGAAGAGGTCAACGTTACGTTCTTCTTTAAAATGCAAGGCCAGGAAAAGTGGCAGCGGTGGGATTTGAACCCACGCCTCCGAAGAGACTGGAGCCTTAATCCAGCGCCTTAGACCGCTCGGCCACGCTACCTCCCGGCTAGTCGCCGAAAGCGGAACTTGACCCGTTGCCCGGCCCGCTTTAGTGCTTTGCCTTTTCTCCTTGGAAAGTCTGGAGACAGGCAGTGGAAGGGCAGGCAAACTGTCAGGTGCGCAGAGGAGGGGAGACCATGAGGCAAGGTGGGAGATGGGGGCAAGAAGTGAGAAAAAAACTAATCGCAAGCTAGGGCAGGATTCGGAAAGTGAAGCCGAAAAGGGGCTTAGCATGCAGCCCAGGGGTTTCTTTGACTGTCCTAAGCCCACAGGGACTTTGCCGTCCTCAGCTCATGAGACTTGAGATGGGTAGCTTGATTTGCTGAGGAAATGCGGGATGACAGATTCAACTCTGGAGTCAAACATAGCCCGGAACTATCGCCTTAAACTGAGTTTTAAGCCTGGTGCCGATAAAAAGAAAGAAATTAGCCTTAGATCGGGCAAGCCGTTTGACGGGGGAAAATGAGACCCCCCTAGGCCAGCTAGGTGGTCGCTGGATGCTGTGCAGACATCAGCAGCTGTTCATTTCATGCCCTCACGTCTCCTCGTTAGTATAGTGGTCAGTATCCCCGCCTGTCACGCGGGAGACCGGGGTTCAATTCCCCGACGGGGAGGTTAAACCGTTTCTGGATTTTTTTTAGTTCTTGACAAATATTCTTGAAGATTAGGCTGAGTCAAGTAGGGAATGGGTGCCAAGAACTGACTCTTTAAGAAAAAAGCACCGGCAACGCTAGTCATCGTACAATATTTGTGCACAATTGCTTACATTAGGCGGCCGGTCCACTTTATTGAGTCCCCCTCAGCACCATTTAGTGCTCCTGTTGTCTGCGAAGTCCAAATTGTAACCCTGAATCAGTTCCTCTTCTGACCCTTTGTATCATGTTACATGACGAGTAATGATCACCTGTTAGCTTTATCCCTAATTATAACTCTCACTCTTTCCCTGCATCTAACCCTAGCTCTAATCCCATCATTAACCTCGGTCCGGGCACACGCGTGAACCCCTACTCTCATCTCAGCCTCTCCTGGTGATACATCACACCTGGGATCGTTTGCTCCCTGTGGGCTGTGGGAAATTTGCTACCAGCACGCCCTGGAAGTGGGGCTCATTCCGCTGCAACGGGAGGTCTTCCCAGGACGCGTCACAGCTCAACGCAAGAGCTCCTGGGTTTCGAAGGCTCTTGCAGCAAGCCTTCACAAAGCAGCAGGGAGCGCCGTTCCAGATGGGAAACTTGAGACTGGATGTCCAGAAAAGCAAGACGTCAGAAGCGAAACCTTTTTCCTGCAGGGTGTGGCATACCATCCGCTTGCTCATTGCGACAGAGGTGGCACTAATGAAGGAAGAGGTCAACGTTACGTTCTTCTTTAAAATGCAAGGCCAGGAAAAGTGGCAGCGGTGGGATTTGAACCCACGCCTCCGAAGAGACTGGAGCCTTAATCCAGCGCCTTAGACCGCTCGGCCACGCTACCTCCCTGCTAGTCGCCGAAAGCGGAACTTGACCCGTTGCCCGGCCCGCTTTAGTGCTTTGCCTTTTCTACTTGGAAAGTCTGGAGACAGGCAGTGGAAGGGCAGGCAAACTGTCAGGTGCGCAGAGGAGGGGAGACCATGAGGCAAGGTGGGAGATGGGGGCAAGAAGTGAGAAAAAAACTAATCGCAAGCTAGGGCAGGATTCGGAAAGTGAAGCCGAAAAGGGGCTTAGCATGCAGCCCAGGGGTTTCTTTGACTGTCCTAAGCCCACAGGGACTTTGCCGTCCTCAGCTCATGAGACTTGAGATGGGTAGCTTGATTTGCTGAGGAAATGCGGGATGACAGATTCAACTCTGGAGTCAAACATAGCCCGGAACTATCGCCTTAAACTGAGTTTTAAGCCTGGTGCCGATAAAAAGAAAGAAATTAGCCTTAGATCGGGCAAGCCGTTTGACGGGGGAAAATGAGACCCCCCTAGGCCAGCTAGGTGGTCGCTGTGCAGACATCAGCAGCTGTTCATTTCATGCCCTCACGTCTCCTCGTTAGTATAGTGGTCAGTATCCCCGCCTGTCACGCGGGAGACCGGGGTTCAATTCCCCGACGGGGAGGTTAAACCGTTTCTGGATTTTTTTTAGTTCTTGACAAATATTCTTGAAGATTAGGCTGAGTCAAGTAGGGAATGGGTGCCAAGAACTGACTCTTTAAGAAAAAAGCACCGGCAACGCTAGTCATCGTACAATATTTGTGCACAATTGCTTACATTAGGCGGCCGGTCCACTTTATTGAGTCCCCCTCAGCACCATTTAGTGCTCCTGTTGTCTGCGAAGTCCAAATTGTAACCCTGAATCAGTTCCTCTTCTGACCCTTTGTATCATGTTACATGACGAGTAATGATCACCTGTTAGCTTTATCCCTAATTATAACTCTCACTCTTTCCCTGCATCTAACCCTAGCTCTAATCCCATCATTAACCTCGGTCCGGGCACACGCGTGAACCCCTACTCTCATCTCAGCCTCTCCTGGTGATACATCACACCTGGGATCGTTTGCTCCCTGTGGGCTGTGGGAAATTTGCTACCAGCACGCCCTGGAAGTGGGGCTCATTCCGCTGCAACGGGAGGTCTTCCCAGGACGCGTCACAGCTCAACGCAAGAGCTCCTGGGTTTCGAAGGCTCTTGCAGCAAGCCTTCACAAAGCAGCAGGGAGCGCCGTTCCAGATGGGAAACTTGAGACTGGATGTCCAGAAAAGCAAGACGTCAGAAGCGAAACCTTTTTCCTGCAGGGTGTGGCATACCATCCGCTTGCTCATTGCGACAGAGGTGGCACTAATGAAGGAAGAGGTCAACGTTACGTTCTTCTTTAAAATGCAAGGCCAGGAAAAGTGGCAGCGGTGGGATTTGAACCCACGCCTCCGAAGAGACTGGAGCCTTAATCCAGCGCCTTAGACCGCTCGGCCACGCTACCTCCCTGCTAGTCGCCGAAAGCGGAACTTGACCCGTTGCCCGGCCCGCTTTAGTGCTTTGCCTTTTCTCCTTGGAAAGTCTGGAGACAGGCAGTGGAAGGGCAGGCAAACTGTCAGGTGCGCAGAGGAGGGGAGACCATGAGGCAAGGTGGGAGATGGGGGCAAGAAGTGAGAAAAAAACTAATCGCAAGCTAGGGCAGGATTCGGAAAGTGAAGCCGAAAAGGGGCTTAGCATGCAGCCCAGGGGTTTCTTTGACTGTCCTAAGCCCACAGGGACTTTGCCGTCCTCAGCTCATGAGACTTGAGATGGGTAGCTTGATTTGCTGAGGAAATGCGGGATGACAGATTCAACTCTGGAGTCAAACATAGCCCGGAACTATCGCCTTAAACTGAGTTTTAAGCCTGGTGCCGATAAAAAGAAAGAAATTAGCCTTAGATCGGGCAAGCCGTTTGACGGGGGAAAATGAGACCCCCCTAGGCCAGCTAGGTGGTCGCTGTGCAGACATCAGCAGCTGTTCATTTCATGCCCTCACGTCTCCTCGTTAGTATAGTGGTCAGTATCCCCGCCTGTCACGCGGGAGACCGGGGTTCAATTCCCCGACGGGGAGGTTAAACCTTTTCTGGATTTTTTTTAGTTCTTGACAAATATTCTTGAAGATTAGGCTGAGTCAAGTAGGGAATGGGTGCCAAGAACTGACTCTTTAAGAAAAAAGCACCGGCAACGCTAGTCATCGTACAATATTTGTGCACAATTGCTTACATTAGGCGGCCGGTCCACTTTATTGAGTCCCCCTCAGCACCATTTAGTGCTCCTGTTGTCTGCGAAGTCCAAATTGTAACCCTGAATCAGTTCCTCTTCTGACCCTTTGTATCATGTTACATGACGAGTAATGATCACCTGTTAGCTTTATCCCTAATTATAACTCTCACTCTTTCCCTGCATCTAACCCTAGCTCTAATCCCATCATTAACCTCGGTCCGGGCACACGCGTGAACCCCTACTCTCATCTCAGCCTCTCCTGGTGATACATCACACCTGGGATCGTTTGCTCCCTGTGGGCTGTGGGAAATTTGCTACCAGCACGCCCTGGAAGTGGGGCTCATTCCGCTGCAACGGGAGGTCTTCCCAGGACGCGTCACAGCTCAACGCAAGAGCTCCTGGGTTTCGAAGGCTCTTGCAGCAAGCCTTCACAAAGCAGCAGGGAGCGCCGTTCCAGATGGGAAACTTGAGACTGGATGTCCAGAAAAGCAAGACGTCAGAAGCGAAACCTTTTTCCTGCAGGGTGTGGCATACCATCCGCTTGCTCATTGCGACAGAGGTGGCACTAATGAAGGAAGAGGTCAACGTTACGTTCTTCTTTAAAATGCAAGGCCAGGAAAAGTGGCAGCGGTGGGATTTGAACCCACGCCTCCGAAGAGACTGGAGCCTTAATCCAGCGCCTTAGACCGCTCGGCCACGCTACCTCCCTGCTAGTCGCCGAAAGCGGAACTTGACCCGTTTCCCGGCCCGCTTTAGTGCTTTGCCTTTTCTCCTTGGAAAGTCTGGAGACAGGCAGTGGAAGGGCAGGCAAACTGTCAGGTGCGCAGAGGAGGGGAGACCATGAGGCAAGGTGGGAGATGGGGGCAAGAAGTGAGAAAAAAACTAATCGCAAGCTAGGGCAGGATTCGGAAAGTGAAGCCGAAAAGGGGCTTAGCATGCAGCCCAGGGGTTTCTTTGACTGTCCTAAGCCCACAGGGACTTTGCCGTCCTCAGCTCATGAGACTTGAGATGGGTAGCTTGATTTGCTGAGGAAATGCGGGATGACAGATTCAACTCTGGAGTCAAACATAGCCCGGAACTATCGCCTTAAACTGAGTTTTAAGCCTGGTGCCGATAAAAAGAAAGAAATTAGCCTTAGATCGGGCAAGCCGTTTGACGGGGGAAAATGAGACCCCCCTAGGCCAGCTAGGTGGTCGCTGGATGCTGTGCAGACATCAGCAGCTGTTCATTTCATGCCCTCACGTCTCCTCGTTAGTATAGTGGTCAGTATCCCCGCCTGTCACGCGGGAGACCGGGGTTCAATTCCCCGACGGGGAGGTTAAACCGTTTCTGGATTTTTTTTAGTTCTTGACAAATATTCTTGAAGATTAGGCTGAGTCAAGTAGGGAATGGGTGCCAAGAACTGACTCTTTAAGAAAAAAGCACCGGCAACGCTAGTCATCGTACAATATTTGTGCACAATTGCTTACATTAGGCGGCCGGTCCACTTTATTGAGTCCCCCTCAGCACCATTTAGTGCTCCTGTTGTCTGCGAAGTCCAAATTGTAACCCTGAATCAGTTCCTCTTCTGACCCTTTGTATCATGTTACATGACGAGTAATGATCACCTGTTAGCTTTATCCCTAATTATAACTCTCACTCTTTCCCTGCATCTAACCCTAGCTCTAATCCCATCATTAACCTCGGTCCGGGCACACGCGTGAACCCCTACTCTCATCTCAGCCTCTCCTGGTGATACATCACACCTGGGATCGTTTGCTCCCTGTGGGCTGTGGGAAATTTGCTACCAGCACGCCCTGGAAGTGGGGCTCATTCCGCTGCAACGGGAGGTCTTCCCAGGACGCGTCACAGCTCAACGCAAGAGCTCCTGGGTTTCGAAGGCTCTTGCAGCAAGCCTTCACAAAGCAGCAGGGAGCGCCGTTCCAGATGGGAAACTTGAGACTGGATGTCCAGAAAAGCAAGACGTCAGAAGCGAAACCTTTTTCCTGCAGGGTGTGGCATACCATCCGCTTGCTCATTGCGACAGAGGTGGCACTAATGAAGGAAGAGGTCAACGTTACGTTCTTCTTTAAAATGCAAGGCCAGGAAAAGTGGCAGCGGTGGGATTTGAACCCACGCCTCCGAAGAGACTGGAGCCTTAATCCAGCGCCTTAGACCGCTCGGCCACGCTACCTCCCTGCTAGTCGCCGAAAGCGGAACTTGACCCGTTGCCCGGCCCGCTTTAGTGCTTTGCCTTTTCTCCTTGGAAAGTCTGGAGACAGGCAGTGGAAGGGCAGGCAAACTGTCAGGTGCGCAGAGGAGGGGAGACCATGAGGCAAGGTGGGAGATGGGGGCAAGAAGTGAGAAAAAAACTAATCGCAAGCTAGGGCAGGATTCGGAAAGTGAAGCCGAAAAGGGGCTTAGCATGCAGCCCAGGGGTTTCTTTGACTGTCCTAAGCCCACAGGGACTTTGCCGTCCTCAGCTCATGAGACTTGAGATGGGTAGCTTGATTTGCTGAGGAAATGCGGGATGACAGATTCAACTCTGGAGTCAAACATAGCCCGGAACTATCGCCTTAAACTGAGTTTTAAGCCTGGTGCCGATAAAAAGAAAGAAATTAGCCTTAGATCGGGCAAGCCGTTTGACGGGGGAAAATGAGACCCCCCTAGGCCAGCTAGGTGGTCGCTGGATGCTGTGCAGACATCAGCAGCTGTTCATTTCATGCCCTCACGTCTCCTCGTTAGTATAGTGGTCAGTATCCCCGCCTGTCACGCGGGAGACCGGGGTTCAATTCCCCGACGGGGAGGTTAAACCGTTTCTGGATTTTTTTTAGTTCTTGACAAATATTCTTGAAGATTAGGCTGAGTCAAGTAGGGAATGGGTGCCAAGAACTGACTCTTTAAGAAAAAAGCACCGGCAACGCTAGTCATCGTACAATATTTGTGCACAATTGCTTACATTAGGCGGCCGGTCCACTTTATTGAGTCCCCCTCAGCACCATTTAGTGCTCCTGTTGTCTGCGAAGTCCAAATTGTAACCCTGAATCAGTTCCTCTTCTGACCCTTTGTATCATGTTACATGACGAGTAATGATCACCTGTTAGCTTTATCCCTAATTATAACTCTCACTCTTTCCCTGCATCTAACCCTAGCTCTAATCCCATCATTAACCTCGGTCCGGGCACACGCGTGAACCCCTACTCTCATCTCAGCCTCTCCTGGTGATACATCACACCTGGGATCGTTTGCTCCCTGTGGGCTGTGGGAAATTTGCTACCAGCACGCCCTGGAAGTGGGGCTCATTCCGCTGCAACGGGAGGTCTTCCCAGGACGCGTCACAGCTCAACGCAAGAGCTCCTGGGTTTCGAAGGCTCTTGCAGCAAGCCTTCACAAAGCAGCAGGGAGCGCCGTTCCAGATGGGAAACTTGAGACTGGATGTCCAGAAAAGCAAGACGTCAGAAGCGAAACCTTTTTCCTGCAGGGTGTGGCATACCATCCGCTTGCTCATTGCGACAGAGGTGGCACTAATGAAGGAAGAGGTCAACGTTACGTTCTTCTTTAAAATGCAAGGCCAGGAAAAGTGGCAGCGGTGGGATTTGAACCCACGCCTCCGAAGAGACTGGAGCCTTAATCCAGCGCCTTAGACCGCTCGGCCACGCTACCTCCCTGCTAGTCGCCGAAAGCGGAACTTGACCCGTTGCCCGGCCCGCTTTAGTGCTTTGCCTTTTCTCCTTGGAAAGTCTGGAGACAGGCAGTGGAAGGGCAGGCAAACTGTCAGGTGCGCAGAGGAGGGGAGACCATGAGGCAAGGTGGGAGATGGGGGCAAGAAGTGAGAAAAAAACTAATCGCAAGCTAGGGCAGGATTCGGAAAGTGAAGCCGAAAAGGGGCTTAGCATGCAGCCCAGGGGTTTCTTTGACTGTCCTAAGCCCACAGGGACTTTGCCGTCCTCAGCTCATGAGACTTGAGATGGGTAGCTTGATTTGCTGAGGAAATGCGGGATGACAGATTCAACTCTGGAGTCAAACATAGCCCGGAACTATCGCCTTAAACTGAGTTTTAAGCCTGGTGCCGATAAAAAGAAAGAAATTAGCCTTAGATCGGGCAAGCCGTTTGACGGGGGAAAATGAGACCCCCCTAGGCCAGCTAGGTGGTCGCTGGATGCTGTGCAGACATCAGCAGCTGTTCATTTCATGCCCTCACGTCTCCTCGTTAGTATAGTGGTCAGTATCCCCGCCTGTCACGCGGGAGACCGGAGGTTAAACCGTTTCTGGATTTTTTTTAGTTCTTGACAAATATTCTTGAAGATTAGGCTGAGTCAAGTAGGGAATGGGTGCCAAGAACTGACTCTTTAAGAAAAAAGCACCGGCAACGCTAGTCATCGTACAATATTTGTGCACAATTGCTTACATTAGGCGGCCGGTCCACTTTATTGAGTCCCCCTCAGCACCATTTAGTGCTCCTGTTGTCTGCGAAGTCCAAATTGTAACCCTGAATCAGTTCCTCTTCTGACCCTTTGTATCATGTTACATGACGAGTAATGATCACCTGTTAGCTTTATCCCTAATTATAACTCTCACTCTTTCCCTGCATCTAACCCTAGCTCTAATCCCATCATTAACCTCGGTCCGGGCACAGGCGTGAACCCCTACTCTCATCTCAGCCTCTCCTGGTGATACATCACACCTGGGATCGTTTGCTCCCTGTGGGCTGTGGGAAATTTGCTACCAGCACGCCCTGGAAGTGGGGCTCATTCCGCTGCAACGGGAGGTCTTCCCAGGACGCGTCACAGCTCAACGCAAGAGCTCCTGGGTTTCGAAGGCTCTTGCAGCAAGCCTTCACAAAGCAGCAGGGAGCGCCGTTCCAGATGGGAAACTTGAGACTGGATGTCCAGAAAAGCAAGACGTCAGAAGCGAAACCTTTTTCCTGCAGGGTGTGGCATACCATCCGCTTGCTCATTGCGACAGAGGTGGCACTAATGAAGGAAGAGGTCAACGTTACGTTCTTCTTTAAAATGCAAGGCCAGGAAAAGTGGCAGCGGTGGGATTTGAACCCACGCCTCCGAAGAGACTGGAGCCTTAATCCAGCGCCTTAGACCGCTCGGCCACGCTACCTCCCTGCTAGTCGCCGAAAGCGGAACTTGACCCGTTGCCCGGCCCGCTTTAGTGCTTTGCCTTTTCTCCTTGGAAAGTCTGGAGACAGGCAGTGGAAGGGCAGGCAAACTGTCAGGTGCGCAGAGGAGGGGAGACCATGAGGCAAGGTGGGAGATGGGGGCAAGAAGTGAGAAAAAAACTAATCGCAAGCTAGGGCAGGATTCGGAAAGTGAAGCCGAAAAGGGGCTTAGCATGCAGCCCAGGGGTTTCTTTGACTGTCCTAAGCCCACAGGGACTTTGCCGTCCTCAGCTCATGAGACTTGAGATGGGTAGCTTGATTTGCTGAGGAAATGCGGGATGACAGATTCAACTCTGGAGTCAAACATAGCCCGGAACTATCGCCTTAAACTGAGTTTTAAGCCTGGTGCCGATAAAAAGAAAGAAATTAGCCTTAGATCGGGCAAGCCGTTTGACGGGGGAAAATGAGACCCCCCTAGGCCAGCTAGGTGGTCGCTGGATGCTGTGCAGACATCAGCAGCTGTTCATTTCATGCCCTCACGTCTCCTCGTTAGTATAGTGGTCAGTATCCCCGCCTGTCACGCGGGAGACCGGGGTTCAATTCCCCGACGGGGAGGTTAAACCTTTTCTGGATTTTTTTTAGTTCTTGACAAATATTCTTGAAGATTAGGCTGAGTCAAGTAGGGAATGGGTGCCAAGAACTGACTCTTTAAGAAAAAAGCACCGGCAACGCTAGTCATCGTACAATATTTGTGCACAATTGCTTACATTAGGCGGCCGGTCCACTTTATTGAGTCCCCCTCAGCACCATTTAGTGCTCCTGTTGTCTGCGAAGTCCAAATTGTAACCCTGAATCAGTTCCTCTTCTGACCCTTTGTATCATGTTACATGACGAGTAATGATCACCTGTTAGCTTTATCCCTAATTATAACTCTCACTCTTTCCCTGCATCTAACCCTAGCTCTAATCCCATCATTAACCTCGGTCCGGGCACACGCGTGAACCCCTACTCTCATCTCAGCCTCTCCTGGTGATACATCACACCTGGGATCGTTTGCTCCCTGTGGGCTGTGGGAAATTTGCTACCAGCACGCCCTGGAAGTGGGGCTCATTCCGCTGCAACGGGAGGTCTTCCCAGGACGCGTCACAGCTCAACGCAAGAGCTCCTGGGTTTCGAAGGCTCTTGCAGCAAGCCTTCACAAAGCAGCAGGGAGCGCCGTTCCAGATGGGAAACTTGAGACTGGATGTCCAGAAAAGCAAGACGTCAGAAGCGAAACCTTTTTCCTGCAGGGTGTGGCATACCATCCGCTTGCTCATTGCGACAGAGGTGGCACTAATGAAGGAAGAGGTCAACGTTACGTTCTTCTTTAAAATGCAAGGCCAGGAAAAGTGGCAGCGGTGGGATTTGAACCCACGCCTCCGAAGAGACTGGAGCCTTAATCCAGCGCCTTAGACCGCTCGGCCACGCTACCTCCCTGCTAGTCGCCGAAAGCGGAACTTGACCCGTTGCCCGGCCCGCTTTAGTGCTTTGCCTTTTCTCCTTGGAAAGTCTGGAGACAGGCAGTGGAAGGGCAGGCAAACTGTCAGGTGCGCAGAGGAGGGGAGACCATGAGGCAAGGTGGGAGATGGGGGCAAGAAGTGAGAAAAAAACTAATCGCAAGCTAGGGCAGGATTCGGAAAGTGAAGCCGAAAAGGGGCTTAGCATGCAGCCCAGGGGTTTCTTTGACTGTCCTAAGCCCACAGGGACTTTGCCGTCCTCAGCTCATGAGACTTGAGATGGGTAGCTTGATTTGCTGAGGAAATGCGGGATGACAGATTCAACTCTGGAGTCAAACATAGCCCGGAACTATCGCCTTAAACTGAGTTTTAAGCCTGGTGCCGATAAAAAGAAAGAAATTAGCCTTAGATCGGGCAAGCCGTTTGACGGGGGAAAATGAGACCCCCCTAGGCCAGCTAGGTGGTCGCTGGATGCTGTGCAGACATCAGCAGCTGTTCATTTCATGCCCTCACGTCTCCTCGTTAGTATAGTGGTCAGTATCCCCGCCTGTCACGCGGGAGACCGGGGTTCAATTCCCCGACGGGGAGGTTAAACCTTTTCTGGATTTTTTTTAGTTCTTGACAAATATTCTTGAAGATTAGGCTGAGTCAAGTAGGGAATGGGTGCCAAGAACTGACTCTTTAAGAAAAAAGCACCGGCAACGCTAGTCATCGTACAATATTTGTGCACAATTGCTTACATTAGGCGGCCGGTCCACTTTATTGAGTCCCCCTCAGCACCATTTAGTGCTCCTGTTGTCTGCGAAGTCCAAATTGTAACCCTGAATCAGTTCCTCTTCTGACCCTTTGTATCATGTTACATGACGAGTAATGATCACCTGTTAGCTTTATCCCTAATTATAACTCTCACTCTTTCCCTGCATCTAACCCTAGCTCTAATCCCATCATTAACCTCGGTCCGGGCACACGCGTGAACCCCTACTCTCATCTCAGCCTCTCCTGGTGATACATCACACCTGGGATCGTTTGCTCCCTGTGGGCTGTGGGAAATTTGCTACCAGCACGCCCTGGAAGTGGGGCTCATTCCGCTGCAACGGGAGGTCTTCCCAGGACGCGTCACAGCTCAACGCAAGAGCTCCTGGGTTTCGAAGGCTCTTGCAGCAAGCCTTCACAAAGCAGCAGGGAGCGCCGTTCCAGATGAGAAACTTGAGACTGGATGTCCAGAAAAGCAAGACGTCAGAAGCGAAACCTTTTTCCTGCAGGGTGTGGCATACCATCCGCTTGCTCATTGCGACAGAGGTGGCACTAATGAAGGAAGAGGTCAACGTTACGTTCTTCTTTAAAATGCAAGGCCAGGAAAAGTGGCAGCGGTGGGATTTGAACCCACGCCTCCGAAGAGACTGGAGCCTTAATCCAGCGCCTTAGACCGCTCGGCCACGCTACCTCCCTGCTAGTCGCCGAAAGCGGAACTTGACCCGTTGCCCGGCCCGCTTTAGTGCTTTGCCTTTTCTCCTTGGAAAGTCTGGAGACAGGCAGTGGAAGGGCAGGCAAACTGTCAGGTGCGCAGAGGAGGGGAGACCATGAGGCAAGGTGGGAGATGGGGGCAAGAAGTGAGAAAAAAACTAATCGCAAGCTAGGGCAGGATTCGGAAAGTGAAGCCGAAAAGGGGCTTAGCATGCAGCCCAGGGGTTTCTTTGACTGTCCTAAGCCCACAGGGACTTTGCCGTCCTCAGCTCATGAGACTTGAGATGGGTAGCTTGATTTGCTGAGGAAATGCGGGATGACAGATTCAACTCTGGAGTCAAACATAGCCCGGAACTATCGCCTTAAACTGAGTTTTAAGCCTGGTGCCGATAAAAAGAAAGAAATTAGCCTTAGATCGGGCAAGCCGTTTGACGGGGGAAAATGAGACCCCCCTAGGCCAGCTAGGTGGTCGCTGGATGCTGTGCAGACATCAGCAGCTGTTCATTTCATGCCCTCACGTCTCCTCGTTAGTATAGTGGTCAGTATCCCCGCCTGTCACGCGGGAGACCGGGGTTCAATTCCCCGACGGGGAGGTTAAACCGTTTCTGGATTTTTTTTAGTTCTTGACAAATATTCTTGAAGATTAGGCTGAGTCAAGTAGGGAATGGGTGCCAAGAACTGACTCTTTAAGAAAAAAGCACCGGCAACGCTAGTCATCGTACAATATTTGTGCACAATTGCTTACATTAGGCGGCCGGTCCACTTTATTGAGTCCCCCTCAGCACCATTTAGTGCTCCTGTTGTCTGCGAAGTCCAAATTGTAACCCTGAATCAGTTCCTCTTCTGACCCTTTGTATCATGTTACATGACGAGTAATGATCACCTGTTAGCTTTATCCCTAATTATAACTCTCACTCTTTCCCTGCATCTAACCCTAGCTCTAATCCCATCATTAACCTCGGTCCGGGCACACGCGTGAACCCCTACTCTCATCTCAGCCTCTCCTGGTGATACATCACACCTGGGATCGTTTGCTCCCTGTGGGCTGTGGGAAATTTGCTACCAGCACGCCCTGGAAGTGGGGCTCATTCCGCTGCAACGGGAGGTCTTCCCAGGACGCGTCACAGCTCAACGCAAGAGCTCCTGGGTTTCGAAGGCTCTTGCAGCAAGCCTTCACAAAGCAGCAGGGAGCGCCGTTCCAGATGGGAAACTTGAGACTGGATGTCCAGAAAAGCAAGACGTCAGAAGCGAAACCTTTTTCCTGCAGGGTGTGGCATACCATCCGCTTGCTCATTGCGACAGAGGTGGCACTAATGAAGGAAGAGGTCAACGTTATGTTCTTCTTTAAAATGCAAGGCCAGGAAAAGTGGCAGCGGTGGGATTTGAACCCACGCCTCCGAAGAGACTGGAGCCTTAATCCAGCGCCTTAGACCGCTCGGCCACGCTACCTCCCGGCTAGTCGCCGAAAGCGGAACTTGACCCGTTGCCCGGCCCGCTTTAGTGCTTTGCCTTTTCTCCTTGGAAAGTCTGGAGACAGGCAGTGGAAGGGCAGGCAAACTGTCAGGTGCGCAGAGGAGGGGAGACCATGAGGCAAGGTGGGAGATGGGGGCAAGAAGTGAGAAAAAAACTAATCGCAAGCTAGGGCAGGATTCGGAAAGTGAAGCCGAAAAGGGGCTTAGCATGCAGCCCAGGGGTTTCTTTGACTGTCCTAAGCCCACAGGGACTTTGCCGTCCTCAGCTCATGAGACTTGAGATGGGTAGCTTGATTTGCTGAGGAAATGCGGGATGACAGATTCAACTCTGGAGTCAAACATAGCCCGGAACTATCGCCTTAAACTGAGTTTTAAGCCTGGTGCCGATAAAAAGAAAGAAATTAGCCTTAGATCGGGCAAGCCGTTTGACGGGGGAAAATGAGACCCCCCTAGGCCAGCTAGGTGGTCGCTGGATGCTGTGCAGACATCAGCAGCTGTTCATTTCATGCCCTCACGTCTCCTCGTTAGTATAGTGGTCAGTATCCCCGCCTGTCATGCGGGAGACCGGGGTTCAATTCCCCGACGGGGAGGTTAAACCGTTTCTGGATTTTTTTTAGTTCTTGACAAATATTCTTGAAGATTAGGCTGAGTCAAGTAGGGAATGGGTGCCAAGAACTGACTCTTTAAGAAAAAAGCACCGGCAACGCTAGTCATCGTACAATATTTGTGCACAATTGCTTACATTAGGCGGCCGGTCCACTTTATTGAGTCCCCCTCAGCACCATTTAGTGCTCCTGTTGTCTGCGAAGTCCAAATTGTAACCCTGAATCAGTTCCTCTTCTGACCCTTTGTATCATGTTACATGACGAGTAATGATCACCTGTTAGCTTTATCCCTAATTATAACTCTCACTCTTTCCCTGCATCTAACCCTAGCTCTAATCCCATCATTAACCTCGGTCCGGGCACACGCGTGAACCCCTACTCTCATCTCAGCCTCTCCTGGTGATACATCACACCTGGGATCGTTTGCTCCCTGTGGGCTGTGGGAAATTTGCTACCAGCACGCCCTGGAAGTGGGGCTCATTCCGCTGCAACGGGAGGTCTTCCCAGGACGCGTCACAGCTCAACGCAAGAGCTCCTGGGTTTCGAAGGCTCTTGCAGCAAGCCTTCACAAAGCAGCAGGGAGCGCCGTTCCAGATGGGAAACTTGAGACTGGATGTCCAGAAAAGCAAGACGTCAGAAGCGAAACCTTTTTCCTGCAGGGTGTGGCATACCATCCGCTTGCTCATTGCGACAGAGGTGGCACTAATGAAGGAAGAGGTCAACGTTACGTTCTTCTTTAAAATGCAAGGCCAGGAAAAGTGGCAGCGGTGGGATTTGAACCCACGCCTCCGAAGAGACTGGAGCCTTAATCCAGCGCCTTAGACCGCTCGGCCACGCTACCTCCCGGCTAGTCGCCGAAAGCGGAACTTGACCCGTTGCCCGGCCCGCTTTAGTGCTTTGCCTTTTCTCCTTGGAAAGTCTGGAGACAGGCAGTGGAAGGGCAGGCAAACTGTCAGGTGCGCAGAGGAGGGGAGACCATGAGGCAAGGTGGGAGATGGGGGCAAGAAGTGAGAAAAAAACTAATCGCAAGCTAGGGCAGGATTCGGAAAGTGAAGCCGAAAAGGGGCTTAGCATGCAGCCCAGGGGTTTCTTTGACTGTCCTAAGCCCACAGGGACTTTGCCGTCCTCAGCTCATGAGACTTGAGATGGGTAGCTTGATTTGCTGAGGAAATGCGGGATGACAGATTCAACTCTGGAGTCAAACATAGCCCGGAACTATCGCCTTAAACTGAGTTTTAAGCCTGGTGCCGATAAAAAGAAAGAAATTAGCCTTAGATCGGGCAAGCCGTTTGACGGGGGAAAATGAGACCCCCCTAGGCCAGCTAGGTGGTCGCTGGATGCTGTGCAGACATCAGCAGCTGTTCATTTCATGCCCTCACGTCTCCTCGTTAGTATAGTGGTCAGTATCCCCGCCTGTCACGCTGGAGACCGGGGTTCAATTCCCCGACGGGGAGGTTAAACCGTTTCTGGATTTTTTTTAGTTCTTGACAAATATTCTTGAAGATTAGGCTGAGTCAAGTAGGGAATGGGTGCCAAGAACTGACTCTTTAAGAAAAAAGCACCGGCAACGCTAGTCATCGTACAATATTTGTGCACAATTG
Organism: Ambystoma mexicanum; assembly: GCF_040938575.1. NCBI lineage: Eukaryota > Metazoa > Chordata > Amphibia > Caudata > Ambystomatidae > Ambystoma > Ambystoma mexicanum. Next base: position 2,267,877 of record NW_027182434.1, read on the forward strand.
CTTACATTAGGCGGCCGGTCCACTTTATTGAGTCCCCCTCAGCACCATTTAGTGCTCCTGTTGTCTGCGAAGTCCAAATTGTAACCCTGAATCAGTTCCTCTTCTGACCCTTTGTATCATGTTACATGACGAGTAATGATCACCTGTTAGCTTTATCCCTAATTATAACTCTCACTCTTTCCCTGCATCTAACCCTAGCTCTAATCCCATCATTAACCTCGGTCCGGGCACACGCGTGAACCCCTACTCTCATCTCAGCCTCTCCTGGTGATACATCACACCTGGGATCGTTTGCTCCCTGTGGGCTGTGGGAAATTTGCTACCAGCACGCCCTGGAAGTGGGGCTCATTCCGCTGCAACGGGAGGTCTTCCCAGGACGCGTCACAGCTCAACGCAAGAGCTCCTGGGTTTCGAAGGCTCTTGCAGCAAGCCTTCACAAAGCAGCAGGGAGCGCCGTTCCAGATGGGAAACTTGAGACTGGATGTCCAGAAAAGCAAGACGTCAGAAGCGAAACCTTTTTCCTGCAGGGTGTGGCATACCATCCGCTTGCTCATTGCGACAGAGGTGGCACTAATGAAGGAAGAGGTCAACGTTACGTTCTTCTTTAAAATGCAAGGCCAGGAAAAGTGGCAGCGGTGGGATTTGAACCCACGCCTCCGAAGAGACTGGAGCCTTAATCCAGCGCCTTAGACCGCTCGGCCACGCTACCTCCCTGCTAGTCGCCGAAAGCGGAACTTGACCCGTTGCCCGGCCCGCTTTAGTGCTTTGCCTTTTCTCCTTGGAAAGTCTGGAGACAGGCAGTGGAAGGGCAGGCAAACTGTCAGGTGCGCAGAGGAGGGGAGACCATGAGGCAAGGTGGGAGATGGGGGCAAGAAGTGAGAAAAAAACTAATCGCAAGCTAGGGCAGGATTCGGAAAGTGAAGCCGAAAAGGGGCTTAGCATGCAGCCCAGGGGTTTCTTTGACTGTCCTAAGCCCACAGGGACTTTGCCGTCCTCAGCTCATGAGACTTGAGATGGGTAGCTTGATTTGCTGAGGAAATGCGGGATGACAGATTCAACTCTGGAGTCAAACATAGCCCGGAACTATCGCCTTAAACTGAGTTTTAAGCCTGGTGCCGATAAAAAGAAAGAAATTAGCCTTAGATCGGGCAAGCCGTTTGACGGGGGAAAATGAGACCCCCCTAGGCCAGCTAGGTGGTCGCTGGATGCTGTGCAGACATCAGCAGCTGTTCATTTCATGCCCTCACGTCTCCTCGTTAGTATAGTGGTCAGTATCCCCGCCTGTCACGCGGGAGACCGGAGGTTAAACCGTTTCTGGATTTTTTTTAGTTCTTGACAAATATTCTTGAAGATTAGGCTGAGTCAAGTAGGGAATGGGTGCCAAGAACTGACTCTTTAAGAAAAAAGCACCGGCAACGCTAGTCATCGTACAATATTTGTGCACAATTGCTTACATTAGGCGGCCGGTCCACTTTATTGAGTCCCCCTCAGCACCATTTAGTGCTCCTGTTGTCTGCGAAGTCCAAATTGTAACCCTGAATCAGTTCCTCTTCTGACCCTTTGTATCATGTTACATGACGAGTAATGATCACCTGTTAGCTTTATCCCTAATTATAACTCTCACTCTTTCCCTGCATCTAACCCTAGCTCTAATCCCATCATTAACCTCGGTCCGGGCACAGGCGTGAACCCCTACTCTCATCTCAGCCTCTCCTGGTGATACATCACACCTGGGATCGTTTGCTCCCTGTGGGCTGTGGGAAATTTGCTACCAGCACGCCCTGGAAGTGGGGCTCATTCCGCTGCAACGGGAGGTCTTCCCAGGACGCGTCACAGCTCAACGCAAGAGCTCCTGGGTTTCGAAGGCTCTTGCAGCAAGCCTTCACAAAGCAGCAGGGAGCGCCGTTCCAGATGGGAAACTTGAGACTGGATGTCCAGAAAAGCAAGACGTCAGAAGCGAAACCTTTTTCCTGCAGGGTGTGGCATACCATCCGCTTGCTCATTGCGACAGAGGTGGCACTAATGAAGGAAGAGGTCAACGTTACGTTCTTCTTTAAAATGCAAGGCCAGGAAAAGTGGCAGCGGTGGGATTTGAACCCACGCCTCCGAAGAGACTGGAGCCTTAATCCAGCGCCTTAGACCGCTCGGCCACGCTACCTCCCTGCTAGTCGCCGAAAGCGGAACTTGACCCGTTGCCCGGCCCGCTTTAGTGCTTTGCCTTTTCTCCTTGGAAAGTCTGGAGACAGGCAGTGGAAGGGCAGGCAAACTGTCAGGTGCGCAGAGGAGGGGAGACCATGAGGCAAGGTGGGAGATGGGGGCAAGAAGTGAGAAAAAAACTAATCGCAAGCTAGGGCAGGATTCGGAAAGTGAAGCCGAAAAGGGGCTTAGCATGCAGCCCAGGGGTTTCTTTGACTGTCCTAAGCCCACAGGGACTTTGCCGTCCTCAGCTCATGAGACTTGAGATGGGTAGCTTGATTTGCTGAGGAAATGCGGGATGACAGATTCAACTCTGGAGTCAAACATAGCCCGGAACTATCGCCTTAAACTGAGTTTTAAGCCTGGTGCCGATAAAAAGAAAGAAATTAGCCTTAGATCGGGCAAGCCGTTTGACGGGGGAAAATGAGACCCCCCTAGGCCAGCTAGGTGGTCGCTGGATGCTGTGCAGACATCAGCAGCTGTTCATTTCATGCCCTCACGTCTCCTCGTTAGTATAGTGGTCAGTATCCCCGCCTGTCACGCGGGAGACCGGGGTTCAATTCCCCGACGGGGAGGTTAAACCTTTTCTGGATTTTTTTTAGTTCTTGACAAATATTCTTGAAGATTAGGCTGAGTCAAGTAGGGAATGGGTGCCAAGAACTGACTCTTTAAGAAAAAAGCACCGGCAACGCTAGTCATCGTACAATATTTGTGCACAATTGCTTACATTAGGCGGCCGGTCCACTTTATTGAGTCCCCCTCAGCACCATTTAGTGCTCCTGTTGTCTGCGAAGTCCAAATTGTAACCCTGAATCAGTTCCTCTTCTGACCCTTTGTATCATGTTACATGACGAGTAATGATCACCTGTTAGCTTTATCCCTAATTATAACTCTCACTCTTTCCCTGCATCTAACCCTAGCTCTAATCCCATCATTAACCTCGGTCCGGGCACACGCGTGAACCCCTACTCTCATCTCAGCCTCTCCTGGTGATACATCACACCTGGGATCGTTTGCTCCCTGTGGGCTGTGGGAAATTTGCTACCAGCACGCCCTGGAAGTGGGGCTCATTCCGCTGCAACGGGAGGTCTTCCCAGGACGCGTCACAGCTCAACGCAAGAGCTCCTGGGTTTCGAAGGCTCTTGCAGCAAGCCTTCACAAAGCAGCAGGGAGCGCCGTTCCAGATGGGAAACTTGAGACTGGATGTCCAGAAAAGCAAGACGTCAGAAGCGAAACCTTTTTCCTGCAGGGTGTGGCATACCATCCGCTTGCTCATTGCGACAGAGGTGGCACTAATGAAGGAAGAGGTCAACGTTACGTTCTTCTTTAAAATGCAAGGCCAGGAAAAGTGGCAGCGGTGGGATTTGAACCCACGCCTCCGAAGAGACTGGAGCCTTAATCCAGCGCCTTAGACCGCTCGGCCACGCTACCTCCCTGCTAGTCGCCGAAAGCGGAACTTGACCCGTTGCCCGGCCCGCTTTAGTGCTTTGCCTTTTCTCCTTGGAAAGTCTGGAGACAGGCAGTGGAAGGGCAGGCAAACTGTCAGGTGCGCAGAGGAGGGGAGACCATGAGGCAAGGTGGGAGATGGGGGCAAGAAGTGAGAAAAAAACTAATCGCAAGCTAGGGCAGGATTCGGAAAGTGAAGCCGAAAAGGGGCTTAGCATGCAGCCCAGGGGTTTCTTTGACTGTCCTAAGCCCACAGGGACTTTGCCGTCCTCAGCTCATGAGACTTGAGATGGGTAGCTTGATTTGCTGAGGAAATGCGGGATGACAGATTCAACTCTGGAGTCAAACATAGCCCGGAACTATCGCCTTAAACTGAGTTTTAAGCCTGGTGCCGATAAAAAGAAAGAAATTAGCCTTAGATCGGGCAAGCCGTTTGACGGGGGAAAATGAGACCCCCCTAGGCCAGCTAGGTGGTCGCTGGATGCTGTGCAGACATCAGCAGCTGTTCATTTCATGCCCTCACGTCTCCTCGTTAGTATAGTGGTCAGTATCCCCGCCTGTCACGCGGGAGACCGGGGTTCAATTCCCCGACGGGGAGGTTAAACCTTTTCTGGATTTTTTTTAGTTCTTGACAAATATTCTTGAAGATTAGGCTGAGTCAAGTAGGGAATGGGTGCCAAGAACTGACTCTTTAAGAAAAAAGCACCGGCAACGCTAGTCATCGTACAATATTTGTGCACAATTGCTTACATTAGGCGGCCGGTCCACTTTATTGAGTCCCCCTCAGCACCATTTAGTGCTCCTGTTGTCTGCGAAGTCCAAATTGTAACCCTGAATCAGTTCCTCTTCTGACCCTTTGTATCATGTTACATGACGAGTAATGATCACCTGTTAGCTTTATCCCTAATTATAACTCTCACTCTTTCCCTGCATCTAACCCTAGCTCTAATCCCATCATTAACCTCGGTCCGGGCACACGCGTGAACCCCTACTCTCATCTCAGCCTCTCCTGGTGATACATCACACCTGGGATCGTTTGCTCCCTGTGGGCTGTGGGAAATTTGCTACCAGCACGCCCTGGAAGTGGGGCTCATTCCGCTGCAACGGGAGGTCTTCCCAGGACGCGTCACAGCTCAACGCAAGAGCTCCTGGGTTTCGAAGGCTCTTGCAGCAAGCCTTCACAAAGCAGCAGGGAGCGCCGTTCCAGATGAGAAACTTGAGACTGGATGTCCAGAAAAGCAAGACGTCAGAAGCGAAACCTTTTTCCTGCAGGGTGTGGCATACCATCCGCTTGCTCATTGCGACAGAGGTGGCACTAATGAAGGAAGAGGTCAACGTTACGTTCTTCTTTAAAATGCAAGGCCAGGAAAAGTGGCAGCGGTGGGATTTGAACCCACGCCTCCGAAGAGACTGGAGCCTTAATCCAGCGCCTTAGACCGCTCGGCCACGCTACCTCCCTGCTAGTCGCCGAAAGCGGAACTTGACCCGTTGCCCGGCCCGCTTTAGTGCTTTGCCTTTTCTCCTTGGAAAGTCTGGAGACAGGCAGTGGAAGGGCAGGCAAACTGTCAGGTGCGCAGAGGAGGGGAGACCATGAGGCAAGGTGGGAGATGGGGGCAAGAAGTGAGAAAAAAACTAATCGCAAGCTAGGGCAGGATTCGGAAAGTGAAGCCGAAAAGGGGCTTAGCATGCAGCCCAGGGGTTTCTTTGACTGTCCTAAGCCCACAGGGACTTTGCCGTCCTCAGCTCATGAGACTTGAGATGGGTAGCTTGATTTGCTGAGGAAATGCGGGATGACAGATTCAACTCTGGAGTCAAACATAGCCCGGAACTATCGCCTTAAACTGAGTTTTAAGCCTGGTGCCGATAAAAAGAAAGAAATTAGCCTTAGATCGGGCAAGCCGTTTGACGGGGGAAAATGAGACCCCCCTAGGCCAGCTAGGTGGTCGCTGGATGCTGTGCAGACATCAGCAGCTGTTCATTTCATGCCCTCACGTCTCCTCGTTAGTATAGTGGTCAGTATCCCCGCCTGTCACGCGGGAGACCGGGGTCGACGGGGAGGTTAAACCGTTTCTGGATTTTTTTTAGTTCTTGACAAATATTCTTGAAGATTAGGCTGAGTCAAGTAGGGAATGGGTGCCAAGAACTGACTCTTTAAGAAAAAAGCACCGGCAACGCTAGTCATCGTACAATATTTGTGCACAATTGCTTACATTAGGCGGCCGGTCCACTTTATTGAGTCCCCCTCAGCACCATTTAGTGCTCCTGTTGTCTGCGAAGTCCAAATTGTAACCCTGAATCAGTTCCTCTTCTGACCCTTTGTATCATGTTACATGACGAGTAATGATCACCTGTTAGCTTTATCCCTAATTATAACTCTCACTCTTTCCCTGCATCTAACCCTAGCTCTAATCCCATCATTAACCTCGGTCCGGGCACACGCGTGAACCCCTACTCTCATCTCAGCCTCTCCTGGTGATACATCACACCTGGGATCGTTTGCTCCCTGTGGGCTGTGGGAAATTTGCTACCAGCACGCCCTGGAAGTGGGGCTCATTCCGCTGCAACGGGAGGTCTTCCCAGGACGCGTCACAGCTCAACGCAAGAGCTCCTGGGTTTCGAAGGCTCTTGCAGCAAGCCTTCACAAAGCAGCAGGGAGCGCCGTTCCAGATGGGAAACTTGAGACTGGATGTCCAGAAAAGCAAGACGTCAGAAGCGAAACCTTTTTCCTGCAGGGTGTGGCATACCATCCGCTTGCTCATTGCGACAGAGGTGGCACTAATGAAGGAAGAGGTCAACGTTACGTTCTTCTTTAAAATGCAAGGCCAGGAAAAGTGGCAGCGGTGGGATTTGAACCCACGCCTCCGAAGAGACTGGAGCCTTAATCCAGCGCCTTAGACCGCTCGGCCACGCTACCTCCCGGCTAGTCGCCGAAAGCGGAACTTGACCCGTTGCCCGGCCCGCTTTAGTGCTTTGCCTTTTCTCCTTGGAAAGTCTGGAGACAGGCAGTGGAAGGGCAGGCAAACTGTCAGGTGCGCAGAGGAGGGGAGACCATGAGGCAAGGTGGGAGATGGGGGCAAGAAGTGAGAAAAAAACTAATCGCAAGCTAGGGCAGGATTCGGAAAGTGAAGCCGAAAAGGGGCTTAGCATGCAGCCCAGGGGTTTCTTTGACTGTCCTAAGCCCACAGGGACTTTGCCGTCCTCAGCTCATGAGACTTGAGATGGGTAGCTTGATTTGCTGAGGAAATGCGGGATGACAGATTCAACTCTGGAGTCAAACATAGCCCGGAACTATCGCCTTAAACTGAGTTTTAAGCCTGGTGCCGATAAAAAGAAAGAAATTAGCCTTAGATCGGGCAAGCCGTTTGACGGGGGAAAATGAGACCCCCCTAGGCCAGCTAGGTGGTCGCTGGATGCTGTGCAGACATCAGCAGCTGTTCATTTCATGCCCTCACGTCTCCTCGTTAGTATAGTGGTCAGTATCCCCGCCTGTCACGCGGGAGACCGGGGTTCAATTCCCCGACGGGGAGGTTAAACCGTTTCTGGATTTTTTTTAGTTCTTGACAAATATTCTTGAAGATTAGGCTGAGTCAAGTAGGGAATGGGTGCCAAGAACTGACTCTTTAAGAAAAAAGCACCGGCAACGCTAGTCATCGTACAATATTTGTGCACAATTGCTTACATTAGGCGGCCGGTCCACTTTATTGAGTCCCCCTCAGCACCATTTAGTGCTCCTGTTGTCTGCGAAGTCCAAATTGTAACCCTGAATCAGTTCCTCTTCTGACCCTTTGTATCATGTTACATGACGAGTAATGATCACCTGTTAGCTTTATCCCTAATTATAACTCTCACTCTTTCCCTGCATCTAACCCTAGCTCTAATCCCATCATTAACCTCGGTCCGGGCACACGCGTGAACCCCTACTCTCATCTCAGCCTCTCCTGGTGATACATCACACCTGGGATCGTTTGCTCCCTGTGGGCTGTGGGAAATTTGCTACCAGCACGCCCTGGAAGTGGGGCTCATTCCGCTGCAACGGGAGGTCTTCCCAGGACGCGTCACAGCTCAACGCAAGAGCTCCTGGGTTTCGAAGGCTCTTGCAGCAAGCCTTCACAAAGCAGCAGGGAGCGCCGTTCCAGATGGGAAACTTGAGACTGGATGTCCAGAAAAGCAAGACGTCAGAAGCGAAACCTTTTTCCTGCAGGGTGTGGCATACCATCCGCTTGCTCATTGCGACAGAGGTGGCACTAATGAAGGAAGAGGTCAACGTTACGTTCTTCTTTAAAATGCAAGGCCAGGAAAAGTGGCAGCGGTGGGATTTGAACCCACGCCTCCGAAGAGACTGGAGCCTTAATCCAGCGCCTTAGACCGCTCGGCCACGCTACCTCCCGGCTAGTCGCCGAAAGCGGAACTTGACCCGTTGCCCGGCCCGCTTTAGTGCTTTGCCTTTTCTCCTTGGAAAGTCTGGAGACAGGCAGTGGAAGGGCAGGCAAACTGTCAGGTGCGCAGAGGAGGGGAGACCATGAGGCAAGGTGGGAGATGGGGGCAAGAAGTGAGAAAAAAACTAATCGCAAGCTAGGGCAGGATTCGGAAAGTGAAGCCGAAAAGGGGCTTAGCATGCAGCCCAGGGGTTTCTTTGACTGTCCTAAGCCCACAGGGACTTTGCCGTCCTCAGCTCATGAGACTTGAGATGGGTAGCTTGATTTGCTGAGGAAATGCGGGATGACAGATTCAACTCTGGAGTCAAACATAGCCCGGAACTATCGCCTTAAACTGAGTTTTAAGCCTGGTGCCGATAAAAAGAAAGAAATTAGCCTTAGATCGGGCAAGCCGTTTGACGGGGGAAAATGAGACCCCCCTAGGCCAGCTAGGTGGTCGCTGGATGCTGTGCAGACATCAGCAGCTGTTCATTTCATGCCCTCACGTCTCCTCGTTAGTATAGTGGTCAGTATCCCCGCCTGTCACGCGGGAGACCGGGGTTCAATTCCCTGACGGGGAGGTTAAACCGTTTCTGGATTTTTTTTAGTTCTTGACAAATATTCTTGAAGATTAGGCTGAGTCAAGTAGGGAATGGGTGCCAAGAACTGACTCTTTAAGAAAAAAGCACCGGCAACGCTAGTCATCGTACAATATTTGTGCACAATTGCTTACATTAGGCGGCCGGTCCACTTTATTGAGTCCCCCTCAGCACCATTTAGTGCTCCTGTTGTCTGCGAAGTCCAAATTGTAACCCTGAATCAGTTCCTCTTCTGACCCTTTGTATCATGTTACATGACGAGTAATGATCACCTGTTAGCTTTATCCCTAATTATAACTCTCACTCTTTCCCTGCATCTAACCCTAGCTCTAATCCCATCATTAACCTCGGTCCGGGCACACGCGTGAACCCCTACTCTCATCTCAGCCTCTCCTGGTGATACATCACACCTGGGATCGTTTGCTCCCTGTGGGCTGTGGGAAATTTGCTACCAGCACGCCCTGGAAGTGGGGCTCATTCCGCTGCAACGGGAGGTCTTCCCAGGACGCGTCACAGCTCAACGCAAGAGCTCCTGGGTTTCGAAGGCTCTTGCAGCAAGCCTTCACAAAGCAGCAGGGAGCGCCGTTCCAGATGGGAAACTTGAGACTGGATGTCCAGAAAAGCAAGACGTCAGAAGCGAAACCTTTTTCCTGCAGGGTGTGGCATACCATCCGCTTGCTCATTGCGACAGAGGTGGCACTAATGAAG